>NW_028258312.1:29845000-30165178 GCF_053883595.1 Heterocephalus glaber
ACTGTATTTGAAATTTTTAAACATGAAATTTCTTAATATCCTTAGTTATTTTTCCTTTTCATTTGTGCCATTATTTATATTTGTTCAATTTGACTTCTCCTACTATATGAAGGCTTAATAAAGTATTAGCAAATAGGTTTCAACACTATATCAAAGATTAATGCACTCTGACCAAGAAATGCTTATTTTAGGAAAGCAGGGTATTTTACCAATACAATCTATCAACATATTCAGGAATTTTATCAACATGATGTATTATAACTACAGAATGGAAAAATTTTATAACAATAAATGTTGGAAATGATAAAACTCAGCAACCAGTAGAATTGACTATTTACTAAACACAAAAACAAAATTATATCCTTAGTCTGGAATCAGTAAAATAGCAATTAAAATCAGCTATTACCAATACAATGCAGCTCTGTCTCAGAAGTTCTAGTAAATACAGTGAACCTTCAAGTTACAACTGGTCTGACATACAAACAACCTGGGTTACCAGAATTTTAGTTTTAACTTATGAACAAAGTCTTGAGTTACAACCCAAATGCTGGCTGCTTGTGCTTCCAGATGATCTCAGATACAGATTTAACTCTTGAAAAGTTCTGGAAGGAACATGACAGCATCCTCTCCTGTGTGGGGTGAATTGAGAAATCCTGGGCCAGTGTCCTCTAAGGACACTGAGATCTCCCTGTGTACAGGAGAGAAGCTTTGAAGGCAACTGACCAACTTGAGTTATAATCAGCCCTTGGGAACAAATTGAGTTTGTAAGTCAAGGGTCTACTGTACAAGAAAATAAATTGTATAAACATTAAAACAGAAGAGATAAAATATGTTTGTGTTGGTTGATATAAATAAATCACTAGAAAATGAAGATATTTGTGGGGAAAAAATCTAGTGGTATTAATGAAATAATTGATAAGAAAGGGAATGTAAGGTAAATAGAATAAAAGGTGATAACTTTTCAGTTTTACCTACAATCACATGAAGAAAGAGAATAGTATTTTAAATACTTGAAAATGGAAATCAATGCTAAAAGTGCTGAGGAATAAATATAACAAGCAAAGCATAAGACCTGCATGTGGAAAAGTATCAAATACTATTAAAGGACATAAAATGTGTACACATGCAAAGATACACTATGTTCGTGTCCATGAATGGAAAGACAGCATACAAAAATATTCATTGTCCCAAAATTAATAAACTTACTGTCATTTGAATTAGATTTTCAGTGACACTTGGTCATCATTTCATGTTGGGGAAGGAATCAAGGAATAAATAGTTGGATAAAATCTTAAAGTTTACAGCTAAGAATAGCTAAGAAATTGCTTTTTAAAGCAAAAGTATTGATGAGTAACGATCAATCTTAAAAATATAAGCTCAGAAGTTTTACAAATGTCAAGTGAATACGGAGAGAACATGGGCAGAATATGAGGAAGGTCTCCCATGAAGGAAGACATCGATCCTGATTCCCACTCCCTCCTGCTCCCCGCCAAACCCACCCCTCCCTCTGACTTTGCCCGCTCAGTTAAGGATGCCACCATCCACCTGGGCATAACTTAATCTGTGACTTTCTTCCAGTCCTCTGTCCTGCCGCCCCCTCAAAGCTCGTATGATCTCCAGCCAGCTCTGCTGCAACAATCTCCATGTGTCTTGTGGTTTTCCCTGTGGTCCTCCACACCCTGTTCCACTCACAGCACACAATGGGGCCATTTCATGGCTCTTCTTTAGCGGTTTCCCACAGCACTCGATCAGGACCAAAACTCTCCACTTGTCCCAAATCTTGCAAAAACTGGCTCCAGCGACATCGCTTGCTGCTCACCCTCTGTGCCTAGCAACATGCTGTCCTCTCAGCTCCTGAGACCACATGAGAAACTCCCAGCTTTCTGGACCCTCCCTGTCCCAGCTCCAGACTGAGGCAGGCTCATGCCTAACGCAACCAGGACGCCCCTTGACCACCTTGTTTGAATTACCTCCACAGCACTAATGCTGTGTCTTCCTTTGTGTGTTTATTTGTTTGTAGAGTTCATTTCTACATGAGAATGTAAGCTCCAAGAACAGGAGACTTGTCTGTCGGACCCTAACAGCACCAGGCACAGTGCCTGACACAGAGCAGGAGCTCAACAAATGCTTCTTCAACCAAAGAATTGAGGCCTGACCAAAGTTTTATTTCTGAGTGTTTCCCTAAGAAAACACTGAGCCTCTAGAAATGCATGTGCTTCAAAAAATCATTGAAAGAATGTGCTAGGAATATCCTAAAAACAGGGGTTTACTATTTCAAAAGCAGGCACATTGCAGCCTAATATCAAGCGTATGTTAAAAATTGAGATGAAAACACAAAAGCGTTGCCTTATATTTCTGAAGTAATCATCATCAGATACGGATTGACTGCCTTCATCTCCCAAATGTCAAAAGGCTGATTAGCAGCATCTAACATCTTGACTGTAGGAGACCTTGATGTATACGCTTAGCAGTCTGTAATGATTCATATAAATTAGCTGCCACAGAGTCTAAAGGAGACATTAATTTCCCACACCTATTTCTAAGATGAATTACTAGGTCCCAAACTCACCCCCAACGACATATCCGTCACCCACAATGCTTGGTGCTGTGAAAAAACCTCACTGGAAATTAGCATATGCCCAGACTCAGCACACTGGAGGGATGCGCCATGGTGAGCAGTGGATGGTTGAGCTGGGTGCTTGCTCCACTCCAGGATGCTCACTGTTGCCGGGATGGTCATTTGGCAAGGCTTTCATCCTCTGACTTGTAGTCTCAGGACATAAATGGAGGTTTCTATTCATGCAGAATTTCCCCAACCCGGAAGGTTTTCCTGAGCCCTGTTGTAGTTTATATCTGGATGTCCCCAAGAGCCTCAGGTGCTCACACGTGGGGCTTTGGGGAGGTGATTGGATTACTGGGGCTTCTAGATGACTTGTTGTTAGGAGCTGGGGTCTGGGCCAAAGAAGTGGGTCCCTGGAGGCATCTGGAAAGATTTGCATCCCTTCCATACTTCTCCCTTCTCTCTCTGCTTCCTGTCCACCATGCTGTGAGCAGCCCTCCTCTGCCCAGGCCCTTCCCCATGCCCTCCTGCCTTGGAGCTAGCAGACTATGGACTGAAACATGAGCCCAAATGAACTTCCCTCCCTTAAGTTGTGGGTGTTGGGTACTGCATCTCAGCAACTGAAGAGTTGTCCTCGGGGATTACTTTTTCAACATCACAAGCACATCCAGGTGTCACTCCTGATCTGGGTCAAAATTGGTCCATTATGTACAAGTGGAAGACAATGCTGAGGCCAGGCAGCTGTGCTGATCCTTGGTATGGATGTAATGTAGCCTCCAAAAATCCATATGTTGAATCTTAGCCCCTGCTGTGACTATATCTGAAGACGGGTTCCTTCATGAGCTCACAATGGCTGAATGAGGTAAGAAGAAGAGGGCCCTGGCCAATGTCCTCATAAGAGGAAGGGACACTGGAGCTCCCTCTCGCCCTCCTCTCTCGCTGCCCCACCCCCACTCTAGTATGCACTTAGAGTGAGGGCAGAGTGAGGAACCAGCCAGGAAGAGGAGCCCCACTGGAAACCCAACCTCTCAGCACCTTGATCTGCTCTTTCCATCTCCAGGGCTATGGGAAGATAACTACCTGTTGTCTCAGTCACCCAACTTGTGTCATTTTATCGATAGCCCTAGAAGCTCAAGACAGCTCTTCCCAACCACTCTGTCTCTAGGGCTCCAAAGTCCACCACACCCCCTCTCTGTTTCCCTGTCCTGCAAGCCCATAGCCTTGCCTCACCTTCAAGGCACTTTGGATTTTCTGGGACAGCCTCTGTGTGCCAGCTGCAGGCAGAAAGGGACAGCAGTTTAAGTGGGGATGCTTTACAACACAGTCCCGCAAACAACACCTAGATGGCAGAAGGGGCTCAAGAGCTGCACAAAGTTGCTTTATTCCAACAACATCTGCATTAGAGCAAAGCTGCTGTTTCTGTGTTACATAATTTCAAGTAAAAGTTGTAGGCTAATTCTCAAGTGCCTTTTCTAAAAAAAAAAAAAAAAGAAAAGAAAACCTGTAAAACCTGTTCTAAATAGCTGCTAACACTATGCCAAGAAATATTCTTTCTCTTTCGTGCTGTCAGAGAGAGCTGCTTAAATCCTCTAACAAGATAAAGTGCAGTGTGGGGCACGGAACACACCAAGACTGTCCCTGTCTTGAATGAAATCTGGCAGAAGGAAGAAGCTAAAATAATGCAAGAGATATGCAATGGAAAAACAATGAAAGAAAAGTGCAAAACCACAATTTGAAAATAAAGGACATGTTCTTCCCTTAAATTTGCCTTTGAGAAAAACGTACAATACTAATCAGTAACTTGGGGATAGGAAAACATGCTGAACCTGGATATTTCCATCTCCATCTTGGAACTCAATGATTAACCAAAGAACAAAATGGATTTATGCTTCTGGGATTTAAGGAAAAGAAACAATGACAGCTCCTGCTGCTTTGACCTCTAAGAGACCACGACACAGAAATGTAAGAGAAAAGCATTTTCAAAAGGACTGTCAGAATCAGAGTCCAACAGGGATCACTAAGAAGAAAGATACATTCCAACAGTTGCATCACTGGGTGATCCTTTCAGCATGAACACCTTACAGCATGTTCCTGCACACAGCCAAATGGTATAGTCTCTCACACACTTCCAAATCTGTGTAGCACGCTGCTCCATTGAATACTTATAGCATTTGCATTGTAATGATACTTGTGTATCTAAACATAGAAACAGTACAGTAAACACACAAAGCGATAGGCATTTTTCAGGTCCATTAGATCTTATGGAACCACTGTCCTGTATGAGGTCTGTTATTGACCAAAACATGCTTTGACATGAGACTGGACCTTGCCCCGATGAAGGCCAAGAGGTGAGGAGCCCAGCTCCCCATGGGCGATGATTCCCCAGGACTTGGAGTCAAAGTCAGCCAGCCGGCTCTGAGCACCTGCCTGTCCAGAGTGAGTGTGATCCTCCAGTGGGTCTCAGAACCTGGAATGCTGTGCTCCTGACCTTCCTGGCTGAGGAAAAGGCTGAGTCTTGAGCAAGGGGAGCTGGCCGAGGTGACGTCTGGCCATGAGTGGTGCCGAGCAGAATGAAGGACGTTTGCTGGACGACCACCCTCCGGCCCCAGTCCCTGGAGCCATCACATATGCTGACTGACACCCAGAAAGAGAAGCTGGAAGGCAACAGCACATCTACTAAAAAACTAGTAGTTCTTTCATTCTTTGTAAATTCAGTTTTGATGTGAAAAAGAAAACTGACCAGCATTAATATGGAAACCAAATAAAGCAAACAGTAATTTGCAATACTAGCTCCGACTAAACATGTTCTCAAGAACCCAAACACTCGAATGTTCTTTGGTTCCTTCCCTCTGTTGGTGCACAATTTACTTAATTACTATAAAATCTAATTTGAAAGCCGAGGGTAAGGTTGATATCATGGAAAGGTGAAAACGCCAGTTATCTAGTTTTGAAAAAGAAAACTCACCACTCAGGATGTGTAAGTGACAAGCATTTGTTCAGCCTGTGAACCTGTGCTCTGAGAAATCATTCTATACATGTTCACCCATTTGTATCTGGATGTTCTCCAACTTGTAAAAATCTAGCAAGTTATTATTTATAACTAAAGTTTATTGAAGACTCACTTTCCAACTAAGGTTATAAACCATTCAGCAGTAGTGTGTGATCTCTTGTGTTTTCTGAGTCATCATATGCCTCACGGGGCCCAATGACAAAGGTCACATGGTCCCACCGAGCCCCCAAATGCACTAAATGACCTCCTCTGGTGCACGGCCGTGAGTCTCCCCAGCATTCACAACCGGATCATTTTCAGCAGTGAGATATGGATTTAAATGGAATGTAAACTTTAAAACAATGGTTCTTCACTGACTTTACACTACTGTGAAGTAAGAAATGGTGTGAGGGCAGGAAAACACTAGAATATGTGTTCTCCTTACTCCTTACACGTCTGATTCCTGTCCAGGGTTTCCTTTCCTGGATCTCAGACCCTGGGGTCCCTGAGAGGGCCAGGGCAGGTGACCAGGCTTCCCTGATAGCCTCTTACCCCAGAGTCAGACTCCTCCCTGTGCTCCAGGCTGCCTGCACTCTGTAGTTTTCCTCCTTTGCGGTGTCTTTGTCCAAGAATTATAATGACAGGATATAAGTAATAGAATACACTGATAGGAAAAAAAACTCCAAAACACAAGGCACTTGTACATACATGAAGCTGGCATTGGTCACTTTCAGCAAATGTTTTAGTTTTTAAAATGTTGGGTTCTCTTTACAGATTGGCCTTTGAATTCAGAAATCAAAGGCTGTTCTAAATGGTCCATTGTGATTCACTTGACTGTCTCCTTGCTCTTCACTTCCCTCTGCCCTGGCCACCTCTTCCCATCCGCTTCTGGGGAGACCAGAGCCACCTTTCGGGTGACTGGGTAGAGGAGGAGAGCCACGTGCCGCCTGAGGTCAGTGGTCTCAGAACAATTCCTCAAGAGCTCCCGACCACACTGAGGAAAGCGCAGAGGTCCTGGCTGTGCACGGAGCACCTTCCACAGAGCAGCCCTGTGGCAGTGGGAAGGAAGCTGTGAGAAACGTGGTCCTTGTTTGGTTTTTGTCAAAATGTCCGCAGTCTCATGTGAGTGACAGAAGCAGCACAGAACCCCAGAGTAAATGGTGGTGTCCAGCATGCTGCTTCACAAAGAGGAGGCGCAGAGCGTGCCTGTGGAGCTGTCCCTGACTGCGCAGCTGTTAGGAGGAAGAACAGAACGATGCCACCCTGTGCTCCGCTGCAACTGTGGACAGGAGCATGTTCTCAGGTCCGGGACCGTTCTTCAGAGATGCAATTTAAATGAGAGGGAGAGAGAAGAAAGTGAGGGGAGCAGAAGGAGGTGTTGACTCTGAAAATCATGACCTCGAAATTAGTTCAGGAAACTAGAGCTACAAAGAACTCTTGGAGACAATGCAGGATATACTCATGCATCTGGAGGATGATTGACATTAAAGATGCGGTGGGAGATGTGTTTTTGTTACGTGCATGAAGGCAAAACTAACACCACGGTTCCAACATAAGGTAATGCATGGAAGAGTAGAGAGAAGCAAAATAGGTGCAACTCCACATGTGACACCTGACTCCAGACAAGAGCACAATGCACTGCTTTAATTTGCCAGGGAAGAAAAATTTTGTTTTACTTGTTGAAAATATGATGTCACTACATCAAATAAATTATATAATTGTGAGACGTAGACCACAAGCATATTTGTTCTGTGATCGAGGCTCAACAGTGCCATCATAAAGTAAGCAATTTACCACAGAAAAATATGTAATTGCACATAGTTTAGATCACACTTTACCTGCCACTCCTTCCATATGCTCTTCCCCAGTTTCATGCATCCTAAGTCACTTGGAGAGAAGCTGGAGGGAACCCACCACTAAGCGGTGTTACAAGTGAGAATGGGAATAGTATCAATTAAGGCTATGCATCCTTTTATTAGAGATGTTCTCTAAGCCCCAAATCTCCCATTGTCAGTGCTATACTGCTATGAATGATTACAAGAGAAAAGACGTCCAAAGACTAAAGTCCAGGATATCTTTATTAACGGGGATGGCATAGCTGCAAAGAAAAGGAGAATTGGAAAAGAAAGAAAAGAGAAAATCAATTCACAGCAAAAAAATGAACATCAAGCTTCCCCTCACCTGGTGGATCTGAGTCAACACGACTGATCTGCTCAGCTGCTGAAGGGCAGCTCAGTGGTGCTGAGCGTTGTTGGTTGGACCATGTTAGGAAAAAGACAGAAGCAGACAAATATGGCAAAGATCTAGTTCACAAAAGGTGAATACAAATATATAATAGCACCAAGGCCTTTATTAATAAATGCAGAAAACATCTACACAGTGAATTCATTAGGGAAAACACACACAAGAAACAAACGTGGAAACAGAGTCAATCTTACCACTTGCAACGAAGAAATAGAACTGAAAATGAAAACCACGATACAACCATTAAGTTAACCAAAATTTTGCAAAAAGAGAAACTCAAGGCAAGTTTCAAGAGAGATGATAGTATTTATACAGGCTCATAGGTTGAAAATGTATATCAGGCTTTTGTAGAGGAATGTAGTTTCACACTCATGCAAGCATTATATACATAATTACACACATGCTATATAAATTGATCATAACCTTTGGCCCATTAATTCTGTGGCTTGGAATCTCTCCAAAAGAAATAATTAAAACTAAAAAGACCATTTGTATAACAATATTCATGGCCATGTCAAGAATAACAGGAAATAATCCAACCATTCTCTTGTTATTCAATATATAATGAAAACCCATAATTAATGGAATATTATGTGGCATAACAAACAAAATAAACTATGTAGTAACATGAAACTGTTCATGAAATATTAAGTAAAATGCAGAAAACAAAATAGCATGCATACTTATTATGCCCATGTGAAAACATGCAATTAGGGATAAATTGAAACATAAATATTATGAAAGGAAAGACAACCCTGTTAGAATGTTGATCAGTGTAATTTATTTTTCCCTGTTCTCATTAAATTTTGGCTCAGCATCTTTAATAATGTTTAATTTTTTGCCAAGGAGGGAGGAATTTTAGAGCTTTTTGATAAAGAATAAATATGATAAAAGCAAGATTAGCTGAAGGGTTATAAGCCTAAGGTCCCACAATCCAAGGGAAAGGCTGGTGACACATCCCAGGTCAGAGGAGACAAAGGCCTGCAATGGGGCTCATGAGAATAGAGAATAAAAATGAGTAATGGGGAAAAATGCAACAAGAGTGTACGGCATTCTGGGAGAAAAAGGAGTAAACTGCCTTTCTAGCTTTGATGAATAATGAGTAGCCTAGATGCTGTAACTTTATTCACTAACTCAACAGACATTTACTGAGCACCTAGTAGGCACCACAGTCGTTGTTCCAGGCACTGATCACTAAAGAAAGGTTTAAGCTCTCATGGAGCTTATAATCTATTCCTGTGGAGGAAGAAAGACAATGAATAGTAGACACATAACAGAGCAGATCAACAGAGAGAGAAAGGATAGGCCGACAGTATCACGTGGTGTCAACTGCTATGAAAAACTTGGAATGATTTGTCTGGGAGTGACTTGACAGCTACTTTGATTGATCAGGGGGAGACTTAGGGATGTATCATTTGACACAAGATCTGACACCTAGGGGACTAGATATCCAATCTATACCTGGGGTGGGAGGAGGTGGGGGAAAGCAGGAAACACTCCTTGGTAGAGAGAAGCTCCAATACACAAGTCTAGATTTAAGTTTAGGATTTTTGAGGAATCCAAAAAAGAGAAGAGAAGAGGAGATAGGGTGGGGAGGAGAGGGGAGAAAGGGAAAGAGGAAATGAAAAAGAGGAGTTAAAAGAAAAGAAAAAAGAAAAATCAGAGTGCTCCAGGAAGGAAAAGACAGTTTCAAGTCTGGCGTAAATCAGAGTAGGAAAGAGACAGGGTTTGATACACATTTTCTTAAAACTGACGGGTGCCATGTGAAGAGCAGATTGTGGGGCCAAGGGCAAAGGCAGAGATCTCAGTTAACCAATGACAGTAGTGACTCGGAGTCATGGCAACCTGAACAAGGAGGGTGACTGTAGAAACAGAGTTAAGTGAACCAGTCACAGTCTTCCCAGGGACAGAGCCAGCAGGGCTCCCATACAGCAAGGCCCCTGGGGCTCAGGGAGAATGGAGAACAAAGACCCCAGGATGACTCCAGGTGGATGGAAAGGTGCTGTGACCAAGTTACCCCCAGAGCTGATGCAAGGAGCCAGCAGCAGTGCCAGAGATCAGACACGCTGTTTGGATGCCAGCTGCTCGGTCCAGAGCGCTTTCTCACTGAGAAAAGGGAAGCATCATCTTCCACCAGAAAGAGCATTAGGCCAGGAGTTCACAAAGACCCTCAGTTGTAAGTAGACTACAGCTGCTGGGAAGGATATGGCCTGGCTTACGTAATGTTTGAAACATCCAGGATTCCATCAGCCTTTCACGCATGACCTCATTGATCCCCAGAAAAATCAATCAAGCTTCTGATACCCATATAGACAAGCCGTAGAAAATAAGTCTTCTTGTGTTTGTTTTTCCTTTATTCCCATGGTAAATCCTCAGGTCAAAGAAAAAACACATAAAGACCACCATCACACTAGTTTTCTGTCATTCCTATTTTTAGAAGGATACTGAGATTTCATGGTGGCCCCAAGTTCTCAGTAAATGGAATTTCTCCAAGTTTTATTCCCGAAACTTAGTTCCCTGAACAATAAACTTCTACTTGTTTATGGAGAGCAGTGTTTAAATAAAATATCAAGACTGAAAAAAGAAATCTATCCCATCTACCACTTTCTACAATATTTGGAAAGTTATTCTTGATTTCTACCCTGAGAAACTTCCTTTATTTAAAAAAACTATTCAAAAGCATCAAGGGTATATGGAAACTTACCAAAATTGTTGTCTAACTTTGTTTTGTATTTGGACACACAATTTGATGAGCAAAGCAGTCCACAGAAGTGCTCATAAGACTTTTTTTTTCAACTTTGAGATTTTTCACTAGGCAAATGGATGGATCAAGAGACTGAAAAGGGAGATTTCACCACAAAGGTCATTGGTTCAAACCCAACCCAATTCAGCCGGAAAGCAATTACCATCCGCTGATCTTTATGAAATGTGCTGGGGGTGGGGGGCTGAATTCAGTTTCTAGCAAGGAAAATAAACATCTACAACTGTGGGAGCATCGATGAGGGCCAAGGATTAATTGAGCTGTTCATGTCAGCACCGATACACATCATCAATGCTAGGTTGCAGGACTGGCTGAGAATTTTCCTTTATAATATATGAGAGCTCAAAACAAAAGCAAGGAAAGCTACACGCATCTATGTATTCAGTTTGTGCATACATACATGCATCTATGTATGCATTAAGGTCTATAGGAACATGTACACATTTATATTGAAATATAATCTTAATATTTGTGAGCATCCATAAAGATTCACGACACCTAGTTCTATAGGAACTCTGCATTTGCCAGTGCACCTCTTGCATAGAATTTCTTCCTTTAAAGCACGATAATATAAGTGAAAAGACTTCCTTAGGCCCTTCTCAGAAATGTTTGTACATGCTCCTGGCTTGTCCCATGCTCAGTGTCTATTAGGAATCATGGGAGTCCATATCCTCACACCACAAGTTAACTGCTTTTCCACTTTCACTGACACTTAATCCCTTCTGTACTGAACCATTCCAGTACTGGCTGGAGCACTGGCTAGAGTCATTTCATGAGATTCTGCCTTGTTAGCCTACCAAAGTTAATAAACTTCTGGGCCTTCAGGGCCATTGTACTTGCCAAGGCCAGAAAGTTAAATCTGCAAGGGTCCCTTGTAATGAGCCATTTTACTAAGCTGGTAACTTAATTAGGTGCATTGTGTTGGCAGAAATCATTTACCCAGTGAGTGAAATCAGCTGATTGCTCAACCTTTCCCCCTCACTGTAGCTTTTATTTCCTTTAATTGTGTTTAGTGGCATTAAGTCAAATTTACGGAATTTCATGGGACAGAAATATATTATGGTAGTATTTAAAGATTTGCAGCTTCCTGGGGTCTGGAGACTGCCCAGCAAACACCAAGGAAGGGCAGGCTCAGGGACAGTCTATCCTCCCGACAATCGATGGGAACCTGTCATGAAAGAGCCCGCCAGAACATCGCCTAGATTTCCATACTTGGGCAATGGGGAAAACGGATGCTGCTACTAAGAGGAGAGAAATGGGGGTGTGTGACAATTTTTGTTTTAGTCACCTTGATTGTAAGGTCTGGTATGACAATTAAATAAAAGATACGCAGTTGGAAGGTGGGTCTAGAGAAATACTGAAAAAAAGAACTATAAATGTGGATGCCTTCAGCATCGGAGTAAAAGCTGAGGGTGTAAGAAACAGCTCTTCCGAAGTTCCTGAACCGTGCAAAGCCTCATGCAAAGCCTTCACGGAGCCTCGAGTGCAGGGAGGTGAGAATTCACACACCCAGCCACAGTTCAAGAAGCCAACTTTCCATTTACTGTTTTTCTTGGTATTACATATTTTTCTCCTGAGAACCCTTGAACTGTATCTTCACACACTCGAGCACCATTCAATTCAGGCAGTGAGAAAAACTCAAAAGAGCCCCTGCGTTGGCCAGGCTGCCATGTGAAAGCCACGACCAGACAGGCCACTCTGTGAAGGTACCACCCTGGTGCCCCCTTTTGGCGACGCATCACATCCCTACTTAGTGGCCATCGTAGGGGCCCCCATTTTGCTCCAGACTTTAGCAGAATTTGATTTAACTGCCAAAATACACAAACCAGGTTCTGAAAGCAAAATGTTCATTCATCAAGGCATGTCCTATTTCCTCTGCTTTATAGGAAAGTTTTCCATTACAAATTCAATCTTGTTAATAGCTATAGGGCTATTTAAATTCTGTTTTCTTTTATTAAAAGTAGGGGTACAAGGATAGAAAATTGAGGAAAAGCTGGTATTTTTATAATATCTAACGATAAAGAAGAAGGAGTTTTCCTTAAAAGAAGTCTTGTTTAAATCTTCCTTTTCTGTGGAAAATTAAGCCACCATGAGTGTGGAGCTCCAAAATCTTGGGTTTTCCTTCTAATACAACACAGATGGAAGATGTGCCTCTCTCTCGGAGGCCATGCTGAGGAGTGGCATTTCAGCACTCGAAAGGTCAAATCAGAATTAAGTTGGTTTCAGTAAAATGAAACCAAATGAAAACTTTATGTCCACCTCCCCCAAAACCAATTTTTAAGTTCTTCCCTACAGACACAGCCAGGCATAGAATCAGGGCAGCATTACCAACCACAGGCTCTGCTGTTTAGTATCTGGAAAGATGTGTGTTTTCACTGCCCAGAAAATTTCAGCACGAAGCACCTAGAAAGAGCTTTGTGAATGTTGATGGAATAACCTAATCCTTTTCCTACAGGCTGATTCAAGCAAACACCTGGAAAGGTTCAAAGAGCTCACAATCAATAAAAGCTCTCAGTACGTATCTAAGTTAGCATAAAACATCAGGAATGAGAAATTCTTCATACTTATATAACGGTACCACCAACTTCTGCTGTAAAAAAAAAATTTTTTTAAGTATAGTGGATGTGACCCACAGTAAGCCAATCCTATATGATGGTCATCACACAAAGTTCATTTTGCCTTTGAAGTGTTGAGCTGTGAGGCCATGTCATTTATGAAATTTCATCACCAATTATCCTTTTGAAAATTTATCCTTTAGAAAATACTTACTTATAAATGCGTCATCTTTCACTTCTATAGGTAAACAGAAAATAATACATCCTATTATTCATTCTAAGATTATCTCTTTTTTATTCTGCTGTTCCAGAACTTGTATAAATCCATTTACTTCCAGCTTATCCAGACTCTGATTCCATCCTGCCATCAATGGTTATGATCAAAGGTAGAAGACTTGCAGTCAGGACCTGGCTCTCCAATTTATGACTGGATTCTTGTCTGGTAACTTCATGACTCTAAGCCCCAGTGTCAGAGCCCATGAGCTGATGCCAAAATGGAATGTCTGAAAATGGATAATTCAGGAGGACAGAAATGTCTTTGGCCCCAGGTGCTGGAGGCTGGGAAGACTGAGGTAATGCCTCTGGCACCCACGGAGGACTGTCTTACTGCTGCATCCCATGTGGAAGGCAAGGGCAAGAGGAGATGAGGGAGAAGGGACAGGAGGATGTGGATTCCTCTGTGACCCCCCCCCCCGCAGCGGTGACTAACTCACTCCTGTGGTAAAATGCCATCAATCCATGAATGACCAGTCGCCTCTCCTAGCCCCCTCCCCACACTGTTACATCAGAGATTATGTTTCGAACCAGTAGACTTTGGGGAGCACATTCAAATCTAACCACTCTACTTTCTTATCTGTAAAACGTGAGGCATGATTAAAAACTAGGAGGAATGTTCAAGTATTTAAAAATGTATTGCACTGAAAGACACATTGCCATTCATTCCCCTCCACATGCTCCCCCTTGCTTTGAATACATTCATCTCAGGGTTCTCACCACTTGCTGCAGCAGCTCTGGAGTCCTCTTTCCTAGTGTCTTTAATTGGGCTGTCACAGCTGCCTCCATGTTCCGAATTGACTCTAAACATTTCCCTTCCATGGTCATTTTGACTTTGGGGAAGAGCCAGAAGTCCCATGGTGCCAGAACTGTGAATAAGGTGGATGAGGGCACAGCATGATGTCTTTACCAGCCTGCCTTTCTGTTGGATGGAATTCGTAGAGTATTCACCACATTTTTTATCACCCCTTCTGAAGACACTCAAGAAAGAGGACTTCCAGAACTGCTGCAGAAAGTGGCAGCAGGAGGATAAGTGTGCTCAAAGCAAGGGGCGGTATTGTGAGGTGGATTTGTGATTTGTCTTTCTCTGTAGTATTTTTAAACCTTCATTGAATGTTTTGATCACCCCTGTAATCTTTGTCTGACTATCTCATGGGTGTTTGGGGAGGGTGGGGGGTTGGCTCTGGTTTGGATGTTGCCCCCCAAAGGGTCATGTGGTGGAGCCTGGTCCTCAGAGTGGTGGCAGGAGGTGGAGGGTGGAGCAGTCCCAAGTCACTGATGGTGAGCGCTCAGAGAGGACAGTGGAATCCCAGCCCCGTTGACTTCCTGCTTCCAAGAAGAGATTTCTTCTTCCACTGTCTGCCATGAGGGAACAACCGAGGAGAAGAGCCAGAGCCTGCGCCCTCCAATTGGGCTTTCGGGCTCCAAAGCTGTCTGGTAAATTAGCCTCTTTCCCTTGTGAAGTTAGCCTCCCTCTGGAACTTAATTCTGGTGACAGAAGATGAACTGGTATAAATATGACAGCAGAAGACTCTGTAATCAGGAAAAGCACCATAAACTGACCTCCGTGTTCGCCACACAGCTCCAAGCTTTTATCCTGGGCTTTCAGCCTCCAGACTCAGTGCTCTGCAAGGCTCAGGAGAAGAAGTTATGCTTTCTTGTTTGCTAATTCTTATTTCAAATTATTAGTAATAATAATAGCAAGAGCCAAAACGTGTGCCATCTTTACCACGAGCCAGCCGCTGTTCTAAGCACTCACCTCACTTCAACCTCACAGTAACTTTACAAGAACTTTACAGAAAAGGAAACTGAGGTAAGCAGACGTAAGTGATTGGCTCCGGGTCTCAGAGAGGGGGGAGCTAGCAGGTGTCCACAGTGGCCTGCCTTCCCTGCTCCTGACCAAAGCTTCCTCTGGGACAAACATGATAGCACAGCACGAACTACATTCCTGTACCCAGGGTCTCTTTCTTGGATCACAGTGTGCTGTGTTTTATCCAGTAATTCTCATCTAAGAAGCACACTGAGGACATACTTCACAATACGGAAACATCTAATAGTTAAACATGTCCATGAAAATATTAATGATACTGGATACTGTATAAAAGCTAAATGTCCATAAGAAGGGAATAATTTTTCTAAAGCACCACTGAAAAAAATCTCAATGGTCAATTATACCTTTATTTAAAATTATATTTAAAATAATGTGTCAGAAATTTCAAGCAACTCTGTTGTAATGTTATGTAAAAAATATAACAAAATGTATCATAATTATACAAATTGCACACATACCACCATTGAAAGGGATGAGAAAAATAAAACATTTGTCTGATTTTTAAATCCCTTTTAATTTTTCTGTCTCATGCTTCCAAGAGTATATATGAATTTTATATTGAAAATATGATCAATTTTGTTTGGCTGATTTCTAATGAATTTTCCCTAGCAGGGTTGTGTCATGTTTTCCGTCCTGCTCCAGAATGGTCTGACATTCTGGCTCTGTCCCATTGATAAGGGCAAAGGACAGAGCAAGGTCACAGAATGGACAACATGCCTGAAGGGATCCCCTCCTACGGAAAGCACAGGAGACATAACAGTGAGTGAAGCATCAAGAGCCAATAAAGAGAGACAAGGGAGGCACAGAAGGGATGCAGGCAACAAGAGAGGGGAAGACAGGGGAGGGAGATCGTGGGGTGCTCCTGCCCGGAAGCTCAGCTCTGTGGCAGAACCAGCGGGGCCCGCGGGGCGGGTGGCACTGAGCAGCCTAGACCTTGGGGTCAGGGGGGAGGACAGGCTGGAGGGCGACCTCACAGAAGCTGGCCCAGGAGTGCAGGGCATCAGCGCAAGGCAATGTCACCCAGAGATGGGAATGGAAAAAGTCTCCACAGCCCTCAGGGCCACGAAGCCGGGGGGTGGGGCACGCAGAGCCGTCAGATGGCAGCCGAGCCTGAGCTGCTGTTGCCAACTCTCAGGAAGTGCAGAAGCCCCCACCTCAGTGCCACTACTGGAGCCACAGCCTAGAGACGTTTGAACCTCTGAGGCTGCAGAAGTGGCTGCCCTTGCTGCTGCCATTCCTAGGACCTGACAACAACCCAGGAGCACAGATTCTTCCACTGCTGCTAATACCAGTGTCAGGCACACGCTGCCAACGGTGAGAAAATGGCTCTTCACTTCCTCTTGTCTTCTGATGTCTGCCATCCTGCTATTCCTTCCACTGGTAAAATCCAGCTGAAAGCCTGTTGGCCGAAGGGCTGAGAAATGAAGTTCCCAAGATCCCAGCCCCTTGGGATACAGAAATGCAGCCACAGGGCAACAAAAATAACCAAGGTGCACGCTAAGGTGAGAGCAGTGATCGCCGCCAGCCTGCAATGACTGCCCCAGGGACAGCCGGTTGTGACCGTCTCAGGCTTCCTCCAGAGGGTTTTGAGGGCTCGCTCCAGCTCGTCCAGGGGAGGCTCAGGAGCCAGCACCAGTTAGGAGGATGCAAGAGTTTAGCTGGATGGAAGCCCAGGGTTCCATCCCCAGCATCACCCAAAGAAGGAGGAGGAGGAGAGGAAAAGGGGGGAGGGGGATCCTCACCCTAGCACCTAACGCACACCAAAAAATTGCCATTTCATTCCCACCTGGCATTTTATTCTCTAAATCTCAAGCATCATTTGTGAACCTGACAACTGGATTCACCCTGGACTCCCAACATTCTAGTCCAAATTGAGGCCCCAAACACGAGCCCTTCACCTCCCCCTCCTCTGTTTCAGACTGTTTCCAAAGTTACTTTAATTCCGATTGGGATAAGCATAAGATGAAAGCTGCTTTTGTGTCAGGCTATGAGTTGATCTCATGCCTTGGTTTGTTTCTCCTTTAAACTCACCAAGTTTTTGTTAGTGTTGTTGAACAATAAATAAGAGAAAGCAGTATCGGCTGTCTCACACTTTTTTTAAGTTTACTATGGTGATAACTAAACGTTTAAGTCAGAAATGCATTGGGATGCAAATATAGGCACTTAAATGAAGGGCTTACTTTTAAAATTAATTTTCAGGATAAAGAGAGTTTGAGGCAGACAATCACTGACCCTGTTGAAAAGGTGAAAGAGCTGTAACACATACTCACATAAGTACACAAAAATAACTACTATGGGAAGAACGTTAACTCCCTGGAAACCAACCTGGCCACAGTGTAGTTTGCTCAGCCCTCTCAGGATCTGTCCGGGACACCTAGAGACGTATTTCTCCCAGGCCCTTCAGCATGACCTTGGTGCGGAGTTACCAAACCCGGAGGCAGAGAGAGACTTTACGGACGTCTTCACAGCCTGGTAGGACTGGGCCTCCCCAGAGAACTCCGCTCGGTGCTTCCCAGCTGTCTTCCATCTGGGACACACTGGAGAGCCCTCCTGGAGATGTTCAGAGGGGAGGACCTCATCTCCACCTGCCCCCAGCCCAGACCAAAGTCAGCTGTTGTCCTCCCGGGTCTTCCCCACTCCCCGACCTTAGGAGGAAACCTGAAGTCCACTCAAATGCAGTTCTAGTCTGTGGGACCCCATTGTCCTCTCCTGTAAAATGGGACAGAAGCCTGATAACGTGCAGTTCCCCAGTATTTAGGTGCCGCTCCGTGTGCCCCTGTCCTGACACAGGGGTGCACGCACACGGTCATGAGCCCTTGGACGGCCAGGAACAGGTCCCAAGTGTCCTCCAGAGTCTCTAGAACATGGGCAATTCTCAATGGATGTTTGCTGGAAAACACGTAGAATAAAAAACAAGAGAAAGCAAAACACTTTGTATGGAAAAACATTTGAAAACTGTAATTCTTTACATTTAAATAGGATTTGTAAAGTACACATGCACATACACATATTAATTCTCAAAAGCTCAGCTGGACAGATTTGGTGCACTCACTTTTTCAGATGGAAAATAAAGTACAAAGGGATTAAGCAGCTTGCCTAAGCCCCAGTGAGTAACTTCCTATTCGTGGACGCAAGGTGTTTTCATTTTCTCAATTAGAACAACATTCTTCTTTCCCAACTTTCCACCGCATTGTTTGACAAAACAAACTAAGGAAATGAGAAGACGGCTCTGCCACGGCTCGCAAGGTGCACTGAACCCAGCGCCTTCTGCATTATCTCTTCTCTCCGAAGAGCTAGCGCTTCGAGAGTCCGCCCGGGAGAGGGGGCCATCGCTGCCTTGAACATCCAGTCCTTACACTTCCGGGCCATTTGCTCCAGGACGAAGGGCTCCACTGCTTCTCATTAGCCTTCTCCATAGTTCTCAGTGAACTGAAGGTAACACGATCCAGGGAAGAATGAGTTCAAAGAAGTGACACTCCGAAGAGCTGAAACATATGGTCAGTACTCAAGCGCTACCAATTAAGCGCAGTCCATGAGTGCAAGACCTCATTTGCTGGTCTGTTTCAAATTGTGAGCTAGGAAGTCATCTTTGTCTTCTAGTCACAACGCAGAGCTCTGGAAATGCTGGAAGAGCTGCCTTTGCAGCCTCTTTATTAGGCAGAGAAATTGTAAAGACACGAGAGACAAATAGAGGAGAGAGGGAGGGAGGAACAGGCCGGGGAGGACCACATTCCACAGTGTGTGGCTTCAAAGGCTAGAGGCCAAGCCTAGAAGCAGGAGCTGGAGAAAGCAGTTAGGGCTGTGTGCTGTGGAAAGGCAGCCAGAGGCCGGTCGGCAGCAGGAGAGTCTGGTAAGAAGGTCCTTCGCAGACTCAGAGGTCTGGGAAAAGGCCAAGGAAAGTCCACGCCTGGCCCTGGGGAGATTCCACACCGAAGGAGGCCCTGTTGCTACGCAGATGAGCAGGATGGCCTGAGCCTATTTGCCTAATAACCCTGACAGCTCTCCGATCGAACTCTTCCTACGTGATGGCCTTTCTAGTGGCAACCACAAACCTCAGTACAGGCCAGGCTTGCGGTGCCCTCCACGCTGCGCCATTCACCCCACAACCGCCCTTTGAGAGGGGCACTGCAGTGGCCATTTCACACGTGAGGAAGGGAGGCACAGAAGGGCCTGGAGACCTGGCGGGAAGGGGCTGAGTGGGGCTGGAACCTGGGCCCTCTGGCTCCAGAGCCACGTTCCCCACTTTCTCCCTCGGGTCTCTCACTCATTCTGATTCCATCTTTACAATGGCACAGCAAAGAAGGTGGGGCGATCCTCGGTTTACAGATGGGAGTCTGAGGCTGAGAGGGCCCAGGGCCTGCTCCGTGTCATGAAGCGACAGCCCATAAACTTTTCTTCCAGCACATCATCTGCTAGGGAAAAGATTCTAGATGCCAAGAAGGAAAAGAGCAAGGAAGAAGGAAGGGACATGGAGTCACTTTTCCATTTCAGGCTCTCTGCACCAGGTTTGGTCTGATTCTTAGGCTGAAAAGATGTCTGTGTTCCAAACTCTCCACTCAGAAATTACACATTTCCCTGCAGAATGTCCAGCAGGATTTGCAAAATTAATGAGGAATCAAAGAGAACCTAACGAGCTTTCCCTACTGAAGAGGAAAGAGGGAGGGGAAGCTAATAGTCTTCCAAAGAGCTGGTAGAGGATTTCTGCTCAAGGAAAGATCCTGTTTTCCGTCAAGCCTCATGGGGCTGGACTGATTTCAGCAGGGCAGCATTCCCAGAAGTCCCCATTCTAATAAGTTGCAAAACTACAGTTCCCCAGACTCACACTTGGATGCTTCCTACCTCGACTTGCCCTGGATCTCAACTCCGAAGAATTGAGCTGGAGGATTGCAAGGGGAAAACCTCACAATGAATAAAGGCCCCTTTGGGAAAGTTTTCTTCAGAGCTCAAGCTTATTGCATCAAAACTTTACTGTCTCATTCAAGGAGTGGCAACCCCCAATAGCCAGGGCCAGCCTAGGCCGAGCCATAAATCACGAAAGCTGTTTCCTCAGCCCATCTCCCAGCCTCAACACACACAGCCTCCTGCTAGGGCTCCAGACAGTGAGCGTCCTCACGATAACTGGAGCTTTGGCACCCTCTGTGTTTGCACACACATGCACACAGACACACTAACACACACATACACACACAGATGACCAGGGAATATACTCTTAGCTACATGAAGTTATATGCAACACTACCTCTGAGGTTCATTCCTGATTACCTTGTCACCCACTTACTCCAAGCCCAGTCCCACAGAGCCCAGAGCTCACAGGAGGTCAAACACTAGCTCAGCCTCCAGCCACCTAGAATATTGGGTTCAATTTGTACATAGGTAAAGAGGCAAATCTACAAGTCGTGGTCCAAAAATCTGGGGAATGCTTACATTTTTAAAAAATGTATTACAGTAAAATAGACATTGCTATTCATCCCCTCAAAATCCTCCCCTTGCTTGCTTTGAACACACTCACCCCATCATTCTTGCCACTAGCCAAAGCAAATCTGAAAGTCTTCTTTTGTGAGTGTCTTTAGTTGCACTGTCGCAGCTGCCTTGATGCCCTGAATCTATTCAATGCATTGATCTTCCATGGTCATTTTGTCTTTGGGGGAAGAGCCTAGAGTCACGTGGTATCAGATTCAGCAAATAAGGTGCCTGAGGACCCAGCACCTGCTTTTCCACTTCCATTTGCCACCGAATGACACTCAGCAGCAACATTCACTGTAGTTTTGGTCACGCCTTGTAAAGAGACTCAGGAAAGAGGGCTTCCAGACCTGCTCCAGTGTCAAGAGCAATGGGATGAGTGTGTTCTAAAAAGAGGGGAAATGTTATAAGGGTGATTCGTAGCAATATGTCTTTCATTGTGATGTATTCTTAATTCAGGCATCACACCTCATACAGTCTGAATCTGCTTGGATCTGACCATGACAGTGTCCAGGGCCACCCTGTCCTACCCTCCCAACACTCTTCTCTTCCCCGTATGCACCCCTGCCTCCCCCTCCTGCCTCCAGGCAGCCTTGTGGGAAGACAGAGTCCTTTGGACACTGGTCGAGAGTAAGCAACGAGCTCTCCCCTCTGCCTGTGACGATACCTAGAGTACAGTCAGGTCAGCAGGAAGCTTCTGCTCCTATCCCAGAAGAGCCCTGGTTTCCTCTCTCCTACTGCCTGTCTTTCCTTGCAGAGCAGCCCACTAGACTGTGTGTGTGTGTGTGTGTGTGTGTGTGTGTGTGTGTGTGACCCCAACAGCAGACAGTGTGGGAAGTCCGGAGTGATTAGTGTCTCCCGGACAACTCTGGGTAGGCTTGTTCACCTCCCATAAATTGCCCTGTCAAGAGGGCTCCGATGTCATCTTGGAAAGCAGAGAGTACAGTGGGCTAGGAAGCCCAGGGTAAGTTCCTCAGCAGCGAGTGCTGTCTTTGACGTGGAAACTCCCTGAGCATTACCCCAGAGCACCACCTTCTCTGATCTAAAGCCAGAACTGCTCCGCTTCACCCCATCCCACACAAACCCCAGCCACAATGAAGGTAGGTTTACCTATTTAAAATAAGCAGCTAAGCCTGCACAAGAGAGGGTGGTTGTTTTAATGCTTTGGGCTTCTCTAGATGTCAATTCAGGAAAACTGTCATTCTCCAACTCCTGTTCAGTGTTTGCCCCTTACCAAACCCTGCTCTGATGAAGCTCTGCAAATTTTAATTGTGGATCCTTTTGGTGCAAGTCCCTATGTTAGAGACCAGGAAGATGGGACAGTGTTCACCTCATTTCAGCAGTGAAGCAAAGAATTCAGGCAAATGCTGATAATTGTGATCTGAAAGTAAAACTTTCAGACAATTGAAGGAAGAATGGGAGACTGGTTCATGTTAAAAAGTATTCAGCTGAAAATGCCAACTCTGTATCTACAACGCCGAAAGGAAAATGTTAGTTATTCTATTGTTTTGGTCCAGGCGGATAATACCAGGCTCCAGGAAATGATACGCATTAAATGGACCAAAATAAGTGGAAGTGGATGGAACTGTGAAGCAATCAGCCTCCCGCTCCCCGACACACACACACATTCATCTTCTACTCCTTCTTTCACTGGCCTTTTCCATTTTCCCCAATATTAAAACCTTAACGTCTCTTCTATCAGTAATTATAAGCCATTTGACATTTGCTTTGTCTGCCCACACCAAATGAGGAGGGAGAATACTGAAACTGGGAGACTGTCTGGGTAGGCAGCCCAGGGACCACGGCCTTCGAAGTCCCCTGCATTCGCTGAGCAAGGCACGTCTGCCAGGCTCTCTGAGCAGGGAAACTCCTGCTAGACTGAGTGGCACCTCCCACGAGCTCTGGCTCCTGGGCCAGAGCACTGCCACCAGCAGGCAGCAAAGGGCACCGAGAAGGTGGACGTGCCAACCTATGGCCCGTGAGGCCTCCTAGTGTGAGTTCCTTCTCTGTCCACATTCACTCTCACATGAGCTCATTGAGTTCTATGATTTTTATTAACAAACTATTTCCAAATTTGTGACTCTAGCCAGGGCCACCCCTGGGGTATTCTGGGGCTGGACAAATGGTTTTTGCCAACTCCTGTCTACACAAACAATTTGAGTCACCCAGAGTTGGCCTGTCAGCACCACTGTGGTGGCCCAATTTTACACAGTTCTAATAAGGAAAGACTGCTGGGCAGGGGAGTGATCAGCGTGAGATGATCGACTCAAGGGTACCCTGCTGGCTCCAGGTAGCACCAGAGGGCACCTACTACAAAAGCAGGAGAGGGTGAATCCAAAGCCCAGGGCCCCTGCATACAGGGCTGGCCCGTAGATACTTGTCCTGGCTCACAGGATACTATATGTGTGTACTGTACAACTGGCTCAGTCCTCTCTCCTCTGGAAAAGCTGTGATGAAGCCTCATAGCACCAAGATCACCATTATCACCGTGGGGAAGCAGGAGCCGACCTACGAAATGCCACTCATCAGCAATCCCATCTACAAATATAAATTTAGCTGACCTCATTCTGCCCAGAATTGCCCCTGGGAGAAGGGAAAAGAGGCTTGAGCTCAAAAGAAGAATCTAGGCTGTGGAGAGACTTAACCTCTGTGTCCAGAATGGGGACACAGTTAATGCTTTCCTAAATCAAATGGGAAAATCAACCTCAATCACAGAGAAGTACTAAAAGGAGCACAAAGTTGGAGAAAAGCTAAGTCTGCATTTTCCCATTCCCTCCGTTCCCCAACCACAGCCGTCTGCCAGGAAAGCTCCCGTTGGGAAGAATTCACAGCCAAGTGCTGCACCGTGACCTCAGGGGAACACGTCTGCAGGTGTCCAGAAGTTAAAGATGGTCAGCCGAGATCCCATGGGCCTCTCGGGCCACAGTGGTTGCCCTGTGGCTGGCAGTGAGCTTCTCCAGAAATCTCTGAGGGCCTGGAAGCCTCTGAAAGGAAGGTAGCTGCTGCAGTCCAAAGAACTCTGTATCTCAATGTCGCTCTAAAACCTCGTGCATGCAGAAGTGGGGCTTCTGAACAAGGGAGAGTGGACTGTGATGTTAGGGGGGGCAGTTGGGAGAGGCAGATCAGACCCCAGGTCTCTTGGTTTCCTGCATGCTGCGCCTGGACACCTCTGCTGTGGAGACGGCCACCCAGATAAGAACTGAGGCTGCTGAAATGTGAGCCGAATAAGCCCCACCTCCTGTAAGCTGTCTGCGTTTGGATCTCGGTGAGGAGCAAGTGACTAGGACATACCTCCTATCACATGTTCGGGTAGAATCTCGGCTACACGCAGACCCCAGGGCCTTAGAGCATGCAATCCTCAGTCTTGTACTTCTGCTGGTGAACACCAGGGGTTTCTTTTTGTTTCACTAAATAAACGTCATGACTTTTTCTAAATATAGCGGGCCACTTTGCCCTTTCCAATGCCTTTCAAGGTTTTTTTTTGTTTTTTTTTTTAACTTTAGACTGAGATCACATCCTCTGACAACCTCCATGACGTTCACGTTTAGGAAATCTGTCACATGACATTGACCAAAATTAATTTTTATCAACACTTCAAGACAAGTATTTAAATTTGCGTTTTTTTATCAAAATGTATGGAGCCAATTCAAAGTGTGTTGCATGGAAGCATGAAAAAATGTGGGTTTTTTTTAAATAAAGAAGATAATGAACGCAATTATAAAGGATAATTAACTTCTATTAGCAACTCATATATAGCTAAAATTACCTTTGTTTTTTAATTCGTTTTTGTTTTTCTCTTCATCAGCACATGTTTGCAGTACACAGTGACTGTTCTTACCATGGCGAGCTGGAGCATGTGCATAGCACATCTTCATTCTCCTCACTTCCCTCTCCCTCCCCTTCCTCCTCTCCTTCCATTTTTAAAGTTTGCCAACTTATGACTTCAGGTCTAGCGTACACGTCCCTGTTAAATGTCACAAGTTTGCCCTGCCTCATTATCACGAGGTCCTTCTTCAAAAACTATTTTGGGGTAGGGAAGGATTCTTAGGTTGTATTCATGTAAAACAGAGCTTGGGCTTGGATGTATGAAAAACAGCAAGGCGATTGTTCACCCTAACTTCCTGTCACGTGCAGTTGTTCAGAAAATGACCAAAGCCATGACTTAAAATTCTGAATCTAGGAGCTTTGTTTCTGCAAAAATTCTAGTGTTGTTTTCTTATTTAAGGTCAGTAAATATGTATCAAAAATACTGCTTGCGCTTCAACCATGGATGTATCACAGGCAGAATTTTCTCTGAATACACTCACAGCAGATCTGCATGGCCAGTGAAAACTGAGCACATTTCCATTGTTTCCCTGAACCTCCACCTTGTTCGCTGATTTTTATCCTGACTATAGAAAGCAGTCTGGCAATAGGCCCAGGTTATATCTGCCTCACAGAGTTCTGTGTCCTTTACAGAATTCTGACATTCAATAAATTAGAGCAATATCACTGCCCACATAAGCCCAGTGATATTTCAGAAAGTGCCAGCCCTTTCTTACCCTCAGAGTATTTCTAGTCAAAGGGACCATATTCAACTAATTATCACTCTGTGCTCAGAATCATGACTTCCTCATTTATTTTCAAACCAGAATAAGACTCTTGATTGACTGCTTTAAGGAATAGGAGACGATATTGAAATTAAATGTCTGACTAGCATGTTGGGGCATGAACTTATAAGCAATCGTCAGTAATGTTAAAAGGCAGAAAACCCTTCCCAATTCCCCTCCAAATAGCCGTGGGAGCCATGCCTAAGGTCACACTGAAGCCCTCACTTCTTGAAAGGATGCAGACATTGAGAAAACTTGCTGCAGTTTATCATGAAGTTTAAGACACAGAATTCAAAGGACTAGTGTTTTTTTAAAATAATCTCAAAGAGGTGGAACAAAGCTGTAGATTGTGAAACCAAGCTCCTCACTTGTCTGGGAGCAAAACTGTAAACTGATGTGTAATTACAACCATCTTGCCCTCTCTTTTTTGAATCTGGTCAATCAAGCCTTTTCTTTTCTTTTCTTTTCTTTTTTTTACATCACTATCATCTTTTTTATTTAAAAATGATGAACCTTTAAATAAATTCCATGAATGAATAAGCCACTAAGTGACAAAGGTGGACTAGAAAAAATCTTCAGATTTTAATTCTACACTTTCTTTGATATTATGAAATACTTACTAACTACACATTAAATATCCTGGCAATTGATTGCATAATTCCAACTTTCATCTAAGTAACTGTGTGTCATTTGAAGTCAGAGATCCTGATTCTTCAAAAGAAGTGAATATAGACTTTAACATGTCTTTAAATTGGAAATTCTCTTTAAGATAGCATCAGTCATGAGATTATATTTGAATAGTCATATACATACATACATACATACATGGACCATATCACAGAGGCTTATACAAATCATGACTAGGAATTTGTATCATGATAAATTCAGTATTGAGATACTGAATAAAATTACTGGCATACTTACTATTTGTAAGAATTAACAATAGATCAGGCCTATATTCAGAAAGTATCTACACAGGTCACTCAATATTTTTGTACATCTTAGTTCACTTTCCCATATTAATTTCTGTTTTGTTTCTGACATGCGTTTAGAAGTCAAGACGAAATAGAAGACAACAAAAATGAAAGTCCAACATATGATTTAAGTTGCAGAAACTTTATCCCAATGAATACTTCAGAGACATGAGTTAGTCTCATTTCTATAAAAATCACAGCTCCACAGGTGTTTGGAGAGCATTGTAGAAAGAGGTTTCTTTTTTTTTCCTTAAATTCTTTAATTGGTACATTTTAGGTATACAATACGTTTACATTCATCATTGGGTGCTTGTACCTGTACATGACGCATCTTGGTTCTTATTTTTTCCCCATTACCTGTGCACCCTTCACCCCCTCCACCCTTCCCTATTTACATAGACTTTGTTTCCATTTTTTTTCCTTTTCTCATAATTTTTCCTTTCCCTTCTTTCCTTTCCCCTACCCCCCACCCCCACTTCCCCTACCCCTTTGGACCTTTTCTTCCTATTTCACATTATCAGTTATTCATTTTAATCATTATTTACACTTTCTGTTTCTCACACCAGAGAACCTATTCAGTATTTACACATGTGTGTCCTATTTATTGCATATTGAAGCCATACCAAGCCTTTTCTTTCATGAAGGTATCTTACAATTTTATTTTAAAAATTATTTGTAACAAACTGTTTCAAAAAGTTTCCTCTGGTCTTTGGTTCCCTTAAGTACCTTCTCCATCACACTGCCAGAGAAATATTCTAAAATTCAAATCTGATCATGTCACTGAAAATCATGTTGCTGAAAATCCTCCCAACTAGATAGATTTCACAGAAAGCTCCAGCACCTTAGCAAGGCATACAAGTCCTCTCCCCTGTCCTACACCATCTTCCCACTTCCAAGTCTTCTCCACATGATGAATCCTTTGCAGCTCCCAGAATTCTCTGTGTTGTCATGGCTTTGCAAACCTTGCCCTTCTACAGAGCGCTCTTCCCTCCACTGACTGCTTAGAGATGTCTCCTGGACAAAGTACTTCACACCTCAGACTGAGCTCATTCTTCTCCAGAGAGCTTTTACAGCTTAGCCAGCCTGGGCTGGGCTTCCTTCCTCTCTGCTCCCACAGCTTTGGTTCATACTTTGTAGACCCTAGCAAACCATATTTTAAGTGTCTATTTTGGAAGATGAAGTTATATATAACTTTTTCAAACAACATTATATAAAAGAAAATACTACATAAAAGTATGTAAGGATATTTAAAGGTATATAAAAGCCCTTCTCTCCTCTCTACAGATGATTAACCTCCTTTTACTCTTTTTCCTCATGGCCTCTTGAGAGATCTCTGGGAGGTCGGTCTAGGATCTCATCTAGGATGATGAACTTGAGGGTCCTACCATTAGCCCTGCTCCCATTCCACGGCCATACTCAGCTACAAAAGAGGCAGGAAAGTGCACAGTGCCTACAGGGCCATATGCTGAGCTACACTCAGGGATCTCAGGCCAGTGAGGGAAGGACAGATATTGAAGGATATCTAAAAATAAGTAATAATTTAAACAGTGAGAAAGGGGTGATGGATACAGAGACACAGATAGCAAATGCAGATATTTACGAGTGTATAATTTCAGGAGCATTTTGAACAGAGTTTGCAGTCACTTAATACAGGAAGAAGGGACTAGAAAATTCATGTGGAAATGGAGGAAGAGCATAGAATCAGAGCTTGATCGCATAA
Source organism: Heterocephalus glaber (assembly GCF_053883595.1). Taxonomy (NCBI): domain Eukaryota; kingdom Metazoa; phylum Chordata; class Mammalia; order Rodentia; family Bathyergidae; genus Heterocephalus; species Heterocephalus glaber. The sequence goes on from NW_028258312.1 coordinate 29,872,957, forward strand.
AATATGCTGTTTTATAGGGACAGATAACATATCTCTCAAATTTAAAACATGAGCTTTAGACATAACAGTTCCTGAGCTTTTTAACCTCTAGGCTATAAATTAGTAGATATGGATCTGCTCTGCTTGTGAAACTTCTCTTGGCAGTCAGCAGAAGAGCTCAGCATCCTCAAAGCGGTTTCCTGAGCCTTAACATAGTCAGAGTAAAGATTGCAACAGAACTACATGCTCTGCCAAAACTTCAGGAATTCACTGATTTCCCCACTGGCTTCTGTACTTGTTCGGTTCCAAACAGTGTGATCCCCAAAGAAGCAACTTATTACTCAAAAGTAAAGACTGGATCACAAAAAAATACATTGTGTAGTAACTGATGTGAGCTTTGATTCCTAAAGTGTCTGGGCATTTAGGGTTTTCTCTTGCCAGTGAACAGCATATTCATGTGAAAAGCATTGTCCTTGTACCCGAATGTGCTGCTCATCCATATGACTCTGAATTGGTCAAAGCCACTGTCTCCTAGGAACCTGAGCTGGGACATCAGCAGGGATTATTCTTCACTTGCATTTAGGAATCTTAGAAAAGAGAGAAAGAGACGGAAAAGGGCTGCTATGGGAGAAACCAACTCTAAGCCCAACTGGGAGATTCTGATCCCTGATAGGGACCGACCCTGTGTTATCTCATTTGAGTAGAAAACATAAAAGGCCATGAAAAGATGAGAAAGAAGGCCAGCCAGGAATTGGAGGGAACAATAAGTTATTTTAAAAACCAAGAATCAAGATGGAGGCAGAGACACACAGAGATGCATCTATGTGGGAAGAGTAGACATAGGAAAAGACCCTAAGCCAGTAGGAGGGCTTGAAACACAGGGATGTGTCATGCTCTGCTGGCCAGTGGGAAGCCACAGTAGTAGTAGCTTTACAAAATAATTTACAATGCTGTTTCTGGCAATATCATATAGCTACACAACCACAAACAGTTAAAGAAAAACATTTAAATGTGTACTTAGTTTCACACAAAAGCAAAAGAAATCCCTAGCAGATGAAGTAAAGAAGAAAGTAGAAACTAATTAGTGATTCTTGGAATGATTTGCCAGCCCCAGGAATCTGAAGAGCTTAAGATCTAATACCTACATAGGAACAGGAAGGGGAGTGAAATTAAGACCTTTGCCTAAAGGTAGAAGATCTGTAAATTTGCTGAAAAAAATTCTTCTACCAGCCTAAAGAAACAACAAGCAAATATGTCTATGCTAGCATTTAGGCCTAGGATCTGGGAAGATGAAATGATGCATGACACATAGGTCTGGGTTCAAATTTATACTTCTTATTGGGTCCACAGTCCTCCAGATGAGAATAACGTGTAAATAAACCCACAAGTAGTATGCTCTTGTGATGCCTGGCAAAAACCGACACAGGACTCCTTCATAGAGCACACTTCCAACCCAGGCCAGGCAAGTCTACAAGCAAAGCCCTGCTTACGATTTCTTACCATCCAAAATATAAAGTACCTAAGCAAACAATGCAGAAAAAACTGCAGAAGATAGGAGAAAGAACAATGACTCTTTTACCTTCAAGAACTCTGATCATAAAATCACTAGAAACTGTAAAATTAGTGTGAGTAAAATAATAAAGCCATGAAAGAGAAATTATAATGAAGTACAATGCACACAGCAATATCTAAAAAGCATAGGCACATTCAAAGGGAAAGACAGAACTTCCATGAATTAAAAATAAAGGCACTGAAATAAAAAGGTCAATAAATTAAAACTGAAAATTAATCATATGCAAAGAATTAATGAACTAAAAGTAGATACGAGGAAATAATCCCAAATGTCATAGACAGATCAAGGGACAGAAAATATGGAAAAGAGGTTAAAAATCATGAAGAAAAAATTTAAAACTTCAATATAATGATTCCCAGAAAGAGACTTAATACACAGTATTTTAAATAACATCTGAATATTGCGCAGAATTTCTCAGAATTGATCAAAAGTATAATCCTTGGTTATTAAATCATCATGAGCTCAAAGTATAATAAATAACATGCCCACCTCTAGATTCATGATAGTGAAGTTGTACAATACATTCATGTGGAGAAAGCAGAGACAAATAGATTTTAAAGGGGTTAGAGAGAACAAAACTGAATTACCCACCAAAAAGAAAGGAAAAAGGAAGAAAGGAGAGAAAGAGAGACAATAAGACTAACAGTAAACTTCTTTTATTGAAAAACATGGAATCATTTTCGAATCATTTCATTTTGAAATAAACCTTAGCGCAGTCAATAGGGAATAAAATTGCGAGACTGATAGTTACTTTCTCTTAGAACTTTGAATCTAGAGAAAAAAAAAAGACTGAATTAGATACAAGAAACATTTGTGAGAAATGTAAGTACATTCATCAGCTGTAGCTCCTATCACATACATGTAAGATTTCTTTTAAGATATCATTAAAAAGAATATGACTGGAATGTATAACCTGTAAACTGGCAAAGGTAATCAAGAAAAGTCAATCAGTGCAATAGATAACAAGGGAAAAAAAACAAAAAAAGTAGGGAAAAGAGAAAGCAAAAATTATTTTTAAAAAAATCAAACTTTGCCAGTAATAAATGGACTAAGCTTGCTTATCAAAGAGAATTGCTAGATTGGATTAAAAGTGCAAAACTGTCCTTTATTCTCTTTAGAATACGGCAGACACATTTGTTTTGTTGTTGTTGCTGTTGTGGTTTAACAGTGCTGGGGATTGAAAACAGGGCCTTAGCAGTGAGTTGCTTCCCCAGCCTTTTTTAAAAATTTTTACTTTTTATTCTGAGACAGGATCTCGCTAAATTGCCCAGGCAGGACTTGAACTTGTAATCTCCTATCTCATCCTCCCAGAGTGCTGGGATTCTAGGCATGTATCGCCGTGTCTGGCTTGTAGATACATTTAAAACATCTGAACAAAGAAATGTTGACCTGCAAAGAATGAAGAAAGATATGTCGTGCAAATAAAACTCAAAATGAAACTGGTACAGCTATATTAATATCAGAACAAATGGGAGTTCCAGACAAAAAAACATGTTCAAAGATAAAGATAGTTGTTATATTCTGATGGGTGAAACAGTGCACCAGGGAGACAGAACATTTCTAAATGTCCACACACTGACAGAATCTGAAGCCGCAGCTTTTATTGCAGGGAGATTCACACAAACGCTATACAGACGGTTTGACACATTCTAACACTGAGATCTTTCTGGGAGAAAACTTAGTCTTGCTAGAGGAAGACTGAACACAGACATCTGTCCAGATGAAAAGTCTAAGATGGGAACATTGTAGTTTGACATGTATTTGCTCAAAAGTTGCAGCAAGGAAGCATCAGCTGGCTCTGGGGAGACACAGATTCTCATTTTTATTAGAGTTCTGAGGCAGGAGTTAGAAACTTGGAACACAGGGCCTCCCATCACCCTGCCTCTCTCTCCGGTCTCCCCTGGCTGTAAGTTAGATGTATAGATAGGTCCCGTGAGCCTCAGCAAGAGTCACAGGGCACACCTAACTCATCTATGGGGTGTAGCTTCCACCCAGTGGGACTCAGCATCAGTACTTCTTACTGTAAAATACAATGGCAATGATTTGGGGAAGTCCCACATTCCTAACAGAGGATGTTTCTCGGTTCCTTCACACACTTAAGGTGACACAGAGATGGCTAAAGCCCAGGTCTGGCCATCAGGTGGGTGGAAGTTCAAACTCTAAATGAAACAAAACAGATACATGGATCTTGGACTTCCACACTATCTGCCTCCATGTCTACATTTAACAAAAGAGAAGATGTTCAGTAAATAACACTTAGCACTGTATGAGGTATGATCAAAACATATGGTGAATGTTTAAATTTTTTAAAAATTTATTACAGTAAAAAAGCACATTGCCACGAATCTCCCTCAAAATACCCCACCTCACTCTGGAGACATTTATCCCATTAATCTTCCCACTGTCTGAGCAGGTCTGAAAGTCCTCTTTCCTAAGTGTCTTTATGGGTTGTAATAAAACTATATATACATATATATAAAATTAATAATAATATGTAATATATAATACTCCTGCTGAGTGCCACCCAACTGAAAAGCAGGCTCCTGAAGACATGGCACTGGTCCTCGTCCACCTTATTTGATAGATCTGGCACTGTGCAACTTCTGGCTCTTCCCCAAAGTCAAATGGCCATAAAAAATCAATGTTTTGAATCAATTCGGTACATCAGCCCAGCCGTGACAGCACAACTAAAGATAGGCGGAAAAGAAGGTTGCAGAATGGCTTCAGAAAGTGGCAAGAATGATGGGATAAGGAGCTCACAGGAGGAGCTGAGGGATATTTGGAGAGGAATAAATGGCAATGTGTTTTTCATTATAACCAAATTCTTAATTTAAATACTCACCATATTTCTCAATCACATGTTACATTTATCACAAAGAGAGCTATTTATACAAAGAATGATTCCGATGGTGCTGACGGTAACGATAACCACAATGGAGGACGCTCCGCCTCACTGAGATGCCCTTCCTAGCTATTTGGTCCCTCACCCGCTGGGAACCAAGCTTCTACCAACACGGCCCTGCCTTTACACAGCAGCAGGGTGAGAGTTCTCTAGCCAGCTGGCTCCTCCTTCTCTACTCTTCTCGGTTCCTCTACTCGGCGGTGCCCTCTGCCCCTGACTGACGACAAAGTCAGATTCGATCACTGAAATCAGCCCGCGCTTCACTGCATGAGAGCTCCTGCCTGCAGGAACCACGGGGCTCTGTGCACTGTGCACCTGCCAGCAGCAGTCCTGAAGCTCTGCCACCTCCGTCGCCACACTGAAGGTGCCCAGGAGAAGGAAACGATGCTCTCCTTTCCCCTCTTTTGCAGGAAGAACTGTGCAGAACAAGCTGGCTTCGGGACGTGCTCCTGGTCCTCGTCAACCTTCCCTGCCTCTGTCTCTCGTTAGCAGAGCAGAGGGTTCCTTGAGCTCTTGCTCTAGTTCACTGCCTGCCACGAGGGGGACTTGCTCAACCCAAGAAGTTGAGCAACTGCTCCACAGAGGCCTTCCAAGTGCCAGATCTCTGCCACCCTCATTCCCCACTTCCAGGACGGGTGGAGTCACTTCCTCCCTTCAGTCCCTCAGTGCCCTGACTCAGCTGTGTTGTCTCCGCAGCCCACAGCCTGTGGCAGTTGGCCCACTGCCCCCCGCCCCCATGCCTGAGTGGCTTTTGAAGAGCCTTGCAGATCAGGGTAGCAAAGGGGAAAGACAAGGACTAACTCTTCCCCAAAGAGAAAGTCTCAAATACATTTCAACCATGGAATGACATGTAAATGAATTGGAAAGGAATATCCACGATGTAGGAAGAAAGAAAACCCTCTGGCATATCTGTGCTCTTTTATGGCTTTGTAATAAAACTGAATTTTCGGCTCCTGGTTCCTGACTTTCTTTTCATCATTTTTGCTTTGTTAGTTTCCAGCATTTCTTATTCGAGATATTTACGTGGTTGACTAGGGAGCAAATCATACCACAAACATGAGCCAGAGCCAATTGATCGACCTCCTGTAAACACGACTCGCTCTGCCTGCACTTCATGTCGTACACCCTGTGAGCACAAAAGCCAATGCAGTCATGACCCCTCTGTTACTCTTCACTCCAGTCTTCAATATTGCATGAGCTCGAGACAATCTGCTTTTATTTCTTTCCTGTTTGAAGTCACACAGATATATTCAATATCCATCTATCTTTGGACAGTATCTACTTTTGTGTGTGTCTTTTTAAATTTCTCTCACTTGCACATGGCCCATAGATTTATTAGCATGGTCACTGTTTGTGAACAATTTTTTTGAGGTCTTGCAATGAGAATGTCTTTACTGAGCATCTAGAGCTTCTCATGTTTCATCATGATACTCTGCCCAATCGGCAGGAGTTGTTCTCTGTAGAATACTGTGGCATAAATGGAAAGATGATCTTTGGCACTAGCTTTTCCAGGGGGTGGTATGGAGTATACCATTGTGTGCCAGAAGTGGGAAAAGACGCTCAGAAGGAGGTACCATTCGGCACCACGGGACTGTGCCCTCCATCCTCTTAGAGACCAAGCACCATGCCTTCAATTAAGTTGCAGAGTTCTGATGGAGAGATATTGGAAGTTGATGTTGAAATTGCCAGTCTGTGACAATCAAGAGCATGTTGGAAGATTTGGGAACGAATGATGAAGGAGATGATGACCCAGTTCCTCTACCAAATGTTAATGCAGCGATATTAATAAAAGGTCATTCAGTGGTGCACCCACCACAAGGATGACCCTCCTCCTCCTGAGGATGATGAGAACAAAGGAAAGAGAACAGATGATATCCCTGTTTGGGACCGAGAATTCCTGAAAGTTAACCAAGGAACCTTTTTAGAACTTATTCTGGAGGCAATCTACTTAGTAATCAAAGGTTTGCTTGATGTTACATGCAAGAATGTTGCCAATATGATCAAGGGGAAAACTCCTGAGAAGATTTGCAAGACCTTCAATATCAAAAATGACTTTACTGAGGAGGAGGAAGTCCAGGTACGCAAGGAGAACCAGTGGTGTAAATAGAAGTGAAACGTGCCTGACACTGTAACTCTATAAGGATTGTTCCAAATACTAGTTGCACTTCTCTGTTTACATTAGACAAACAGTAGACAAATGCAGCAGCAAATCAATTGTACTAGCATAATATTGCTCTCATTGCATGTGTAGTTTAAGTACAGATTCCAAACCAATGGCTGAATTTCTTCTAGTCTGAGAAAATATTCTGAATAAAATGGAACTGTGGGTTCTCTGTAAAAAAGAAAAGAAATGGAAAGATGCAACAGGCAGATTTCTTGTATAATTTTGCCTCTCAGATCAGAGAGTTCAGTTTCCCATTTGCAACTCTCATGATCTGGAGCTGAACTTCAGCGTAGCTCAAAACCCATAGCAGCAAAGCTGGCTGACAAGGCAAAGCAGGAGAAGCCACCATCTTAAGCTTTCCACCCAGTGCACTGTTGGTATCAGCAGAGAGGTCTCTAATGAGCCTCGACAAGGATCGCAGAAACAGGAGTGCCTCGCACCTCACCTGCAAGGCCTCCCAGTTACCCACAGAGCACCAAGGATGGTGTCCAATGATGTGGATTGAAATCCATGCCTCCTTCCCACCTGGAAGCCAACAGGTGTGCAGTCACCTGAGGTTTACCCCAACATTTTAAGTTCGACTCCTTATGTTGTGTCTAGCCAGAGAGCAGACACGTTCCAAGAAGCAGTGGCCAGTATCTCTGGCAAAAGCAATCAATTCAAGCCGGTGGTACCAAACATGGCCTCCCTTTGTGAGTGTCACCTAACCCTCTGGGAACTCACCTCCAAACCTTCAGTTGCACAAGCAGCTCAAGGACAGTGTTAGAATGTGTTGTCACAGCCACAAGGTGGCACAGAGGGTCTAGGGTTGGAAAGCACTTCTGGGATCACCTGCCCTGTATGGTTTAGATCTAGAGTATCCCCTAAGTCTCATGCATGCAAAGGTAGGACTTTCAGAAGGTGACTGGATCAGAGGGTACTATACTCACCAGTGCATTCAACCATTAATGAATTCATAGCTGAGTTGGTTGGAAGAGTTGGGTCATAGCTGGCTGGAAGAGGTGGGTCACTGGGGTGTGCCTTGGGAGAGCAGATCTCTTGCTTGGCTCTCCTCTCTGACTCTCTGCTTCCTAGCTGCCATAAAGTAAGCAGCTTTCCTCCACCACACCCTTCCACCATGCTGTTTCTGACATAGAGCCAGCTGAACATGGACTGAACCCTCTGAAATCATAAGCCAGAATAAATGTCTTCTCATTTAAGTTGCAAGTGTTGGGTATTTTCTCTCAGCAAGAGAAAGTTGACTAATAGACACCCTCCCACCTGTGCAGAGTGCATAGAGTGGATGGGAAAATTGTGACTCTAACGCCCAATAAACCTGAAATTTATCAGGATAATAACAAAAATTTTAGAGTAAGCCAAATAATCACTTGAGAAAAACAAGTCAAATTTATTGCTATTTTTATTAACTAACATCTGTATAGCACTACTTAGATGAAAATGTCCTTTTCCACATACAGCATGTCATTTAACCTTGGCAACACTTCTGAGATACAACAATCGTTATGCAAACGGCTACATCAGCCCCAGCAAGACTAAAACCCCAAGACTAGTTAGTAAATGGAAGAGCTCAAACTAAAACCCTCAACTTTGAGCTCATAGCTCATTATTTTTCCACTTGATCCCCACTCCTTCACAGAGAAACTTATTATATTGGCTTTCAAAGTTCCTGGTGCATTTTATTACCTCTTACTTCTACAAACCCTTGTAGGGTATGCACTGGGTCATTGTGCTCATTTTTGTAGATGAGACATTTATACACAGAGAGATCAAGGGATTTGCTCAAAGTCTTTCAACTAATTAATGGCCATAATCTAGGTCCCAGTCCAGTGTTCTTTGGGCATAATGACAACAGCCATCAGACTATGACCCTCTAACAGAGACGCGCAATGAAATCCGGCCTCAGCTACTCCAAGGCCACCCAGAGTGATCCCAATCTGTCTTTGGCATGACCACGCTGGGCTGGAAATAAATGCGTACACATAGCTCCAGATACACATTTTTACTTCCAGTGGTTCTTGTGCTTCAGATTAGGCTGATTTGCCTGAAGGCTCCAGTAATGGAGACTGCCACCCTGCCAGGCCCAGCTCATGGTTCATGTTCCACACCTTACATTCCCCAGCCTACACATTCAATTCCATGAAGTGGTAGGAAGAGGAGGCCTTGGGTCTACTTCCTCAGCCTGGGAGCTGGAGAGACATATATTGATTAGAGAATGCACATTTCTGCACCTCATCTGTTTTATATATTTCATTCATCTAATACATTTATCACAGACCTAAAGAACTGATGATAAAGGTTCTTAATCTCTAACTGAGAAGCTCCTTCTCCAATGAAACATTTGGAATCAGCTCCTCCATGATGAAGAAAAGAAAAGTGCCTCACTGGCTTCAGGCCAGGTCCAACCTCCAAAGACCAAGCAAAGCAGTAACCAGGTGCTCCCAATCCCAGACAACCCCGGCACTGAGTCGGGGGGAGGTACAGGTGCAGGTTGAAAAAGGAGCTTGTTCACTGGGGACTGGAGGAGAAGAAACCAGCCCTGCAGCATCTCACTTTCATCTCCACCCTGAGTTACTTCCCTTTTAACAGCACACCTGCCCCACCCCAGGCCAGATGGCAAGTGCTCCAAGTCAGCATCCTGGAGTACAAGTATTCGAAGCTCCAGGGACCTTATCACTGGGAAGGAAATGCATTTCTTTCTCCATTGGGCCTTTATTACCACTTTTTCCTGCTGGATGATATCCCAGCTATTAACTCTCGCTGGAAAAAGCTGTATGGTGGAGGGTGTAGGATAATATGAAAAGATTTGAAAGGAGGAAAGAGTTTAGGGTAGGCAGGGAAAACTAGCTTTTCTCTTAAGACCCTCATGAACCCCAAGAACTCTGTCTTGGAGGTTATAGTCAGCATATATAACAGCAAACGTTTTAGAATACAGCCATGTCCCCCACATTTAAAAATTGTATGGAACCATGAAAGTCTTATGAACTTCTAATTCAAGATTTATTCATTTTTTTGGTGAGATTTTTGTGTTTTGAGTTTTTCAGGCAACAATATGTTGTCATGACTTCAGTGTAAACCTATGAAAACGTGCAGCCTTCAACATGGTGTGCACATTGCCAAATGCATGCAGAGCCCTGGTTGAGAGAAGATGAAGTGAGTGACATAAGCCATGCACAGAGAAGTAGATGAAGAGCTAGAAGGGCAGAGAGCAGTGGCAGAAGAGAGAGCTGGGTGGTGTGGCCAAAACTCTAACATCAATCACCTTAAAATCTGGGTCAATGAGTCTTCAATATGTTACAGCCAAAGAGAGTCACAAGCTGAAGTCTTCAAGGAATAAAATTAAGCCACTGAAAGCACTCACCTCTCCTGCATTTCCCTCCTGTTCAAAACCTCTTCTCTTTGCTTCCTTTGGTGCAGATGGAACACACAGGAACACACTCCCTAGGCTTCCTCCCCAAGAGAGAACCCTCCTTGTGCCAGGGAAGACTGAAGACATTCAGAAGGAGACTCCAAATTAAGAGGCAAAAGTATCCTTGTGATCCTTCACCAGTCAGAACTAGGAGACGAGGTTCCACTTCTTCCTTATTCCCAAGTCACTATGACATAAATTCCCATTATCCAATTCCTGGAAGCCAGGCCTCCGTCACCTTAACATTTTCCAGGAATGTTCATTAATTTCTACTCTAGCCAAAGTCCACTCTCTCCAGGGGAGTCTCCTTGTCAGCCCGATGTGCGGCTGCCTTGCTCACCACACCTAATGTCGGGCTCTTCCGTGGACTCACTTCTTCACCAGGGCATACTGCCAGTGGCCCCATTTCCTCCAAGGAGGGAAAACACCACCCCTTGTGTTAAGTCCTTCTCAGACTGCACAGTTCTGAGAGATTAGCTGGTGACGTCCAACAAGACCCTGATGGTGCTTAGTGGATAGTAGAAGTATAACAGAGAGTAGCTTAATAATTCTTGTTGTAATTAGCCATCTAAGAGTCCACAAGACCCAAGTAGGACCCAAGAAGTCCTGACTGGCCCATCTCCTGCCTCCACATTCACCAATCTTCCACACCTCAGAGTTAGGGGCCTGAAGTTCACCGGCCCTAGAAGGGAAATCTTCTTCCTCCATTCCAAGACTGTCTCATTTTTCTCTAGAAATAACTTATTCCTAGGGTATTTGGCTTTAGGAGTGGGCATTCCCTTGAAGGTGTGTATCTATTCAAGCAATTATCTGGCACCAAAGACTATACCAGAAGTTCCCAGAAACCCCTGTAAGATGGAGAACATATTTTTCAAAAAGTGGCTCAGTCAGACTGAAGAAGCACCACACGTAGAGCACCAGCAGTACCAGTCAGCGTGTCTTACAACAGCTTCACCAAACTCTTGAACTTGCCTTCAATATTAGGTAAGAACATTTCTTGATAGCAGCTATTCTTTCTGGGGTGAGGTGGAATCTCAGCATTGTTTTCATCTGCATCTCTCGAATGACTAGTGATGTTGAACATTTTTTCATGTTTATTTGCTGCTTTTACTTCCTTGCCTGAGAAATGTCTGTTCATTTCAGATGCCTATTTTTGAATTGGGTCTTTATATTGGGGGGGGTCTGATTTTTTTTGAATTCTTTATATATTCTAGATAGTAGACCTTTGTCTGAGGAACAGCTGAGGAACAGCTGGTAAAAAATTTTTCCCACATTGTGGGTTGTCTCTTAGCTCTGTTGGTTGTTTCTCTTGAAGTGCAAGAAATCAACCAGTAACAAATGCTGGAGGAGGTGTGGGGAGAAAGGAACCCTTCTCCATTGTTGGTGGGAGAGCAGACTGATGCAACCACTGTGGAAATCAGTATGGAGATACCTCAAAGAACTAGGACTAGAGGTCCCATTTGACCCAGCTATTCCTCTGCTGGGGATCTTCCCAAAAGATGTTCACCCATGTTTACAGTGGCACAGTTTGTCATAATTAAAACTTGGAAACAGCCCAAGTGCCCATCAACTGGAGACTGGATAAAGAAGATGTGGTTTTTTTATAAAATGGAGTACTACTCAGCCATAAAGAATGAGAAACTAGAGACATTTATAGCTAATTGGATGCACATTGAGGCAATACTCTTAAGTGAAATAAATAGGACACACATGTGTAAATACCGAATAGTTTCTCTAGTGTGAGAAACTAAAAGTGTAAATAGGATCAAAATGTATAACTGATATTGTGAAATAGGAAGAAAAGGTCTAAAGGAGCAGGGGAAATGGGAGGGGTAGGGGAAAGGAAAGAAGGGAAAGGAAAAAATATGAGAAAAGGAAAAATGGAAACAAAGTCTTTGTAAATAGAGAAGGGTGGAGGGGTTGAAGGGAGGGCAGGGGAAGGGGAAAAAATAAGAACCAAGATACTCATGTAATGGTACAAGATCCCAATGATGAATGTAACTGTGTTGTATATCTAAAATGTACCAATAAACTTAATGGAAAAAAATATTAGGTAAGAACATCAAGCCTGTATATTGCCTTTGCCATAATCAAGTTCCTATACCCTATTTACTTCAAGCAACTACGAATCACACATGAACATAAAACACAAACTCATACACAAGCCTTCCCCAGAACAAATTATAATGTCAAGAACAGGGTGGTCTTATTGAAAAACTAGGGAGAAAACGTATCTCATTACGCAGAAAGAAAATTCAGCCAGTTTCTAAACAAAACGTTTACTACACACATCTACATTTGGATTACTAGAAAGCATCCAAGTTTTTTCCCCAAAATCAGAAAACCAAAATATTTGCCTCACATGTGCCCAAGTATAAGCACTAACTCAAGTAACCTTACTAACCTAACAAAAGAGACAGGCTTATTCAAAAGTAAATTATGCTCTGTACTCTAAAAGAAACACGTGGTAAACTTTTGGGTAGTACTTTTCTATTTTCCAAGGGGAAAAAATCTTGATGTCAACTTTCACTGGCAACTTTATTATGATGAAGAAAACCACTTACTGTAGCTCCACACTGGGCCTCAAGGAAATTCTCTAACATAACTCCCTTTTTACACCTTCCCTCCATGGGTGTGACAGCATCCAGAAACTAAGATACATACAGTGAATACATAAGAGAGGGATCAAGGAGAGATGTTAGTCCTGAGGGACGAGGGATCCTCTTGAACCTTGTGAGGTACCGCCTTGCATTCCAGTAGCATGTTCTGATACACTATGGAGGAACTTCACCTGGGACAGATGTGGTTGGTACATACCCTGGAAACATGAAGCACTGGATGGAGAGTAGGAGGTGATTCATGATTCTAGCCAAACATCTTCCTTCAGAGACTCAAGGGGCAGGTGGCACTAAAATAGGCATAGAGGAAGCAAACAGATCTTTATGGAGGGAGAGACTGCATCCCCCTTTAAATCAGCTTGCATCCACCAGAGAAATACACAGCTGTGTGATCACTCTGACTCTAGTAGTAACCAGAGCATGTCCACCTCTGCCCCTTAGCCACACAGAACTGAGCAGCCATGGGAGGCTATGTGTGTTTCTGTACACAAGTTAACCCAGACACAGCTGTTGACGAAGACACAGCATTTCCAGTAATTACTGAAGTCTATTTCTATTCTCTTGAACATCTGCTTACTCTTTACAGGGCAAACAAAAATTAATAAATCAACATCAGAAGATTTCCCTTGTCTGATCTGTATGCAAAGGAGTGTTTCTTTGGGTGTCCACTCCAATCTCCTGTAAGGCATCTACCTCTTTGATGACCCTCTTTCCAAATATGGTCCCACTCTGAGGAATTGGGGCTAGGACTTCAACATATGAACTTTGGGGAGACACAGTTCCTGCCATCGCAGGGGTGGAGTGAAAGCTAAACTGGGAACCAGATGCCTTCTCCACCAGCCCACGCCACCCCTGGCACTAGGTCTCTTCATGGAAAACCACTGCTTTACCTCAGAGCCCCGTGCCCTTTAGGCAGCCACACTTGTCCTTGGAGTGTCCTTGGTCACTTCAGTGATATGGGAACTGGGCACACATCGTAAGGAAAATGTTACCACCAGACTCACCCACCTTTGGCGTGAGGGGCTGAGATGCCCACAATGCACTTGTCTATCACTTAGTGGCAAGCATCATGGCCACGTGATGTTGTTGCCAACATACCATGCAGTGAGGCCAACTGGAACAGCTCTGGGGTCCTAGTCTGACTGATTTTCAGTTACAATTCCTCCAAGTGGCCCAGAGTCTGCTCTTGGTATCTTTGATCCCAGCCCAAGGCTTCTATTTCTGTTTTGTTTTGTTCTGTTTTTCATTTCTTTATTTCAATGTACTACAAGTAGCTATTAATAAAGAAAATATAAAAGCTGTTCTATGGAAAAATAAGTTTGCATAATAAAGATTATTATTAGAAAATAACCATGGTAAGTACACTGTGTATCATGATCTTAGAAGAATATATTTTCATTTACTAATCTATCTCTCAGCTCATTTCCCAATAATATTATACCTTTTTGCATAAAATATTATAAGTATTGACAAAGTATCTCACATTCTGTATAATTTTTAACAATTTCTCCCTATTTTACAATATGATTCTTTTTGGTCCTTATTTTCGCTTTCAGTTTCTCACACCAGAGAAACAATGCAATATTTACACATGTGTGTTTATATCACTTAAGAGTATGATCACAAGGTGCATCCATCTACCTAGAAATGTCTCCGGTTTATCCTTCTTTATGGCTAAATAGTCCTCCATTATATAAAAACATAACATCATTTTTATCCATTCATCAGTTGATGGGCATTTGTGCTGTTTCCAACATTTAGCTACTACAAACTATGCTGCTATAAACATGGGTGTGCATATATCATTGTAGTATGATGCTTTTAATTCTTTGGAGAAGATACCCAGCAGGGGAATAGCTGCATCAAATGGAACTTCTAATCCTAGTTCTTTGAAGAATCTCCACATTGATTTCTACAGTGGTTGCACCAGTCTACACTCTTACCAACAGTGGAGAAGGGTTCCTTTTTCCCCACATTCTGCCAGAATTTGTTGTTGGTTTATTTCTTGATAATAGCCATTCTTTCTGGAGTGAGATGGAATCTCAGGGTTGTTTTAATTTGCATCTCTCAGCCCAGTGATGTTGGACATTTTTTCACGTATTTATTTGCTGTTTCCACTCTTCAACTGAGAAGTGTGTATTCATCTCAGATGCCCATTTTTGGATTGGGTCTTTAAATTTGGATGGGCTGATTTTTTTCAATTCTTTCTATGTTCCAGATATTAGTCCTCTAGGCCCTGACGCTTTCACTGCTGAATTCTACAAGAAATTTAGAGAAGAGCTACTGCCACTACTCTTCAAACTCTTTAATGAAATTGAAAGGGAAGCAATACTTGCAAAATCATTCCTAGAAGCAAGTATTACCCTGATACCAAAACCACAGAAAGACCCCACCAAAAAAAGAGAACTACAGGCCAATCTTCCTAATGAACATTGATGCAAAAATCCTCAGTAAGATACTAGCAAGTAGAATGCAGCAAATCTTCAAAAAGATTGTACACCCTGACCAAGTGGGATTCATCCCAGGGATGCAGGGATGGTGCAACACATGCAAGTCAATCCGTGTGAGGCTTCTACTTCTGAAGCAGTCTGTGTGCTTTCTGGAGCACCATTTTCCATTGTGGGCTGAACTCGTCCAAGGCGCAGGGAATACTGCAATATCTGCACTCACAATGATTGTTTTTGCGTCATCGTCATCCAGTCACAGGAAGGAGGGAGCTAACCTCACAGGACACAGCTTGAGACCCTAACCTGGTTGTCCTTAGGCCCTGCTTTCCTTCTTTTCTCCATCCCTCCTCCAGAAAGGTCAAAGCAATGCAGAGTGAAGCCAGTTTTCCTGTCCCTGAGAGCAGATGAAACTGGGGAAGTGTGGCAAGGAGCCAGATGTTGCCTCCAGAGAGAACGCGGCAGCCTGGAGGGAAGAGGTTCCTGCAGGTTACAAGTGAAGGAAGACACTTTCCTGCCCCCAAGAAGGAAGAGCGGAGTGGTACAGGAGCTGCTGCAAATGGAGCAAAATAAAATCCCAGGCCTGTCATACACGGTGTTTGGCATCGAAGACAAATATTTACAATGGTTTCTCGGGTTAGAGCCAAATGGGACAGTGGTAGAGGTTTTAATTCTGCCCTGCCTGTGGAGAGACAGCAATGGACTCCATGGTTTTCATCTTTGTCAGGGTGAAATTTGTCCCTTACTCCTTCACCCTTACACATGGCATTTCAGTCCTTCATTTTCTCTCTCTGGGCAGTGAGCATACATGTTTTTGACCCCTGGAGGGTGGCTTGTCCACCGATGGTGAGTTGCCAGTTCCACAGGCTGGGGCTGATGAAGAGTGTGCATCAAAAATACGGTGAATGCTACCGCTGAGTGCCATGCGCCAGAAAGGCAGGTTTGCGAAAACACATGTCATGCCTTCATCCGCCTTAGTCACCGGGTCTGGCACCATGTGACTTCTGGCTCTCCCCCAAAGTCACAATGACCAGGAAAGGGGAACGTTTTGAATCCTTTCAGGACATTGAGGTAGCCAGGACAACGCAGCTAAAGACACCCACAAGAGAAGACTCCAGAGCTGCTGCAGAGAGTGGCAGGAACAATGGGATAAACGTGTTTGGTGTAAGGTGGAACATTTTGAGGAGGATTAATGGCAGTATGTCTTTTATTATAACAGAGGGGTTTTTTAAAATTTAAACATTCACTGTGTTTTCGAATCACACCTCATATATCCATCTTCCCTTCCAGAATGTCTGCTTTCTAGATCTCATGCTTCAGCACCAGACACAAAGACTCTTTCCTAACCAGCCCCTGCAATTGTGTGAAGTCCAGTGCTTGTGACAACAAACCTCACACACTCGTCTTATGTCTCCCATGGTTCTACCTCTCTAATTGAACCTTGGCTAGTAAGCATGGCCAATTTTTTAAACATTATAATTTGCTTCAGAGCATAGGACTATATGCAAAACACAAGAATATATGTAAAAAACAATAAAGAAATTTACATTATATAGAAATGTAACGTGCACAATCTTTACAGTTTACCTATATTGTCTTACTTGGTTAATCACCAAAAATTTTAAGAGGTAGATTAGGATAGCGCCTATAATTTCCAAGTTACTAATGTAAGTGAGATGGAGGGCATTCAATGCCTTGGCCTATGTCACCTGTTTAGAAAGTGGCAGGGTTGGAGCTGGCCTCCGAACAGTCTTCCCAGCTACTCCCCCTGACTGAGAGGGCCTGTCCCAAGCATGACATGGTGGGACAGGCCGGGGACTTACGTCTTCAGTGAGTAGAGATTCGTTCCACCCAGGACCCAAGGCCTTGGGTTTTGAGTGATACAATTGTATTTGTTCTTCCTGAACAGCAAATCTGCACCATGAATTCTTTAGTTCACACTCAGCTCCATTGCTCAGATCTCACCTTGAAGGACCAAGCAGAGTAAACCCTTGTGCAGCACTAAACAGTCGGATTCCAACCTCAGAGGATGAAGAGAACATTGCAAATAACCACAAGTGTCTCTAAAACTCAGGTTTCCCACTGGTACTTGTTAGTGTTCACTGGCATAAGTTTTGCAGGTAAGAGACATGAAAGCAGTCTTCTTCATTTTAAATCCTGCATCTGGTACACTAAGTGAGGTTTGGCAGTTGTTTTCCAATTGGGGGAAAAAAAACAGCTTCATCTAAAACAAATCATCAAAATCCCACACTAGATTACGAAAATAAGCGAGACTTTGCGTTTCTACTTCTACTAACCACAGGAATGAGAAATAAGACACTCTATCCAAGCCCTTGAGCTACATCCATATAAAGCCATGGATATACCAGCACTGTGCAAAATCCAGAGAAAACCAAACTTGCGTCATTTGTCAACAGTGGTGAAATCAGCCCAAATGCGTCCTCAGGTCACAGTCTCTCCTTCTGGGAGAAAGCCACAGCTGAAATTGGATGGGAGATGACATTTGCATCTGGGGAATTTCTGCTCCTCACATGGGTCTCAGAAACATATAAATTGTGTTCTTCGGGGCCATCAGAGAGCATGTAACCCATCCATCCATGGCAAATGCTCCCAGGATTCTTGGGAATAGGGGTCACCAGGCCAGAGCTATAGGAGGCTCTAACCCACCCGCTCTGCTGTCCAGGTCACCTCTGTGCATGCCCGGATGCCGGCCCCCAGCCTTGAAGCTTTCTCCATCAGGCAAAGGACACACGTGCGCGTGCTCTATGGGGCCAACCGCTCTTGGAGCATGTGCTTCGTGACAGACCTTGTGCTTGGCCTGGGGACACAACGGTACAAAAGACAAGTGCATCTCCCATCATGGGGTTGATAGTCTCAGGTAGGGAGCAGATGTGAACCACCAACAGCATAAATAAACATCACTTCTGAGCAATGTAGGCTCTGGGATTACGCTGCTAGGAAGCCTAACCATGTTCCAGAGGCTCAGATGCAAGAAGGCAAGTTAAACAAAAATAAGACGAGGTCAAAGAGGGTGACTTTTATCGCCAGCAATGCCTCGAGTTGTCACTGCCCCATTACAAAGTGGAGGGGTGGCATGTTTAATCTCTGTCCCCCAAAAACCAAGCTCCCCAGGAACCTAGGTAATACCACAAGCAGCATGTGACTCCTGCTCCCCTTTCAATCCTCCCTTCCTCAGTTCAGGGCTGAGTGTGTCCTCTCCAAGCCTCGCACCCTCTGCCCCACATCCTGCCCTCCAGCCTCCATCCTTCCGTGCCATGCCAATTCTCCTCCTGCCCGGTGTGGCCAGAACACTGTGATCTGATTCCAGTGGGGACTCTGGGTGCTCCATAAAGAGGCTTCTGGATCTAATGCACACCTTGAAGAGGGCTCAGTCTCTCCACCACACCTCCTCATGTCTTGCAGACCTGGGCCCAGCATGTTTTCATTGACCTTCTGGAAGATGATCTTCCTCAACTGCACATCAGTGAACTGCAGACTGCAGGAGACAACCATCAGGAGCAGAGACAGAGGGACCAGAGCTTGTGCCCAGCAGTGTCCTCTGCCCCTCCTCCAGTGACAGAGTCCAGATGGGGAGCAGGTGGCTCCCACTGCTCTTGTGTATATGAGCTGTGCATGGTGGCACATGCCTGTGATTATTTGATTGCTTTTTTAAAGTACTGAATTGGATTATTTTTAAAGTAATTGATCTCAGGGTCCTGAGCCTTTGATGATGCATGGGCTACTACTTAGCTGTCAGCCCTAACTAAGAGAACTTCAAGTGCATGGTGATGGAGTCATCCTCCTTCTGCTGTCTTTGCTGCTGCCACCACAGCAGAGTACGACACAGACACTTACTTTCTCCCAGCCCTGGAGGCTGATGGTCCAGGATCAAGGTACCATCACAGCTGGTTTCTTCTGGTGGTCTCTTGGGCCTTGCGTGGTCTTCCTTCTGGACATAAAATGTCTGTGTCCACACCCCCTTATACAGACGGGAGCCCAACTGGACTAGAGTCTGGCCACTGACCTCACTAACTCAGTTACCTCTTTTTAAACCTTTTCTCCAAGTACAGTCATATTCTGAGGTACTGAGGGTTAGGATTTCAACATACGAATTTGGGGGAACACGATTCACCCCATAACAGAGGCAATGGCTCTTGAATTAAGAAAAAGTCACTCAGCTAAGCAGAGACATGCCCAAGAAGCTAGGAAAGCAAACTGGGTTGGAAAACTACCACTCAGTGTGATCCAGCCTGAGAAGACTGAGCCAGAGTGTTGGGGGGATTCTCGAACCCTCTCTTAACTTCGCCACTCTCCAAGGGGGAGACTGTTCCACAGCTACGGCCAGGATCTACTGGAGAGACTCATCTGGCTGAAGCCCATGCTCCCTTTTCCTAATTGTGGCTTTCGATCATATTTGATCCTCATGAGTTAGCTGAGTTCAAACAGGAACATAAATACAGAGGATCTGCTGTTGGAATTAATGAGCCTAGTTCTGCCTCCCCACCTTCTAAAGGATGTCACTGGATCACGGGGGCAGGGACAGCTCCCGCGCTGTTAGCGCATCTCCCTTCACAAAGAAACACAGCATCCTTCGTCAGGCAAAAGTACAGTAAAGAAGGATAAAATGGAAACAAAGCTCTGTAAATAAGGAGGGGAAAGGGGGTTGAATGGGGGTAGAGGGAAAAGGGAAAAAATGGGAATCAAAGTATTTCATGTAAAGGTGCAATTCCCTGTAATGAAAATGATCACTGTGTATATCTAAATTGTACCCATGAAACCAATTTAAAAAAGAGAAAAAGTAAAGTAGGAATTAATTCTGAGAGTCAGAAACCTGCAGGGTGTTTTATTTGCTTTTAAAATTAGCTAGTCAAGCTAGTCATCTTAATTTTTCAAAGCCGTTTCCCTTTTTTTACATGTGTCTGAGTGTGTGTGCTATGTATGATGTGTGCCTAGTACTAAGAATCAAACCCAGGGCCTTTCATGCGCCCCACGAGCATTCTGCCACTGAGCTACATTCCCAGCCCTCCTTTCTTGAAAAATACTTGCCAGTTTACATTACATTAAATGTTTTACTTTTGTAATTAAGATAACTTTAAAAACAATTACCGTATACTCCTAAAATTTCCTTTTATGGAAAAAAACCAGCTTTTAGCTTTTTGGTTTTTGTTAAATTGGTCAGTAATTTTTACTTCACCTAATTAAATCAGTATGATCCTAAATAGGGTAAAATGATGTTTTGCAGAGTGAATCACATATTCTCATTATAGCTTCAGGGATGTCTATAAAGGGAATCATTTGGGGACCACAAGCAATGCGAATGTGTTTGTACAAATGTGCTTCCTCTTGCCAACTGCAAGGTACATGTTATAAAGAGGAAGCCAACAAACATTGCAATCAGCACAGCTCAGGCACCAAAACCCAAAGGCTATCTCACCATGGAAACTGAATGCATAAAAATGAACGCGTGCTTTGAACAGTCAGTTCACAAAAGAAAATATAATGGCCAGTAAGCCATATTCCATTTGAAAATATATCTTACTATCATTAATCACCAAATAAATGCAGAGAAAGCTCATAATGATATACCATTTCATGCCCACTGGAATAGCTAAAATTTGAAAGTTTAACATTGCCTAGTTGCGAAAGATAGTCAACAAGCAGAATTCTCAGATATTGCTGGTGTGATGCACCACGCTTAAAACACACAACTATGTTCCAGCATACAACCATGCTCAAAAACTGGCAATTTCTCATTAAATTCACTATATACTTACCTCACAACTCAGCAATTCCAATCCTGGGTATTTACCCATGAAATATAAAAAATTTCATTCATAAAAGGGTTATACAATAGTGTTGATAGCAGGTCCACTTCAAAAGCTCCAAACTGGAATCAACTTAAATATCCAACAATAGGAAAACAAAAATAAATTGTGATATATTTAGGCAGTACAGTACTACACAGAATAGTAAAGGATGAGCTGCAGACACCCAAAATGGATGTATCTTACAAACAGTGAGTTGGTCAAAAGAAGCCTGACCGAGAACAGCGCATTCTGTTTGATTCCAGGCATATCAAGCTCAGGAACTGGCAAAGCTAAACTACGGAGCAAAGATCACACTGGAAGGGCAAGGACACATCCTGGAGTGGTGGACATACCGGGTAGAATTCTCACCAAAATGTGTTCGATTACACACTGAATATGACTGATTTTCATGATGTATGTTTTTCTTTCTTAAGAATGTTATAAATGGTTGTGGTACAAAACTGATTTTGCAATTTTCCAATATCCCACGTACATCCCATTTCATAATTTTCATTTGCCACTTACTTACCTGGCTTGCCCACCGGCTGTTCCCATGCCCTCAAGGCATGACACATCAACAGACCCTCTCCGGGCAGTAGTTCTGCGCTCTTAGCAACATGTAACATGGAACAGTGGCAAGAAAATAGGCCTGAGAGCCACACAGACTTGCCTTTAAGTTGGGTCTTCGTCATTTCCCACCTCTGAGGAGGTCGTTTACTACCTGTGAGCTTCTATCCCTTCGTGGTGGGGGTGACTACTGTGAAGACCAGAGATCCTGGCAATAGTGAGTCTAAATCCAGCCTCGTAATCCACAGAGCCCTCGCTCCACACACTCCCGAAAGAAGAGGACTGTGGCTGTCGGTCACATACAGCAGTCCAGCCCATAGTTCATTAAGTGAACAATCTGGGGAATTTCTACTCTTCCTTCATTCCTACAAGAAAACCCCAAGGGTAACAGACAGCGAGTCTTTCTGGCACTATGTAATTCCATCTCAGGACACCTCTGGGCTTTTTACTTGCAACACTCAGGGTAAGATGTGTGCTTGAATTCAGAATTTTTCTAATGTTGGAAATGTCAGATAGTACATGTACCATTCGTCTATCACCTTCTGGGGCCAGATGGGCCAGCACTCTGCAACAAGTTCCTCATATTTCCATAGAAAACCTTACGAATATCTATGTTAAATGGAGTGAGTAAGGGCAAAAATATTCTCATCATCCAGGTCAGTTTTGTCATCAAATAATTTTCATAAACTAACAAAATAACTACTGTCTGATTTTAGGGCTGTTGAGATTTCAGGATTGTTGGGGAACCTATACCAGCTAACAGTCGCATAAGATTATTGTTACTACTATTTCCATCATACGGATAAGGGGACAGACAGGATGCGTAACTTGCTAAAGGTCCTTCACTTAACCCAAAGTCTGTCCGCATAATCACGCTTCTCCACTGCCTCAGTCCTCCCCTTCAAGCTGTATCTGCAATTGGGGGCTTTGAGACAATGCCTTCTACTTGCTTCATAATTAAAAATCACTAAAAACATTTGGTACTGTTTTTTCCATCCTCTCTGATGTTTCTCCTGGCTTGAAAGCCCTGATGCTTGTTGAAAACAGGGACTGCGCAGGTCTGCTGCTTTAACAGGCTCCCAGAGGATGCTCTCACTTGCCCAAGAACCAGATTAAACCGCAAACAAGAAACCAGCCCCAAAAAACAAGAAATAAACCAAAAAGGCCTTTTCAAACGGATCACTAATAGAAAGGCATGCCAGCCAGTAATGTGAGTCGCCAAAACACAGAATAACCCTCTTCTCAGCAACCACCAGGTCATTAAAAAGTACATTCAAATTTATGGGTAAGGCGCCACCTTATCAAAGGAAAACAAGGTAAAA
This sequence comes from Heterocephalus glaber, assembly GCF_053883595.1. NCBI lineage: Eukaryota > Metazoa > Chordata > Mammalia > Rodentia > Bathyergidae > Heterocephalus > Heterocephalus glaber. The sequence continues at coordinate 29,895,739 of NW_028258312.1, forward strand.
AGCTCACAGCTCTGAGGGTGGAACGAGTAGAAGCTACTCCTCAGAGGAGAGGAAACCAGTGAATCAATCACATCACAGCTCCGTGTTAACAACTTCTGAACAGAGAAGGTGAAAGAGCGTTTGTTCCCCAAAGGTCACTTTCCCTGCTCCAAGGAGGGTCTCTGAGCAAGCTTGCCTTGGAAAGCTCGCTTCAGTGTGGGAGTTCTGTTCCCCGGGGCCCAGTCTGCCTGGAAAGCAAGGCCGGTGGTGACAGGCCACTGGTCTGGCAGCTGCTCAGTGTCATGGCACTGCAGCCTCTCAGAAGATCGCCCCAGTGGGAGGGAAGAAGCGTGTCCTGGGGTTTGCTCCTCAGGAAAACACCGAGCACCAGGGAACCACTTGGGACACGGACTTCCCACAGTCATCCTGTTCTCACTCCCAGTCTTGCAGGTGCTTAGCCCTACACTACGTGGTTAGGAGCCCTTGGTCCAAGAGACCCAGGTTCCTCCCTACACATGGTTTCAAATCTAACTGGGAAAATAAAAAATGTAATTACATCAGGGGTGGAAAATATATCTGAATGCAAAGGTTGGTAAAATGTTTGGACTGCATCTCTCTGTTTCTCTTTCTCCATTTTATAAACAACTCAAGTTATAATCTTCATCCCAGCCCCTCTGAACGCTCAGAAAATACCTGAACCAACTCAGGTCAAGTATTTCCAAATGGTAATGTTTCTGTAAAACAATTTCTCTGCTCCTCACCCTGCTCCCTCACAGAGTCAAGAGCAATTCCTCCAGGAAGGGCAGAGCAAGAAGAAACCCAGCTCCCCTTCAACAAGTGTTTGCAGAATGAAATTGAAATCCTGCCCTATCCTACCCACCTGACAGGATTTGTCCGTGAATCTGACCAAGAATGACTCATGGACCACCACTGATGTGCCGTGGATTTTAGAGGAACACAGCTTGCCTCAGTGTGAAAGCCTTTGGCTGCAGACATAACCTTCTAAGTAATCTCTTACATTCCGAAATGCTCATTTGCCACTGTTTCAGTGAACGTGATTTTAGGTCTGGCTGCTCCTCAATATAACGCCCCCTCAACATTCTGTCGTCTACTTGACCTGAGTTGCTTCAGGTATTTTCTGAGAGTTCAGAGGAGCTGGAATGAAGACTGTGACTTGAATCACATATCAAAGAGAAAGAGAAACAGAGAGAAAGGTTTTGAGATGGATGGTGGATAGGCAGCAAGAAATTCAAGGTAGCCTGGATAAGGAATTAAACTTGAGTCAGCTTGGGGCAGAGCCCAGGGGCAGAGTTCTCGCACAGCACATGCAAGGCCCCACACCATGGAGACAAAACAAGGAGCCTGAACTGAGCAGAGGAGGAAGAGAGTTTCGGGCCCTACTCCAGACCCAGAAGGGACAGACTCACTGGTCCAGGCCCAAGCACAGGTCTGGTCTCACTCAGAGGTGACTCAGCCTTCCTTAGTTATTTTATATGCAAAGCCAACCAAATATGAATCAACTGATGTGGCATACAGGCTATAGGCTTCATTGTGTTCACAAGATGATGCTTACTCGGTATAAATATAAATTCTAACAACAGGGAATGTATTTCTAATCATCATAAACTATAACCAAATTCTTATCATATCTAATCTCTATGTAACTCAGATACAACATAAAGTCAGCCATACCTTAAGGGGTGTTATGGTTTATATTTAGATGCCCCTCTAAAGCCTCGTGTGATCTTAGGTGGAACCTTTGGAAAGTGACTGGATTGTGGATGCTTACAGCTGACTTGCTGTTAGGAGGTGGCTCTGGTTGGAAGAGGCTGGAAGGATGTGTCTCCCAAATTAATCCTCCCTTGACCTCTCTGCTTCCAGGCCTCCATGCCATGAGCAGCTCTCCTCTGCCATCCCCCCGCCATGCTGCCCTACCTTAAAGTCAACTGACCATGGACTGAACCCTCTACAAACTAAGCCAAAATCAACCTCTCCTGCTCTAAGTTGTGTGTTTGGGTACTGTGTCTCAGTGATGAGAAAAGTGACTAACCAAGGGGTGAATAAGAATAACCCAAGACTCCATCCTACATCTAGTTTTTTTAAAAAATCTAAATCCCCTCACACCCTTTGTGTCCTTTTTACAGTTCTCTTTGGGTTCCTCCACTTCCTCCAAAGTCAGTTACCATTATAATCCAACAAACCATGTCTGCTGGATGGTGGGGTTGGGGTCCCACGTGAACAAAATGGACACCATCTCCACCCCCCACAAGCTTACACGGTGGTAAGGACATTCACACCCTTGGGAGCCCACCATAGCTACAGGAAAGAACTGTCAGAGGCTCAAAATCCAGCCAAGAAGGAAGGGGAGGGGAGGGGAGGGGAAGGGAGGGAAGGGGAAGGGAAAGGAAGGAAGGAAGGAAGGAAGGAAGGAAGGAAGGAAGGAAGGAAGGATGGGTTATGGTGAGTTACTTTTCCACTGGAAGAGACCGCTCATCCATGCTCAACAAGTATTACTTTACAAGGTGTGTTAGCCAGTGTGGCTACCCAGCATTGTTTCTCACCTTTTTCACAATGTGCATCGTAGAGATAATGATCATATCTGTACCACACCCTGGGGGCAGCTGTCAAGGCTACAAAAACAACCACCGGAAGGCTCTGGCCATGCAGCCCCACCCCGCTGGTCCACATGGCATGTACACGCTAACCGCCATGCCCTGCTGTTTCTTTCTGCTTCCGTTCTATAGACAGAACGCCACAGGAGGGGGAGGGCTTTTCCCATCCAACAACATCCACAAGGTGTCTCGCTGTGTTAAAGTTGCTAAATCCCCTACTGCAACTGGCACCTGGTCACTGAGGGTCAGCGCTGCTGCCCTGTGTCCTGTAATGACAGAGCACCCCTCTGCTTCCTGTTAGGACCCCAGTGTAGACCCTCTCCTCCACCCAGAGAGAGCTTTCCCAGTTTATCACTCCATTTTCATTTCAGTTAACTCGAAGCAGCCTGGCTTACAGTGAGACAATCACAGCCGGTTGAAGAGGAGGCTGCTACAAAGAAATCTGCCTAGACAGTCAAAGAAATGATCCACAAGGGCCTGGCTGACTCCTTGTCATGCTGCCTAGTGGCCTCTACAAATCCTGAGAGGAAGAAAGAATACAGGAATGAAAAAGACATGGACAGGAGTGGGAAAATAAGGGCAAAAGCTAAGAATGAAGTGGGAGAGGAAGAAGGAACTTTTAACATAAGACAGAAGTGACTGTCTTCATTAAAGGAGACCACAGACCATTCCACCATCGCTGTGTCATCAACTCGCTAGTATTCTTCCCATTCTTCCAGAGTGCCTGCCTCCCTCCCTTACATCCTGGGTACATCACATCAACACTACAGGCCATCGTTTTAGATCAGCCTCTTGCCCTCAGCCTCAGCAGACCAGACTAAAAACCAAAATAGAGTCACTCATGTCAGGTTCCGTGTCATCAAGCGATACTAAGTGGTTACGACTTTCCAAGAAATCGGGAAAGGGAGAGCCTGACTGAGGCTCCTAAACAGGCCAGCATCAGCCATCCAGGTAGTGAAGCTCCGCTGCTCTCATCCTATATCCTTCAGTCCTGATGAAAACAATCCGAAGTGTCAGTTGCCTATTGTCCTCAGCTCACAGAGAAAGTAACTGCGAGGTGACCAATCCACACTTTGTTCTTTGCTCTGGTTTCTTTATCTCTTTTCATCTATGTCGTCAACTTCCTCTGCTCAGCTCCTTGCTCTGTTTTATGGACTGAATGTTGCCTGATTCTAATCGCAAGGTCAAGACAATTACGATCTGGAAGCTAACTTGTTGGCATCTCATCCTTGGCCAGGACTTTGCACATGCTGTTCACTCTGTCTGGAACATTCTCACTCCTCTTTCACCTCCACCCATGGTTCCCTTCTGCAGAGATTTCACCCAGACCCAGGGGACACTTTGCATGTCTGGTTGTTACAGGGCGGTCACAGCTGGAGGGGGCTGCCCCTGACATCAAGCAGACAGAGACCAGACGTGTTGCTTACCATCTGTAATGCACAGGATGATCTCCAGTTATGAAGGATTATTGGGCTCACGTGTCAGGAGTGTGGTGACTGACAACTCTGCCCTGCTCTCCAATTTTGTCACCTGGCACTTGGCTTACATGGCCAACACTCGGAGAAGCTCTCCCTGCCTCCTGAAAGAGGCGCTCATCACAGCCCGGGCTTTTCTTTAATACATGCATTACAGATGGAATGAAAACCCTTGATTTGTTGTTGTATGGGAATTCACTGCTACACCGGGGTTTAAAAATCCCTGCTGGAGAGCAGTCTTCAAAACAATTCAAAGCCACACACTGGACCAGACCAGTCTCAATCTCATTTTTCATTAAAAATATTCCTTCCAAAATGACTTCACTAGACTTCATTCCAAATGCCTTTGGCTGTTTTAAAAATCAAATCCCTCCTCAAAGAACAAAGAGTTGCCACATTAAGGGCATGCAAGAGAGCGAGAGGCAGGCCCGTGCACAACCCGCTGAGCAATTGGGGGCACAGCTTCCCAAGATGGACTCTCAAAGGGCAACCCTCACTCAGACATACCAGCATTCATATGCTAACAGTTCGATATCATTCTTTGCATTTATGCCTAGGAAGTACACCAAAAAAAGATGTCACACAATTTTGTAAATAAGAAGAATAAGAAGCAAAAGCATAGGAAGTAAAGGAGATATTTTTGAGACTTCCATAGAATCTAAAAACACATAACTCTGGAAATCAGATAGGGCCATGCTCAGATCCTGACCCTATCTCTTGCAAAGTGTGTAACCCTAAGCAGTTTTCTTAAATTTTCTAAGCATCAGTTTACAATAGAAATGAGACATACCCACCTCTTGCAATCACTGTGAAGATCAGTGGGTCGATACATTTGAAATACAGCCCTACACCTAACTCCACGCTCAGAAGCTATTTATCAAAAGGACTATTTGGCATAAAAGAATTAGATTGTCACTCCCATCCCAAGGATGATGTAACTCAAGAAGGCAAGTTAGGAATATTCCTCCATTCATCCAGGGAATATTTACTGTATACTGGGTTCATCAATGAATGAATAGGAATCTTAGCACAGTGGAAAGTTCTCAAAATATTTGTTGTTCATCATTGCCTATTGTAGGTTTAATAGGATAATAGTAGGTCCAAGAAATAAAATACATTTCAGACTCACCACACAGTTTTTCTTGCCTTGAAAAGAAAGTAACATTAATCACACCCATATAATATTTATATCATTTTGTAATCTTTGGTTGGAAGAATCTGAGTCATGTATTTGAGTAAATGTTAATTCATTGTGAAGATGGTACAGAATCCCAAAGGTCTGAAGGAGTAACCTCAGAAAGGACAGAGACTGGAGACACCCCGAGTCTTCCTACTTCATTGAGGTTGCCCTATGAGTGAGCTACTCCAGCCATTCTCTGTTCAGCCTCCTTCCTGTATCTTTGCTCTAGGGCATCAAAGTCCCAAAACAGAATCTAAGAACCTGTCTTAGGGACCATACCCACCCTGGACAAAGGAGGTCAAATCAACTTTCATGAGAATCCCATCAAGACTGCCCACAGTATTCCCAAAAGAAAATCACGGTAGTATGATCAAAAGAAAAGGAATCAATGATGGTGGATTAAATAAACAAATATCAAGAAGAATAGCAACAATAATAACATTGGTGGGAACCAATTTGTAATGAGAGCTTGCTACATGTTACATACTACATTATACACCTTACCTTTATTATCTTATTGAAGTGTAATCACAATCCTGTGCAGTAAAAAATATTGCTACTCCCATTTTGAAGATTAATAAATGAGCTCAGAGCTCTGTTAAAAAAGCATACCTTGTGTCACACAGCTAGAAAATGGAAACAGGGTCAGAAGCTAAAGTATGTTTAACCATTATGCTACTATTAACTATGGCAGTAAATAACTCAGTGCTCAACACTCCGAGTTCAATATTAAAAAGAAACCCTAAGAAAGTCCTATACTGATAAGTATATTTGGTGTTGGCCACGGTAAATGACAATCTAGTTACAGAATAGCAGGCAGCAGCAAACACAGAGCTAATAAATGAAACACAGAAAACCAAAAGAATGTTTTCAAAAGAGAAAGAACGGTTACTCACTGACTACAAATGCTTTCCTCATCTCTTTGTAGCTTTGAAACTATTCACCTTGGCAGTGAACAAATGACTTACTGCAAATTGGAATCCAACTCCCATCACAGGCAAATTTTTCAATCAAATGTCTGTGGCTTAGTCAAATCCGTGAAAAACTGAGAACAGGAATTCATCATCTACTGTCACGTTAGTTTTATCTTTAAAATAAATTCTGTATTGCTGAACTGATAAGAGAGAAAATGTCTACCCACAACATTTGGAACGAACTAATAAATATTTCTAAATATGCTGTATGTTTCAAATTTTTAAATAAGCTCATACATGACTTCAGTGGTACTGACAAATAAGTCAGCGTGCAGAACTAGGAAACAAGCCACTTCCGCTTTTGAGCCCATCCATCAGGAGTGCTTCCCTCTTATCCGCCTGGGCAGGCACAGACCCGACCCTAAATACATGATGAGTGCCAAGGGCTTACACGCACTGCCTGCTGGCTCAGGGGAAATCTCGGCTTCCGGCTGGATCACGTGATGTCTCTGTGCCTGAGTTTCCTCATCTATAAATGATGGCCTCCAGGAGTGGCCCTGGGGACTAATCAGACAAGACTGCAAGTTGCTTGGAACCCTCTTGTCCTAAGATGATGGAGCAGGGCCTTAGGACCAAAGCCTCAGGTGAAGATTCTGGGAAATGTGGTTATTTGAGGACGAGAAGCTGAATGGGGCACAGAAAGACAGTGGAGTGAAGAGAGGATGTGGTCCTGGCTAGAGACCACCTCCAAACTGGTCCCACTGGGGAGCCCCGGGGCAGGAGCTGCTACAGCGTGGTCTTGTCAAGGCCAGGGGGCTGGAGGAATCCGATCAGGGCCCAGTGGCATCGAAGATGCATGCCTCTGTGGCCTAGCAGAGAGCTTGACAAATACGAATTCTTTATTTTACCTTCAATTTAGCAAATACTTACTAAGCCCAGGAAGGACCTTGCTTGGCAATAAAGATATACAAATGAATAAAGTACGGTTCCTTGCCCCAAAATAGTCCTTCTCCAGCTGGAAAGATGGGTACAGGCTGGACGAATGGTACACTGGGCAAGAGGAGAGGTTGTCCTTGGCTCCCCTGTCCTCACATCTGTCTGCCTGGGGGCACCCCTCTTTCTTCCATCCAGTGGTCCAGGGCCTCTTCTTCACTGACCATTTGTCCCCTGGCAACACCCAGTGTCCAGATCTGCGTTCCAGAATTCTCATCTTTTCTTCTCAAGATGGACATGCAACAGATGTGTGATAATGTCAGTGGTCAATCAATAAATCAAACAGGGGTTTTCCCAACTGCATTAGCAACTCATGAGATCAATAAAGTGCATCCGAATGACCTATAGTTTTGCAAACAGAAATAGAAGCAAACAAAATACAGAAGAAATTATCAGAATGTGTCACAGGGGCGTTAGGGTTAGGGAGGGTAAGTATGGACTCCGGGCATGCATGTATCTGAGTAGATGTGTTTTCTATTTTTTTCCTGGTTTCAGGGAAATATTTTCTTAAAGTAAATTGCCATTAAAAATGTGGTAACTGCTGTGCCAAATTAAACCTGGCCGTATTAGCTCGTAAGTATAATATTCCACTCAGAGAATATGACTTAAATGGGTTACAGCATAATTATGAAACTATGGAGTCTGAAATAGCAAGTCCATGTACATGTGCAGAGCAAAGGGGCAAGTATTTTAGTTATTTGGTTCTTTCAACATCCCTTGTAGCAATAAATCTGCTTTGTCAGTAAACCTTTTGAATATCTTACCAAGCTCAGTGTGGTGTGCTGAGAATGTAATGAATATAAAAGTCACCCACCTATCAATGAGTTTACAACTCCACAAGATCACAACACAAGGTCACTTTAGTAAAGTCTGATAAATGCTGTAATAGTGGGAGCAGGTGCAGGGATAGGAGGTAACAAACCTCAGCACAAGCATTGTTCTGCTTGGCCTGAGAGACACCTGGTACCTGCCCTCCGGGATTTTAAATTTCATTTGGGAGAAAAAAATGTATGTAAAAAGATAAAAATAAGATCTCTGTCTCTATCTCTCTCACACACAAACACACACACACATGCACACACACTTTTTTTCTGAAGAGGAGAGAATCAAAGTGATTTTTTTTTTAGCTTTTTTAAACTCTAGGAAGACGTGTGCTTAAATATAGTATGGTTTCTCTTACAGGAGAAACCCAAAGTATAAATAATTTAAAGAGCAAAATAAAAGACAGATAATAAGTAACAAGGAGATAGATCTTTTGTAAATGGTATAGGGACCAGGAGACGGAATGGGGATGTGAAAAGAACCAAGATGTGTTATGCACATGTACAGATTCTACATGATGAAGGCAATCAAGTACCGTAAACATGGTCTAATAAATTTTTTAAATAGTAAAATAAAATCTCATTGGGGAGACAAAATGTATACAAAAAGATTAAAATAAGATTACACACTTTTTTTGAAGAAGAGGAAATGATTAAATTTGATTTTAGGGGGTTTTTTTAACTCCAGGAAGACGAATGAGAAGTACAAAACCAGGCTCATTTGACTCAGGAGGTCAAGTGTAGACCATAGATTCAAAACGAGGGCCACAGAGATGCAAAGTGGGCCAGAGAGATGTAAATTAAGCGTGGTTTTGGGTTTTGCCTGACACATAGTGGGCAATTTAATAGCTGTTGAATGAATGAATACATTCAAATGCAGTATCTGACACTGACCAGCAGCTGTTCCTCTGACAATTCCCAGGAAGCACAAGGGCCATAGTCTCCAAGTCTTGGCTCATGGTGGCACACACAAATCCAGGGAACCTGCCCTGAACCTGAAAGCCAGTCACCTGTGGAGAGCACTGCATGGTGCTGTCATGTCCGAAACGCCTCAGGAGCACAGGGGAGAAAATAATTTGGGGTGGTTTGGAAGGTACCCATGGTAAGACGTAAGAAAATCTCAGATTGGGATGATTTCTACTTACCACTATGTTTATTTTTAATCTGCTTTATTGAAGCATTATCTACAGACATCAAAACTCATATATGCAATGTGGTGAGTTCAGACAGATGTATGTAACACGGTAACCATTACACAGTCAGCGGTCTTCACATTGTTCTTAACATTCTTCACATTGGAAACTCCCACAAGCTCCTTATACTTAACATTTTGAAGCAAGCTCTGAGGTTGATAAATTTGGCCATTAATAGAACCAAATAAGGAAAAGACACACTCTTACTACAATGGCCACCACTGTAATGAACCCCGCAATGGATGTATCAAGATAAATCATGAAAATCAAAAACTGATATTTAGTAACAAAAACATGGACTATACGAACTGCCTCCAATAAAGTAATCTCATGTTAAAGCTGTGTAGGTTTTCCTGTAACCTCCATCCGTCTGATCAAAGCACCTATGCACGTGTCACCTTCAGAGACTATGGATATTTTGGGAGAGGGGACAAACTCTTTGTTTCCCAAGGTAACTCCTTGAGCAGGCACTAAGGAGAGTGACCAAAGAAGTAAATGACTCCCAGGCAGTCCAGGCGTGTGAAGGCTGCCAAAGCCTGTAGCTCATTTCCTCTAGAAGACATCAGCATGAACCCCCAGTCCACACAGAAGACAAACACGGAAGAGCTAAGGATGACCATGTAAGTTTCAGACAGACGTTTTGAAATAAAAAAAGAAAGAAAGAAGCCAGATGGGAGTATTAAAGGGAGGAACCAAATCAAACCCAAGATTACTCAGGAAGATAAAGCTATGACTAAGAGCGTTATCAGCCAGTGCTGCCAGTCAGAACACAGCCCGCCCAGCCCAAGCAGACAGATGTGGCTCAGACTTGGCTTAAACCCAAAGCAAGCAGTACACCCAGACCCAGGGAGGCCAAGGATCCAGCTGTGGGGCCTACCACTGAGCATCCTATGCCACAGTCACATCCGCAGTTCGTTTGGAGCAAGACTGCTTCGAGAATAATAGGAAATCTCATATCGCCGGGAAAGAGGACCCCTCATACTTTTGCCCAGGGTCAGGAGTCAAGCCAACAATGAAGAAAATGCAACACAGACACGGCCTCCGGGCTGTGTTCAATCAAATTTCCAAGGAAGCAAACTTTCACCCTGAAAACAAGATCAAAGTATTTTGAGAGGGTTTGGTTTTAGTTTTAAAGATGTTAATCTCATTAAAACACTTCCCAGCCTGTGTGGAGCTCTCTCGTCCCAATCACTGACCCCAGCAGCCCTGAGCTGGACGTCCGAGGCCACATCAGCTACTGAAAACCTCTCAGTCTGAGCTCAGTCTGGGTTTGCTCGCAGCTTGTGTCCTCTGGAGGCTGGGACCTGAGAATTGGAGCTAATTTGCCAAATGGGCTCACTCACTGAACGCAGCGCACAGAGAACGTCAGAAAATGCCACAGGTCTTGCTCAACATCTCTGACTTGGATCAACGTCTAATATAGTCCCCAGCAGGAAGCAGGAGGACACAGTGGCAAAAGCTACCCCCCATCCCAACCAGCTGCTCCCCATGAATGAGTCCGTCCCCATTCATTCCAGCTTACCTGTCTGTCATCTCCCAAAGGCCACAGTCTCCAGGGCCTCCTTCCTTAGATTCGGATTCAAATTCAGCCTGAACAGGTTACGGTTAATGTCGTCCTCAATGTTGGTTAAAACATGAACGTCCCAAAGTGGAAGGGAAGAGAAGAAAGAAGAGATGGTGTGGAGGAGCACAGCCTAGTGACTCTTGGCGGATTGCTTTCATTACAGTCAGCTGTGCTGGGAATGGCGGTAAAGGTCTGTAATCCCTGCTACCCCAGAGGCGGAGGCAGGAGGATTGGAGGTTCAAAGCCAGCCTAGGCAACTTAGCAAGACTCTGTCTCAAAGGAAAAAAACAGTGGAGGTGGGGCAGAGGGAGGCTGGAGGAGTGCAAATGTAGCTTGGCAACCCCTGGGTTCAATCCTCAGCGCTAATTTTTAAAAAGATTTTTAGGATCAGCTAGAAGGTATTTTGAAAAGCAAAGGGGGGAGGGGAACTATCTCCAGAGCAATGGTGAGATGCTTGGTGCCGCTCAAATCGCCCAAAAGTCTTATTAAAACATAATTTCAGATACAGTAACTCTAAACGAGGACCAGGATTCTATATTTCAAGCTAGCTCCTCGATGGGGTCACTACTGCTGGCCCATAGCCCACTGTGATGTTTTAAAACTCAGATTCCAGGCCACCTCTCCATCAGAAGTGATGGAAATCAGGACTTCTTTTTGAGCGGCCCCTTGGATGATTCTTTTTTTTTTCTTTTGTATATCCTTTTATTGGTACATTTTAGGTATACAATATAATGGCATTCATCATTGGAAATTCAGACCTTTACATAATCTCTCTTGGTTCTTATTTTTTCTCCCTTCCCCTGCCCTCCCTTCACCCCCTCCATCCCTCCCTATCTACAAAGACTTTGTTTCCTTTTTTTCATTGTCTCATATTAATTCCATTCCCTTCTTTCCTTTCCCCTAAAGTTTGAAAACCATTCAATTCACACCCTGCCTGCTCCCTCGTCACTGTTATGATGACCTGCAGGCCTAGAGCAGCCCCTTACTTCCTGATACCCAGAGCTGCCCTCTGACCCAGCAGGAAGTACATGCTTCAATCAGGAAGTCTGGGCAGGACTCAGGACAGCAGGAGTGAAGGCTTCAGAGATGATGCTTGCTGTGCCCCTGGAAAGGAACTTTTACCGGGCTCAGGGAAGTGAGGGTGAGGTCCCTCCAGGGAAGAAGCAACAGTATTAGGAGTGGTGAAGTGTCACTTACTAATTAGGATGGATCTGCTTTATGTGTTTCTGTAAAGTTTTAATTTTCTACAAACACATCCATTAGTCTTATAACCAAATGAAGAAGTTTCTGAAGTCTTTACACTGGGAGTTACCACATCCTCAAGGAACCACCTCAGCCAGGCACAGTGGTGCACACCTGTCATCCCAGTGCTCTGGAAGGCTGAGCCAGAAGGACTGCAAGTTTTAGCTCACCCTGGGCAACTTAGGGACTTAGCAAGACACTGTCTCAAAATTAAAAATAAACCCAAGGGCTGTGGTGTACCTCAGTGTGAAGGCCCTGAGTCCCAGCAAGGAGAGACGGAGAGGGAGGGGCGGGGGGAGGGGCAGGAAGAGAGGGGGGAGGGGAAGGGGGGATGCAAGGACCACAGAACGTGATGCTTCCTAAAGCAGGCAACTACCTTAATACGGTTTCCCCTTGAAGTCTGGCTGTTATCTATACTCTAACTCAGTTTCCTAATTCTTAAACTTTACCTCTGTAGGTCACCTACTAGAACTTCTTGCCTGCTGCTTCATCAATCCTTACCTAATAAGCAGGCATATTTCCATCTTGTACATGTACCTGCTTTTCGTATAAGAGAGTCTTCAGCTGGTCTCCATTCAATATTCCTGGTGTTTCCTTTCCTTTGCCTTTTTGGTTATTTGGCTTTACTGACTGACACTAATTATTAGCTAACACAAACAGCCCACACCAGCAATTCCCTAGAGGTAAGTAAGCACTTCTAACCATTCAGATTTTCTTTCTTCTGTTGTTTACCTCTTTTTAAAAAACTTGTAGCACCTTAATTGGAGGAAAGATAGCCTCTTTAATAAATGGTGCTGGAAAAACTGGCTTTCCACATGCCAAAGACAAAAACTAGACCCATATTTCTCACCATGCACTAGACTAAAATCAAAATGGATCAAAGATCTAAATATTAAAACAGAAACCCTAAACCTGGTAGAAGAGAGAATTGATAGAACTCTTGAAGACAGAGGTGTGGGTAAAGACAAAGCCCTGATCACACAGGAAATATCACAAATCATCAACAAGTGGGATCTCATTTTCTTGAAAGGCTTTTCCTTAGCAAAAAGAAACCATCAACAGAATGAAGAGACAACTCACAGAGTGGGAAAAAGGTTTTGCCAGCTGTTCCTCAGACAAAGGACTACTATCTAGAATATATAAAAAACTCAAAAAAATCAGACCCCCCAAACTGAAAGACCGAATCCAAAAATGGGCATCTGAAATGAACAGACACGTCTCCGATGAAGAAGTACACACAGCAAATAAACACGTGAAAAAATGTTCAATGTCACTGGTCATTCAAGAGATGCAGATGAAAACAATGCTGAGGTAGCGGATCAGTCCTGTTTCTGGTGCTCAACCCATCCAGAAGTGAGAGCCACGAGCTGAGTCCGAGGGTCTCACTGGAACCACGGTACGGGGAGCAGGAGGCAGAAACCCCCAGCACAGTTCCACTGTGATATTGCACCTCATGTAAACTGGTTCAGGACCTTCACGTTCAGCACCTCAGCTTCTCGTTACCAATGACCTAGGGAATTGCCATTAGCACCCAGTGAGGAAGTGTCACTGTATAATTCTCGAAGGTCATCAAGGCAGTGGAGGACAGTGCCAGCCCGAAGGGTCTGTAAGAAGTGAACGTGTACTTAGTAGAGAAGCCACCAGGCAGGGACTTTGGGGCAGTCTGTGTCACGTGTTTGCTCCTTGGATGAACCAGTCCCTTGGATGGTGCTGAGGAGGACTGCTAGACGGTGTCAGGGTACAACGTGTAAGTCACAGCTTTATTCTGAATGTAGGCAATTTATGAGCTCTAATCCACTTTATCCAGTCTGAGGGCATTCAAATTAATTACCATCTGGCCCTTCAAAGAGAGACATTCGGGAAGGAGTTGAAAGGCACTGGAACTATTCGTGTCCATACCGGATCTGTAAAACAAGATTATTCAAAAAACCAAGCTGGGTGTGTGAGCCCACGCCTGTAATCCTGGATCCTGGGAGGCTGAGCCAGGAGTATCAGGGAGTTCCAGGCCAGCCTAGACTAAACACCAAAGCAAACATTGAAAAGCTAGTGTCTAGAATTAGCTGTTCAGAATTCAGAAGGGGACATTTGTTTTAACTTCGTGATGTATCAGCAAAAATGTCTGGGAATAAGGGAGACGTTTTTCCCTTATGCACTTGTATATGAAGACAGTTTGTATGACACAATACAAAACTTTTAAACAAACAAACAAAAAACAATGCTGAGATTATATCTCTCCCCAGAAAGAATGGCTGCTGTCATGAAATCAACCAGTAACAAATGCTGGAGGGGCTATGAGGAAAAAGGAACCCTGCACCACTGCTGGTGGGAGTGCAGACTGGTGCAACCACTGTGGAAATCAGTGTGGTGATTCCTCAAAAAACTAAAACTAGAGGTTCCATCTGGCCCAGCTATTCCCCTGCTGGCTATCTTCTCCCCAAATTAAAAGATTCATACCACAGCAATATATGCACACCCATGTTTATAGCAGCACAGGTTGTAATAGCTAAATCTTGGAAACAGCCCAATTGCCCATCAACTGATTAATGGATAAAGAAGATGTGTTTTTTTATACAATAGAGTGCTACTCTGCCATAAAGAAGGATTTGCTTGTGACATTTCTAGCTAAACGGATGCAACTTGAGATCATACTCTTAAGTGAAATAAATCAGACACATGTTTAAATATCACATTGTTTCTCTAGTGTGAGAAACTGAGAGGGTAAAGAAGGACCAAAATGCATAGTAGATATTGAGCAATAGGAAGAAAATGTTCAAATGGGGAGGGGAACTAGGAAGGGGGGAGCGGAAAGGAAGGAAGGGAAAAGAAAAAAGAGAACAGAAGGAAAAATGGAAGCAAAGCTTTTGTAAATAAGGAGGAGAAGAGGGGTTGAAGGGAGGGGAGGGGAATGGGAAAAAAAGAAGAATCAAGATCTACCATGTACAGGTACAGATTCCCTGGGATGAACATATGTAACACTATGTACATCTAAAATGTACCAATAAAATTAACTTTTCAAGAGCTTGTGAAAGATGAGCTTATGAAAACGGAGTATGTAGCTCACTTCATCATTCCCATCCATCCTATATGTTGTAGTTATGATTATTCTTAGTAATAGTTCTATGGGTCACTTAGGACATTTTAAACATTTCGAGAGCACCATCCCTTCCTTATTGTGTCGATGTTTGCTACGATCTAGTCACCTCCCAGTGAAGGCATTGCCTCCTGCTTCCTTCACTCCAACTTTCTTACTCCTTTTCTCTTCTAAGTCTAGTTGTTACATCTTTAATCTAACAACATATACTATGTACTAGAAACAATTCTCTTTAATGTCTGGCATATAAATTGACTACAAAAAATTAAATAAAAAGCATCTATGTCGTGAGGACTAATATCACTTACCACAAGCCCAAGGAACATGCCGGCTTACATATGCTGCTCACCTGTCCCCTGCTGCCAAGCTGCTCAACCCCAAGGACGGAACTTGTTACCCCAGCCAAACAGATACTCTGATCGTGTGGCAGCAACCATTTCAAATGCTGTCACTTTTTTTTTTGCTTTCTACGTGGACCACGACTTTATTGAACCTTTAGGGTTTGGTTTGGAGGGCCTAGGACAGGAGGTGTTTAATCATCCTGTTTCCCCCTCGCAAACAGAAGAAGCATGTGCTTCCAGTATATCCCGAAATCTGCCCTCGACCGTATAACAAAATCTACTTTTTCCCAGAAATGCTTCTACAGGCAGTGTGACAGGCAGTGTAGGAAGAGGTTTTCCTACTTTTTGTATCTAGTTTAATCACCGTAACTTCTTTCTTGGTCCGTTGCCTTCCCAAAGGGCATCATGGTAGGTAATTTCGAATCCTTCTATGTCTAAAAATGTCTCTTGTCTCTATTCTAGTCTAATACTTGATTGATTGGTTAGGTCTGGAAGTTTTGTATCAAAATAACTTTTCCTCAGCACTTCAAAGGATTGCTCAATTGCATCCTAACACCCAGTGTGGCAGTCAAAAATCCTAATGTCCCCTGACTTTCAGGGAAAGGCTTTGTTGGTGAAACTTTCCTCGGGTCATAGCTCTACCCCATGTGTTCTGAAATTTCACTGTGAATGTGTCTGTGTGGTATCATACTTCATACCCCTTAATGAATGCTCAGCTCTGGGAAATTTTCTTGTTATCCAACCCTCTCTATTCTCTGCTTTCTATTTCTAGTATTCCTGGTAATTTGATGTTACACCTTCCAAATTTATCATATCTCATCTGTTGCATTGTGGTGATTCAGGTTCTACTTGACATTTTAGGAGTCTTACATTTTAGCAATCATTTATAATTTTGGAGAATAATTTCTGACTTTCTCATCTTTTCTCATGGAAACTAGCTCTAATTTTATAGATGTGACATTTTCTCAAATGCAAATATCAATATTAACACAACAGAAATTTTTCTGTTCCCTAAATTCTTTTTCTTCAATGATGTGTGTGTGTGTATGTTGTGTGAGTGTGTGAGTCGGCATAATGTTGCTATGACAAAATAACTCAAAATATCAGCTTAAAGGAGGAAAGGCCTATTTGGCTTCCAGCTTCCAGACTTTCAGTTGACACACATTTGGTTCTGATATTTCTGGGCTTGTGTGAGGCAGCACACGATGCTGAGGATCCTGTGACTGAGCAAAGCAGCTCACTGGGTGGTGGACAGGAGGCAGCAAGAACAGGAAGCCAGCCAGACAGGCAGAGCCTGGGGTCAGACAGCACCCTCACCCTGCCTGCGTCAGCTGCCGATGAGGCTGTGGGATTCTCATCACCTGCAGACTGATCCACTGACAAAGTCAGACAACTCGGGATCCAACCCATGCCCCCCGCCACAGTGCTGTGCTGGGGACTAAGTCTCCACACAAGAGCTTCCAGGGGATATTTTAGATCTGAACAATACCAACATATTTTACCTATGTACTTTACATATATATGTAAAATATATTATTCACAGATAGGTATATACATTTGCTTATCTTGCCCATTTTCTTCCTGCTCATTTTCCCACAGTGGTTATACCCTGAATGTTCATTTGTGCGTAAGAATGAAGGTCTGGGTGTATCCTGTGGGGCAGGCAGGAGTTTCTGCGGTGCTGTGTTTAAGTACACCTTTCCCTGGGGCATGAACAGCCATACCCAATGTGGTCAGCGACAGGGTTATGGGCTCGGCAGACTTTAATGTGGAGGGGCGTTCTCAGTCCCAGAGTGGAGACAATGCTTCTCTGCAGCTTTCAGTGTCTCCGGACAGATGAAGTTCCTCGGAGCCAGGTTCTTTCGTACCACGAAATGAATCAAAAGCGATACAGTCATTGGGCCGCGCTGACTACTCCAGCCGCAGAGGACTCCCAGTGCCCTCTCACTGCAGCCCTTCACTACCACGCCACACAGACCAACCTCCGGCCGCGACTTCAGCTTCCTGTCCTCCACACCTGCCAGCCTGGGCCTGGACCCTCTTTCCTTCCTTTTCCCTGGGTCACGAGTGAGCAGCCCTCCTCCTAGCCTCCCTTTTCACATTTCTGTGTTCTGTTGTCTAGAAATCTGTGCAACTGTCATCTGCTGATGACCTCTGCCTTCTTTTCCCTTGGTTGTTACAAATGTCTGTCCTAGCTACTTTACTGTTATTTCAGTGGGACTAGGGATGGAAGACAAGTAAATGAGCATGCTTGGCTGGGTGTGGTGGTGCATGCTTATAATTCCAGCACTTGGGAGGCTGAGGCAGGAGGATTTCCATGAGTTGGAGGCCAGCCTGAACTACAGAGTGAGTTCAAGGTCAGCCTGAAGTACATAGCAAGACCCTGTCTCAAAAAAACAAAAACAAAAACAAAAAATGCTTGGCCCACCATCTTGAAATCTCAGACGCAAATACACTATGTATTTCCAGGCAATTGTGATAACTCTTCTATTATACTTTCTCCATGATTTATTTCACTTCAAGATAGACATTATTCTAAGGTTAAAGATTGGAGTCATAAAATTATTATTAATTTCTCCTTAACCTTAATCCCTACATGTAACTGATAGTCATGAATCCTGTCTCTTATACCCTACAAAGGTTTTGAAGCCTGTTTCCTATTTAACATTCCCACTGTCCACACAGAAGTGGTAGACTGGTGTGAGGCTGCTTAAGAACTGAGTTCTGATCCTCACAAACCTGCCGGCACTGCTGGGACAGCTCCCAGCAGTTCCTCTGCCCGTGGCTTCCCCCATCTGACTCCTCCTCTCACTAACAGATCTCCTCTCCTGCTGACCCCTGAAGATCTAATTCTTATCATCTGCCATGTGTGTCCTGATGAGCAGGGCATGAGCCCAAGCTCTCAAGCTTATTAGCTTGGCCTTAGGGCCCTTCCATGTTCAGTCCTCCTTCTTCTGCCCTAACCTTCTTCTCTTTCTCCTTAAAAACTTCAGGTTCCAGCTGAGCTAAATTCTTTTCCAGGACTTTAATTTGTTCTGAAATTTCCTACCCTTATGTCCTTAGTTTTCTTATTTAAAAACCACGTTCCTCTCCCAGAGAAGGTGTTGTCAAGTTTTCCCCCATATTTCAAGAACCAACTTAAATGCCTACTCATTTCTGAAACATTCCTTGATCTTTCCAGCTGGAATCAATTTCTTTTTTTCCCTGTTGTATCATAATGTTATTTTACACTTCTCTTATAATCTTGCCATATTCTGACCTATTCAATAGTCATTTATATACCTGTATTTTCTCCAACATAAACTAGTTAGGTATACAATACAGACTGGAAATTCCTCGAGAATAGAAATCATGACTCCTAATTTTTATTCCCTTGTAACACTGAACATGGTGCCTGTTACATGTAGTAGACAATCAATAAATACACTGTGGGTGGAGGTAGATAAACCATCTGATAAAAAGTTACTGTTATAACTTTCAATAACTTTTCATTGTTCAAATTTATTACCCTAACAGTGAAAGCTCTCCACCTTATAGCCCCAAATTATTTTCCCACTCTTCTCTCCCAGGCATCTTAATTCATGCTTAATTGTTCTACTAAGAGACTGTATCCATTCCCACTACCTGACTGTGTTTATGATTCACACGAATGGTTCAAAGTGCTTCTCAGAAAGCCATTAAATAAGGTGTAGCCATCCAACCTACAGTGTTTCCTTCTGCTAACTTCATTTGGCAATTTTCACGTCAACTTCAATCTTTCTCATTACCTAAATTTAATTACTATCAAGTATCTTCCCTAGATAAATCACGTGTTTTTTTAATTGCCAAAGCAGTTTGTACATGGCACACCTTAGGTAATACTTAATTTAATGAAGATTGCATCATTTATTCAGATTAATCAGCAGTAATATGATTGCAATACATCCAAAGATATTAATTACATGATTTTCAAATATGCTTTAATATTTTCAACTGCAATTTATTAACATGAACTACATTAATGATGAATAATACGTAAATTATATACTAACTAGTCATTTAATGTATTTAAGAATAAGTCATTTAAATGGGCTAAGTATATCCTATCATGTTCATAATATATATATATATATATATATATATGCTTTACTTATGTCCTACAATTCATCAATATCAAATGACTAGACAGATAAAACTAAAGCTTGTAGTGAAATAAATAATGGAGAACAATCTCTTCTCTTTTCAACACATTTCTATAGATCATTCTGAGGATAATTTTAAAACTGATCTAAACTCATTTTGACAGAAACATTTCACACAAAGAAACAAAACTTTACTGCAAAATAAAGATATATTGCCATGTACTTTCATTATACTCCGGAATCTTGTCATCTCAGCCAAAACAAGCTATTTATTCTTGTTTATTTTTTTTCAGAATTTTACATCCACCTTACAAATGTATTCTTACCTTGTTTTAATTATCCTTTTTTCACAACCTGCTCTCACATTTCACGTTCTGTTTATTATAGTTGACAGCTAGTTCTGTTCCTCTTCTGTTTTGGACTGAACTTTGATTCTGCCTCTGTGGAATCTCAAGCCTATGGTCTTTTCCCTCCATCCACTCCTTTGCATCGGGCACTGTCAGTATCCTGAGAAACCTAATCCCCGGTCATGGCTTCAGGGAGCTTCACTCCTGTGGGAAAATATACTCACATGGTCGTTAAGATTATAATTCTAGCTGGGTGTTGTGATTAGACAAAAAACATGAATTAAATCTCTAAATATGAATTACTGGAGAGAAGGAACATGGACATAACAGAACTTGACTTTAGTTATATAAGCAGTTAACAAGGTAGAGGCAACATGCAGACGAAAAAACTATGACTGATGTGGGACAGAACTAGATTCCATCCCCCAGGTCTGCCACTAACCAGCTATGTAAGCTTAAGAAAATCATGTCACTCTCCTAAGCTTAGCTTTCTATAAAATAGCAATGTATTAACCAGGGCACTGCTTCTACCTCACAGGAGTCTTAGAAAGACAATAAAGCATTCTGCATAGTGTGTGACAGAGAGTGAGCACATGAAAAATCACTTCTCCAAGGACAAGACAAGCTAAGTGGAGAATACCAGGTCCACACAAATCCAAATCAATAAAACCCAGCAAAATCTGGGAGAACCCACGGCCCTCCAGACCCAATAGGCACTGGGTCCTGACAGAATCCTCCATCCTCTCACTCCCAACCGGAGAGCGTCCTTCTGCCAGTTACAACCCCAGACTGGAATCCACCGGTCAGATAAAGTAGTTAAACTTTTCCTTTGAAGGAAAAAAAAATAATGGAGGTAGGAGAAAAAATATAGCTCTGTTGCTGTCTCGGACAATGTTCTCAGGCAAAGAACCTGACTCACAGCTGGACAACTTCCAGAGAGAAAAATTTCCACTAGAGAGCAATGATAACACATTTTAAAAAATGGGACAAAGTTCTGACCTGGGTTTCCATATTAACGTCTTTGCTGCCTAACATTTCTGTGAACCTAATGACTCATTTTTCTGTCAGATCACTTGGTGAAGGAGACCGTGAAGGGCAGGACCTGGCCTGAGAAGATGGTGACCCAGAGAAGCGTCATCCAGCAGAGCCCATGTTCTCAAGCCCTTCCTGTGTCCACTCTGCCTGGAAGCGCGTGGCTCATCCACGCTGTCCTGGGGTGAGCCTACAATCCACAAAGGGAAATTTACTACGTTGCATCCTCACATCCACCACATGCAGAATTTCATGCACAGTACTGCTGAGGTCATATCAGTGCAGAGTGAGAAGAAGCAAGAAAAAACACCCCAGAATGATCCCAAAACAACATGGCTGATACTTGGCGGAGATAAAAGCACCCGATGGGCACGCAAGCTCGATTAGAGGCACCAGTCCGGCTGGAAGGCTCCAGCTGGAGAAGGTCAAAGGTTAAGAGCCCTGGATCTATTGAGCCCGGCTGTCTGGGAGCAGAGGGAGCATGTCCAGGAGGAGAGAACAGCACTTCGAGAGGGAGCTTGGGGGAGAGCCGCCTGGCCTGCGGGTGGACAACCACACCCAGAAAGGGGGGTGGGGTGAGATCCGGCCCAGAAACCCAAGTGAAGCCAAAGGGCGGCAGAGTCTCCTACAAACAAGATGAGGTGATGAGAGGAGCTGCGACTGCCCAAGGAAGCCAGACAGATACGGGCAGAGAGGCAGATAACTTTCCTAGGAGCATTTCCGATCCTGATCGAGCCGGGGACAAAGGCTGTTCAAATGGCGTGGGGGCGGGGAGAGGGTATTCTCATGGACAATTATAGCTTAAAAGGCATCTTGGAGATTTTGTAGCCTTAAATAGATGAATGGTATACTATTTTCTAGCCAACCACCAAATATAACTTGGTATCTGGAATACAATTTAATATGCATTCCCAGAATAAATTATATCACCCTAGCTATGTATTTCTGCCCTACAGGGCCATGTCCTTTCATCTCCTGATGTGCAGCGAAAGTTTCACTCACTTGCAGTCCCCTGCTTCTCCCCAGGCCGCCAGATGTCAGAGGACTTTTCCAACAGGCCCCAGCACAGACTCCGCACCTGGAGCACCCCCTCCACTTCCATGGCAAGTGCTGCCTTCCCATGGATTCTTTCAAGTCTGCCTCTGTCCTGAAATGCTGCATGGCTAGTATCCTTAGCACCTAATGGAAACCAAATCATCCCCAAAAACAAACACAAGAGGGTGGGAATCCCAGGAGCAGGACTACACACACTCAACACAGAGCAAACACAAAAGAAGTCCCCCTTTTACAACCTCATTCAGTTCTGTGCTATTGTATACCTCAAGTCTATTTGAAGAAAACACTTTAATAGAAAGCTTCCTACTTCAAACACCAACAAATTACTTTGATTCTACTTCAAGCTCTGTTTTTGGTTCTCCCACATTTTTGCCTTGATCCCTGATAAGAAACCAATATATCAGAGTGAATACCTGTTTGTGTCTATCGTCATTATCTTTATGAGATGGCATTAACCCTCTGCCCTTGGAGATAACAGAATCTGTTGTCCTCAGATCAAACAACTGAACCAGAACATCTGAGAATAGGGAAGTCTGTCCGTGCTCAGTGGTCTCTCCAGCTTTGCAAAACTAACCCTCCACCCATGCCCAAAGGCCTTCAAAAGTGATTTTAGTTGCTCTTATTCATCTGCAGAGGAAAAGTGGCAAACCCCAGAGCCATGACCATTCATCCCACCCCGTGATAACCCCGACCCTCGGAAAGCTAACATCTGTGTTGTGTTTGAGGTGGCCGATAGCCAACTGCAGATCAGAAAACAACAATTTCCCTGGTCAGATGTAAACCTTGCCTAGCATGTTGACTTTCTAAACCACCCTGTAAGCACAGTAAATTTAAATGGTAGATAGGGTTGTCTTTCCTTGGCTCATTTTCCACCAATTAATATTACCAGCATGAATGCCGTAGGATCAGGCAGACTCTGACAAGGCTCTGTCTAGACAGAGAAGCCAGAAAAGGGCTTTTTCCTTTTTATATTTTTGCAGAATGAGGCACTAATGTGCTACTCATGACTGGAGCAAATGTTTACATAAATCCATACTGGGAAAGGAAATACTGCCCTCAAACACTTCCAGGGGAGAGACTTTAGACAGGATTAGTTCAGCCACCATCTCAGTTCATTCCCTGTGAGCTTCACAGTCTTGAAAGCCAGCAAGAGGGAGGGCACTACCATGTGTAAGAAATAGGCGTAGCAAGATTATAAATCAGCACTTTCGACAGGCTGGTTCCCACTAGCTTTGCTAACTAAGACGAAGGCTGAATTTATGATGGTGGAGAGAAACTGACGTGGTCACCAGTGTTGCAAATGAATCTGAATCCCCAAGCGCTATATGAAAAATTAGAACGGGTACTTTTAAAAATCACTTTGAATAAGTACAGTGTACAATGTAAAAATACGTTACCCAAAATCTAAGAATCTTATTGTTCTCTAAGAAGAATTTTTTTTTAAATGGGCTCTTCCAAAAAGAAAAAGAAAAACAACACTTTAAGTCTTAAGATGCAAATAAAACCAGCAAGCTAACTTGCCCCTCAACCACCTATCTTGCTTGCAAATTCCTCCCACTCCTTTTCCATGTTTGCTTATACTGACTGAATAAACTGGGAGAGTCAATTTGCCAGGGAAGACTAAAGTCATAAGGTTTTGGTTAAGTAACCCCAAAGCCATCACTGATTTTTAACTTTATGAATCCATTCATAAGACCTAACCAAGTCTTACGGGTCACAAAGACTTAACCAAGTCAATACTTAGCATATTATAAGAACTCTCCTAAGCAATAGCGGAGGATTCGGAAATACTATAAAATGTGTTTCCTGCTCTTCAGGAGTTTACAATCAGATTATCCACATGAAAGATTACAGTTCTAGGAAAATGGAAATGGTGCAGGTATTTTCCTGGTAGTTTCCAGGGTGGGGAGATTTGAACAGATGAACGAACAGTATACATTTCCTTTTTTCTTCTTCTTCTTTTTTTGACACAGGGTCTCACTATGTAGCCCAGGGTGGACCATTCATAGCATCCAGGTCACAAAAAGAGTCTCGAGACTCAAACTGGGCAGATCTAAGTCCTTCCCTTGGATGTTTTTGATATGGAACTTCTCAGATGGAAAGACTGGGGTACATGGAGGGAACTGGCCCAGGAACACAGAGACAACATACTAGAGATGCAGAGATTCATATCGAATTGGGTCTGTTGAAATGGCCCAGGGACCACCTACCACATTCAGCAAGGCAACTTCCTGTCACTGCTTTCTAACTCCAGGGCCCTCCTGGGATGTCACTTGTTCCTTCTCTTCTGCACACACAAATATTCATATACCATTCACACACTTGGATGTGATCGTTTACAAACACATTCTAATCTCACTCACTCATGTCACCAAAGCCTCAGCTGGACCCTATTCTCCTGCCTGCCTGTCTGCCAGCCACATCTGCTGTACCTCCATCCCTCTTTCTTCAGTCCCTTATAACTCAGACCCCCTGGTACCCAGGAGGACACTTCGAGAAGCATAGACAGGAGGACTCTCTAAGAGTCCATCAACTCTCACCACTGCATGATAGCACTGACTATTACTCCTTTGCACATTCTGTTTCTCTTTGGGCTGTAAAAGGGGCAGATTTTGGAAGTGATCTCCTCTCCCCATCCTGCAGTTACATAAAACAGAAAATGGGCAGTACATGAACCTCAACCAAGAATAGTGTTTTTTCAGCTGCTTTTCTTTAATCTTGGGATTCCTGAATGGAAATGGATGGGAGGGAGCATAATTAGGTTTGATGCTTGAGAAATTGATTCCTAATAGTTTGTGAGGTTTAGGGTATTTGTCATTTCACTCATTATTCAAAGGTTTCTTCATGGTTTCCCCCACAAATAAAAGGGCTCTTGGGAAGCAAATCTGTTTGAAATTATTTAACTCAAAGATTGACACTGTAAAATTAGAAAGAAAGAGGTCAGATAACCCCTCGTGGAAAAGGGATCAATGGATTTCCAGAGCAAAGTCTGTTCCAGCATCGCATAGAGGTTTTCACATGACCACAGACACTGAAGAGACAAAAACAATCTTTTTAAAAAGAATAATTTTCCTTACAGGAAAGACAGACCCAAGTTTCATCCACATGACTTTTTTTCTTTCGTTGTCTGGACCCTTGGCTACTAACATGGCATCTACATTAATACAGATGCCGTGGAGTTTGGAATCTCCATTAATGTTACATAGCCTTGTCACCCAGGCTAGGACCCACCTGCTATTTTGGAATGATAAATTCATCTGTCTCCACAGAGGCTTCGGAGGTCTTCCTTCACTGGGAGTAGCATACTTCCTGCCATCCATGTGATGTGACTGTCGTGAGTGCTTCACTGCTCTGTCTCTCTCCTGACATTATCACCTGGTAAAAATGGATTCAGTAAAACTCTGGAATGACTAGGGTAATATCACTTTCTCCATAGATCTTACTTCTTGGCAGCTGTGAGTAACCCTACAGTGCAAGCAGGCGTGAGGCCAACAGAGAAGAACAGGTGGCCATTCTGCAGATGCACCGTGAAATGTGGGCCCCTCTGGGTGAGGCGGCTACAGGCAGAAATGCCTGTCCTCCAGCACCTATCCACTCCAACAAGTTTATTTTATCCTTCACTTGGAAGATGCATGGGTTGAAACCATTGGGTTTTTTTTTAATCATCTTTATGGTTCAGATCTAAAACGGTCCCTCCACAACCCCTTGTGTTTGGAAGTTGATTGGATTAGGAGTGGTGTATCTGGTTTGCCACTGGAAATCAGGGTTTGGTCAGAGGAGAGGGGTCTCCAGAGCATGACCTGCAAGGGTGCTTCTCCCTCCCCAGCTCCTCCCTTCACTCTCTGCTTTCTGACCGCCAAGACATGAGCAGCTCTCCACTGGTATGCACTACTGCCATGCCGTCCTTCTCTGGAACCCACAGACCATGGACTGAACCCTCTCTAAGCTGTGAGCCAAGTAAACCTCTTCTGCTTTAATGCGTAGGTATTAGGTGCTTTGTCTCAGGAATGAGAAAGTGACTAAGGCAATCATTTTATTTAAAAATATACAATTTGTCATCCTCCTTAGTTTTAAGAACCAAAGTCTTCAAGGAAGCTAGACCACATGTCTTCCAAAGCGTCCTTCAGATGTAAAATTCAAGCCAAGGTACAATGAAGGGGTAAATTTCTATGTGGTACGAAACACTCCAATAAGAATTCAGAAGAGGGGAGCAAAGAACAAGCAAATGTAGGTTACAGGATATACTCTTACAAAAAGTACTTAAGTAAACCTGAAGTTAAGTCCAACTCAGTGTTGTGCATTTTCGCTTGCTAATGCTGGTAAACCTATCTAAATGGGGAAAAAATGAAACTCTTAAGAGTATATTTAAAAAAAAGAAGAGGGACCCAGCCACGTGACAAGCTTCGTAGAGTGTGATCACACGTATGGACCCCAGGGCTTTGGGTTCTCCTTCTGAAAACACTGTAACCTGACATATTCATTCTCCACAGAGGTAGATGTGGCTGGGTGGCCAGTGCTGACCAAAATCTCTTCAATAAATGTACATGAGCACTTTGGGGCTTGAGCATTTAATTGCCAGTGTCCAACATCCTATGCTCTCTTCCCTTGATATGACAACTAGCAGCATCCCATGGAAAGGAACATTGCCAGCCAGGACCCTGGAGTGAAGATGCTGGGCTGTGGAGCCCTGCACTGAGGTAAGATGAGCACGGAGGGCCTGAAGAAACAAACCTTTGTTGCTTTCAATCCATACCACTCCAGCTGCTGCTGTGGCCAAACCTCAGTTCTCCTGACTGATCAAACACGGCTCTGTGGAGAAGGTGAAATCTGTTCATACAGAGGAGAGAAGAGAGGAAGGCGCTGGGAGATCCGAGAAATGCGCTCCAGTCCAGAGATCTGCAACACTGTAAGAGCAAATAAATAAAGACTATTCAGGGCTGGGCCTCAGGCACCAGTGATTTTCACAAGTTTCTCAGGTGATTCTAAAACACTGTATGCTCAGGGCTGAGAAATGGTGGTCTGAACGATAGAAATGAAAGCAGAATAAAAGTGAACACATAGCTTTGAAAAAAGGACAAGGAATCATGTGGTTCCCACGTGGTTCAAAGGTCCTGGATGGAGCCTCCGGGTAATCTCAACAAGGAAAATCTTGTTAAAATTTTGTCCTACCAAAAAAGAAAAATGTCCTGAAGTGGCCAATCAACAAATTACAACTGCCATTTCTGTGTTAGATTTTCAGAAAACAATTTTGAACAATGAAGAATACTTCAAAAGTCACACAGAGTTCACTGCTTGATGCAAATTTTAATCCACCACGTTAACATGTCCATTTGTAACTGTGTTACAGATTACTAATTATATGAATAACTAGTGCTGACAAGGTATTTACTATGAGCAAGGCTTTGTGCTAAGTAATTTGCAACCTTGATCTCTCAGTCTCTACAACATCATTCAACAGTTGCAACTATTATCCGTATATTCAAGAAGCTCACGAAGAAGAAGTAAAGGTACCAAGGATATGTAATGTTAAGACAGATTTAGAAAAGAATCTGGGTTTTCTAAGTCTAAAACCCATTCCTTTGCAACTACTACATCAAACTGATTCTCTGAAATTTCTTTCCATGTCATCGTCATTTTACCAAATAACTTTAACATAATAAAGAATGTTCTAATTTAAAGCAAAAAGACATTTGATGAAAAACAACAAATGTACTCGTCAAGAAATGCTGTTCTTCATGAGAAATAAGCATCATATCCAAAGCATCACCATTTTTATATATATATAAAAAAGAATTTGCAGAAAACGAAAAAATTCTCCCTCCCCCCAACAGTGACAACGTGCCAGTTTGAAGTCATTCACAAACATCCCAAATCAAAGTCAGCTTTTTACACACTTAGAGTGGCATAAGTCAATTTACAGATAACATTCAC
Source organism: Heterocephalus glaber (assembly GCF_053883595.1). Classification (NCBI taxonomy): domain Eukaryota; kingdom Metazoa; phylum Chordata; class Mammalia; order Rodentia; family Bathyergidae; genus Heterocephalus; species Heterocephalus glaber. Next base: position 29,923,631 of record NW_028258312.1, read on the forward strand.
CAATTTCACAGTGGAAAGATAACTTCCAAATTGAAAAATTTGCAGTATTTTGATTTGGAGGCTATTTGGTTTTAAATACAATTGGGAAACTCTTGATTCAAGGTGGCAAGTGTTTTTTGTTGTTTTTTTTTAAGAAAAACTGCCAAATTGCCCTGATATCAAAAGAGCCCTTCATAAAATATAACCTGGATATCCAGTATACCTGTAGAGTTGTGCACTTCTTTGGTGTTAGATAAATCTTGCAAGAAATCAGGATGTGCCAATGGTCTTGGGGTGCAGAACTCTAGAGATGTCTAAGTGGTACCGGGAAAGGTCATATGTCCTTTTCCAGGAATAAACTGGCATAATAACCAATTTACCATAAGCTTACAGGCTTAAAGGATAAGAAGGACAATCATAAACAGTAATTCACCTCAGTTCTTCACAGGTCTGCCACCAATGTTGAACCGAACCGGTATATGTGTAACCCATAAATCCAGGGACCTGGTGGCCCAAGCTTAGAGCAAGACTGCATTCAAGAAAATGAAGGACAAATAAATACCCAAGCCATTTTAAAAGTAACACATACGCCACATGCCACAACCAAGGAGGCACTTTGATGTGCTTGCATAGTTTGACACGATCTTACATTCAGTCTCCCTGCCTTTTGCTAAAGGTCCAAGCCCTGAGTTGTCCTGGGGTTCACCCAGAGCCTGGACAGAAGCCCCTGCAGCTGAGCACAGACCTTTGAATGAGAGCCTGTCTGGTCCTGTGCAGACACTGAGAGTCGGTGCTGTTTGTTACACAGCATACCGCAGCAGCATCTGACATGCAGTGTGACTTTTCTCCTTCTGTCCCTCACTCATCCACAATAAGTAAGAACCCTGCCTCTTAGGGGATGAGGGAGGAGATAAACTGGAAGAGGCTCTACAAAATTAACTCAGCCAGGAAAAAGAAAAGATATTAACAAGGTAATGCTGGGAGAAGCCACATCATGATGCATTAAAGAAAGCAGCTTCTGAGACTGAGATGTGAAGTAAACGTGAGAATGAGTATGTTCTGAAGCAAAGGTGGCATCGTCTACAGTCCAACTGGAGGGCTGTAATCATCTTCAATAAAAAGACTAGCCACCTCAGCTTACTCGCAAAGAAACAAAGGCCATTTGGGCCCAATATAAGAAATCATACTGACAGGAATGTAAGCGAGACACACTGCAAGTGCTGGTCTGCCTGTTCAACTGCACTTTCCCCTTATTGGCCTGAGAGCCCCACAGCCCATGGCTATGGCCTGAGAAATAAATATTGGTCTTATCTCCTCGGTGAAACCTGATCCATAATTTAGAGTTTGTTCTTTGTTAATTAGGCCAATACTGTGTGTTTGTCACACCGGTTGCTTTTGTAGTTCCATCCCACTGTGTGGCAGATCAAGGACAGGTACCCCATTACTACTGACTTTGTCCTGTGAGAAGTCTTAGTCTTGGCACACGTGGTTGCTTGCCAAATATCTGGTGATGGTGTTGTAATAACGCCCTGACCTGAGGTGACCAACGGGGGTGACCAGAAATCGGGAGCATCTCTGTCTCCCACCTGCAGCCCCATGGTGTCCCTGTCCCCAGTGCAGTGTCATGGCCTTTCACGCACACTGACACTTTCATCAGGCCCAACATTAAGCCTGGGTTTTTCTCAGGCTCCTGAAGCTCAGAGTCACTGTGGGCACAGGGTAAGGAAGCCTTAAGAAAGCATAAAACCCTCAGTCTTCCCTTTGCTGCTGTGTGCCATGCTAAGGCCACCAAAGAACTGACACAATAAGAAAAAATAATTAAACCATGTGCTTATTTTTTCAAACACCACTGCTGCTGTCTAAAGGAGCGCTGTATAAATGCTTTTTCTTTGTTTTTTCTCTTAGTTCTTTCTTTTTCAAAAGCCACTTTTTTCTAACAAATTAATGTCACAAGTCTGCTGTCACCCTCTTTACAAGAACCAGTGTGGACAAAGCCATTGTAACGCACTGAAGAGGCAACTGCAAGGGGTGCATGCTGACACTGCTGGCCTGCCTCTGACCAAGATTTACAGCCGTAAACCTGCAGACCTCTGCCTCGCGTATGCAAATGTGAGCCAATTAGTGACTCACTTGCAGCTTCTAATTAAAAGGCCTGCATGATGGATTGCCACGAAATGGGCAGACAGGGACCTGGCCAGGCAGCACATCTATTCCCACACAAAGGACAGCCCAAGGAGAGAATCTGGGAAGACCAGCTCCCTAAAGAGCCATCAGAATTTTTTATCTACTAATTTGGAAGAAAAAATAAGTGGTGTGGGAAAATGTAATTATAATGCAACTAGGAAACAAAAACAGGCAAACAAACCACACATTGGTGCATCATTAAAGAAGAAAATAACCATTTTGGGGTAATTTCCCCATGGAATTCAGAACAAAAAAGGAGGAGGAGGAGGAGGAAGAAGAAGCAGAAGAAAAGAAGAAGAAGAAGAAGAAGAAGAGGAGGAGGAGGAAGAAGAGGAGGAAGAAGAAGGAGGAGAATTGGAGAAAGGTTTGGAAGAAACCACATGTGATTCTTTCCCCTCCAATTACAACAAATTTCCACAGTTTTCAGCTCAGCAAAATGCCCTGAACCAAAGCTTGGCAAATAGCAGAGGATAAAGTTGTTAATAAAATAAAAAATGTGAGTCCAAGACATTCAGACAGAGCTAGGTTGAATAGGTTCTCAAATTACTTAGACTAAGTTTGGAGATACTTGTTCAATTTCTGACTTTGAAGTTCAGCTAAAACAATCTAATTAAAATTCAGATTCAAAAGAAAAGAAAAGAAAAGCTCTGCTTCTCCCAGCCCTCCAAGGACAGACCTATAGGTCTCCACTGAGCCTGTATGCGGGGCTGGGGCTCTTCCTTCTGTCAGCCCCTCTGGCTGACATCAGTTACCTCACCATGGCTGTGGCCACAGCACTCTAAGATCTTCTGTCCCTCAAACCCACACCTCTTCATGATCCTCATCCCTCAACCCAGAGGACAACCATGGCACCAGTGGCTTGGACCACGAGCCAAGCCTGTGGCCACGCAGCCCTGGCCTTCAAAGGGCTGCCGAGTGCAGATTCTTGTTTGGTTAGGAGCATTTTTTCCCAGGCAGCCCCAGCACATTTAGTGAGAGCAAACGTCACCCCCCACAACCCAAATGGCCTTCTGCAGGCACATGACATCCCTGAGGACCTTGGGAGGTGTCCAGAAAAAAAGACTCCTCATTAAGGGACCTCAGAGGAGCAACAACAGGTGGGCCATGTCAGCGCGGTACAGCACTGTCTGGAAGATCTCATAGATGCTCATTAGGTTTACCTCATCAGTAAACACTGCTGCCTTGGGAAAAAATGGAAATAAATAAATAATAAATAAATAAATAAGCTGGCTAGCTTTGGCCAAGGGGTCCAGCAACACCAGACACAGCTCGCATAGTGACACCACCCTGAACCTCTTCCCTCCACTTTGTCATGTTAAAAGTGTGCTCTACATTACCTTCACCCTATTATTTGCATGTACAATAAAAACATGCCAGATCTTCCTACACAGAAAGTATTAAACGTTCGCTTAGTGCCTATGACATGCCCAGTGTATCCCCATGAACCTTTTCTCCACCCAGGTGAGGCTGTGCCTTGCCCTACGTCTCTAAGCTGCCAAGCAGTGGGGAGACATTCTAGCTACAAGCCTGGCTCTTCCCACTCCATCGCATCCACAGACCACCATTCAGAGGGTCTACTTTCCCTCCACGTTTTGTCTTCTGCTACGTTTTATTTGAATCTGGTCTCTCTTTCCTTGTCTGTTGTTATTTACTTATTCATGCATTCATTAAAGTCATGTTTTTGTGGCTTTTACCTATTCATTCCTGCTTTCCTTATGCTTGCATTTTCTGTATATTCCCCAATCCTTGACAATTCTTTCTTTCTACCCTTGATTCGTCCCCGCCGCCCCCCTCCTTTTTCCTCTTGACACTGGGCACCGCAGATCCAACAGTAGCAATAACACCAGGTAAGACACTGGCTTTTGGTGGTGTCTACCATCCTTGCCTCCCCCTGAAGAAAGCGAGCAGGGGAGAGTTAGATAATACCTCCGCAGACCCTCTGCCGGAAGGAGCTGGGATCTAAGATGGTTCACTGGGAGCCGACCAAGCTGAGGAGGCTCTAGCACCATGGGTTCCCAGGTGAGCAAACAGAACCCTAACAGTAAAGGAACATTAAGCCTGACTCCACAGACATTGTCAGCTGACCTCTAACAAGGAGCTTCTCACTTTAAGCAATTAAACAAACGTTTTTGTGTTGCTCTCAGAAACACCTTATGAAAGTTTCCCCTCCATGCACCCTTAGCCCACTGCAGTTTGGCACCGCCCAGTTCAAGGGTTGCTACCTGCTCAAGCCAGTGCATTAAAATTTCACTGTGCTCAAGTGTATCCGTTAACCACTCAGTCGGGAAACTAAGTTTTCGTTATCACTTTGATGTTACTTCTACCTCTAGAACTCGTCTCATGCTCCTTGACAGGAATCACACAGTGCAAGCCCCTTCCACTCCCTGAAGAGGCGCTGTGCTGTCCCACCCAACGCTCCCCAGCGTCTGAACTCCGCTGGAGCTCCTACAGGGCAGAGGGCTCCATTCGTTGCCTTGTGTCTTCTGAATGTCTCCACCTTGCAGCTCCCCCAGTGATTGTTGGCCGGATGCATGAGTGAACACTTTGTCCTAGATTTCTTCACAGGCCTCAGCACACGTCTTCTTTATCCCTGCCTATAGCACTTTCTATTTCCCACTGCCTCAATTGCTTTACCCCACCCCAGCCATTCCGCTGGTTTATTCCATCCACATTTCAAAACAACTTCAAGTCCATTTTCTGCTGTAGAGCATTCACTATACACTCCACCCATTTTGCCTTCATTTTTTTCAGTCTAGTCTCCTATAGAAAGTGCCATCTACATAACCCAATTTAAGATGCAATGATGTGCCATTTGGCTTACTTTGTGTTAGACTTATAACCAGATCAGGGGAATAAGGGCCAATTCCATTGTTATTAAATAATAATTTCCATTTAACTAGAGAGTGTAGCTTACAAAGCATGTCACTTCTCACAGTTAGCTCCTTGAATCCTCTTAGTACCGCAGTGTAGGTACTGGAGTCATCTACTTCTGTTTCCTCCTCATTTCTCAAGGCTCAGATACACTGCTTTTCCTCCACCATGCAGCTTGTGACCATTAATCTCAGTATGTCAATTGCATTGGATTAAGAAAGCCTAGCAGATTAATAAAGCATGCCCCTGGTTGTGTCAGGGTGGGTCATGGAGATGTGACCTTGGGTACTACGCCTGGTCCCTGACCCCTTTCTCTCTGGCACTGTCCCTCTACTCTGCTTCCCAGCCACCATGAGCTAAGCATTGTTGTTCCACCCACACCTTTCTGCCATGATATTCCTGCCTTGGAGCCAGCTGACCTTGGACTGAATCCCCTGAAACCATGAGCCAAATTAAATATCTCCACCTTTAAATTGTGGGAGTCACATGTTGTGTCTCAGGAATGAGAAAGCTACTAATACACACCCATGACTTGGGGATCAGCACTAATAGACACATCATGACGAAGAACTGAGATACCTATTCAGCAGCAAGCCACATTTTCTCTTCAACCATATACAGTACCTTTTGAAATTTGTATCTTACCACTTTCCTAATTTTTCTTTAATTTAATCTTAATCCTCTATTACCTTTTTATCCCTGTCGTGAAAAATTAAGTGGATAATTAGAGGTCTATATTCCTTTACTTTGGCCTTTAGATCACAAACTCTCTACACAATTACAGTTTTAGGGTAACTAAGGTCATTTAATCATTTAGGTTACCTGAGATTATCCTAGCACCATTTGACTGTAAATTAAAGATTCTGATATTTGCTCCACCAGAAATATAAACTAATACACAAAGGATACCTGAAAGCCACAGTGAATATTTACATTTTTTAAAACAAATTATTACAGTAAAAGATACATTGCCAAGAACAATGGGATTAGTGTTTTAAAACTGAAGGGGAGTATTTTGAGAATATTGAAGACTGGTGTGTTTTTTACTGCAATGAAGTTTTGCTTTTAATTTTACTATTTACCATAGTTTCTGACCACACCTCATTGATCAACATTTAAGGCAATTTCTGTCAAATAAAAACATGACGTTGTATCCTCATCCACCTTATTCACCATCTCTGACCACACAGGAATTGTAGCTCTTCCCCAAAGTCAAAATGACCGGGAAAGGGGAATGTTCTTGAATCAGTTCTAAACATCTAACAGCCAGGTGAGTGCAACTAAAGACACTTGGAAAAGAAGAATCCAGAGCTGCTGCAGAAAGTGCCAAGGACAATGGAATGAGTACGTTCAAAGTGAGGCAGAGGATTTTAAGAGGATCTCATGGTAATGTGTCTTATACTGTAAACATTTTTTTAATTTAAAGATTTAATTTAATTTAATTTAAAGATTTTTTTATTATGCCTTATAAGTCAGGTTGACTGGAATTCATTCCCAGATGAATATGTTTCTGAATTTTTTTAGAGTTTCAGTCACAGACATTCAAAAGGAATTAAATTGAGTTTCTTATAGAAGAGTTTTTGAAGACTGCTGTTTATTGGCCTCTAGTCAGAACCAGTACCCAATAGGGACCTTGAACTGAAGGAGTTCTCCATTGGGGCTGATCAAATACACACATCCTCAGTCTGCCCGTGGGTTTCACTGGCTTGAGTGATGGCTTTACATTTTTTACATTTCAAAATTCTTTTCTCCCTTATCAAGCATAACTCTTACAAAAATTTCTGGACTAATTGCACTCTTTATAACATTCACTTTCCAATATTCATCACATGTAACGTATGTGTACCGTTACATGTAATCCCATGAAAACTGCCTGTTTGGGGACAGAGTTGGAACATCCTAAGAGAATAAAAGTTATATGAGAATTAACTTTTCAAAAATGAAATTCTGAAACTATTCTGTATCCCGGAATAGTGGACACATATCATTATACATTTTTCAAAACATGGGCTGTGCAGTACCCAAAGTGGATCATAATGTAAACTATGGATGTTGGGTGGGAATTACAGGTCAGTGCAGCTTCTGTAGTTGTGACAAATGTATCACTGTGGTGAGACACGCTGATTGTGAGCAAGGCTATGCCTGTGTGTGGAAATGTGGGAAATCTTTGAGCCTTCCCCACAATTTTGCTGTGAATCTAAACCATTCTTTCTAAAAGTCCATGAAAACATAGTCTATTTTGAAAAATGAAGCCCAACTTCCACTAATATTCACATGCAAATGTACATGTTCTATTTCTGACATGATATTAGAAATATTCATGCACCTTGCTTACAAAGTATATTTCCTTTGATGTCGTGACATTTCAGCAAAAGAGAAACAATGAAGAGTGGGTTCCAGGAAAGAACCCAAGAAAGAATTAACCTTGATTCCCAAAAGCTGTGGGAAAACCTCAACAGAAATTTAGCCAGCTTATGGGCAATTTTAAACTTCATAAATACATCCTCAAGATTTACTAGCTAGAAGAGATGAACTGTAAGAATAGGGACCTGTGCAGCCTTTTCCAGTCTCCAACCACAACCAATCCTTAGGAAAGAACGCCTTCTTTTATTTTCTACCTTTGATCCCTGTGGGTCCAGACTTACAGTCTGTCAACAACCTATTCCAAGCAACTGGCTAGTGAAAACCTCTGTCAATAAATAGCTCACGTGCTTGTCTACAACATCAGAGGCACTTCTTCCCCAGGTTCTCCACATGCACCATGGACAGGGCTTTATCTCGGAAAGTTCCAGGAAAATAGCTGCAGTTGATTTATTAGAAAATAGGCAGTATTTTAGATGGAGCCCTTTCTCTGCTGACGTTTGGCTTTCTGAAGCTCCCAGTGGTCTAATTTTTCAAGTCATTTGTCCACTCGAAACTGACCTCACTAGGCAGTTCAAGTGATAAATATATAATGGCTGAACCAAGTCTTCCCTAGTTTACTTACCCACACTAAAGTAATTACTACTTCAAGCATGCTCTTCCTGGGACCCCATTCCATACTCTTCCAATTCCAGATGTCATGAGCACTCAGGCTCATAATCTTTGGACTTGCAGAAAGTAAGAGGGAAAGAGATGACCAGAAAGCAGAGCAAGGGAAACCTATACTAAGAAAAATGTCGGGGGCTATCTCTTAGCCCAAACCTCCTAAGACTGTAAAAGAAACAAACAAACAAAAAAAGCAAAACAGTATATAAGCTATAATCTGTCACTGAAAGTACAGTAAGTCTGTCACAGGAAGGCCAAAGCTTGTTGCCCTTTCCTAATGAAATTTCTTTGCCCATCAAATGAGTCAAGATTTATATATTATAGAGATTGTGACAGCCTTGCCCTTAGGATGGGTGCAATATCATTTAGAATCTGTGCTCAGAAACTGTCCTTATGTAATTGGCTCTTTTCTATCTGAACAGAATGAAAAAGCCAAGGAGAAAACCTGAGCTATGGTTTGGATCTTCAGGGCCCCTGAAATGCCCTCGTGTTAAAGGCTTGATCCCAGCCTGGTGCTGTGGGAAGGCAGTGGAAAGTTTAAGAGGTGGAGCCTGAGGAGAGGTTTTCAGGCCACTGGGGGCATGGCATGGAAGGGGACAGTGGAACCCTCAATACCTTGCTGCTCAATTTCTGGCCATGAGTTTTGCTCCACCTTGTGCTCCACCATTGCTACTCAGCACCTTCACCAGAGGCCTAAAAACAATGGATCCACCTGATAATGGACTCTAATCTCTAAAACTGTGAGTCAAGATAGACCCTTTCTCTTTATAAGTTAATTATCACAGGTATTTGATATAGTAATGGAAAATTGACTTACATAATCAGCATGTAGAGAGCAAAGAAATACTAAATTCCTTTTATACCCTGTAACTCTTCCTTTCTTTCCATCCCTGGTTCTTCATTTTAGGAGGAGCTGGTAACAAAATTTATAGAGTTAATCAGAATACAGGTCCCCTGTAATGATGTGTTTCATATGTCTTCTGATGATTCCTACTAGATCCTAACCAGTTAGGGAAAGTGGTCCATTAGCGGTCGCGACTATAGTCAGTCAAAAGCCTGCCCCGACCCTTGGAGAAGTCCTCATACCTGACTTCTCTCCAGACCACATTCAATCTCTTTTCAACTAACGAACCCTTCGATACTTCTTCTATCCTCCCAGGATGTGAACAAGGGTATAAGTAAAATGAGACGGGCCAGAATGTAATAACTATCAAATCTGAGTGATGAATCTATGAGGGCTTACAGTGTTCATCAGCTATATCTATAGATATAATTTTGTATATATTTGAAAATGCACCAAATTTTCCATAATAAAAAGTTTAAGCCCCAATACCCACTGGTAAAACATTTGCTGAACATTAACAAGGCCCTGGTGTGTGTTTGGCAGGGGGTGGGAGGGGACTGACCCTTCATCATCTCAGTGAAGTGCAATATTTTAAATTATAAATTCAAAAAACATCTCCCAAAAACTATTACAGTGAATTAATTATTTGGTATTCTGTTCCCCGAGTGAAACAACACAGCCCTTCCTAATCTCTTCCTGTAGATAATTTCATTTACAGGCTCCTTCCTCAGTACCTCACCTTTTCTCTACCATTCTCCTGAACTTAAAAACACATAATCAGTTTCGCCTGGAGAAATGTGAGTGATTCATTCTACGCATCTCAATGTTGTGCATATTTTGAATGAGGCTAGAAAGGCCAACCCTGAAGGAATGGTTTGCCAACTGACAAAGCCATTTGTGGACAGATCTTCTGTAAGTCTCCAACACAGATGTACTTGGTGCCCTGTTCACATGCTCTTCACCAGCCAGGGCACCATGTCAGGCTGAACAGGGTGCTGGGTAAGGGTGTCCTGGGGAGTGTTTAGCCACCGGCTCGCTGAGGAGCTGCGAAGGCCCAGATCTCTTTCACAGATTAGTAGCTTTCATAGACTTTCATGATGCAAATGCTCCCATCATGGCCAAATCCAAGCTATCAGGGTAAGGACACTGAGTGGGGAGCTGAGGAGAAATATGCACAGTATGCTCTGTGATGTGGTGACCCAGCTTCAGGACACCACTGGCTACATAGAACAGCAGATCAAACAGGACAATGGGTATTTAAATTTTAAAATGTAAATAGTACAGGATAAGACATTGCCATGAATCTCCCTCAGAATCCCCCCCTACACACACACTTTGAACACTTATCCCATTGTCCTTGCCACTTTCTGAAGCAGTTCTGGAAGTCCTCTTTCAATAGGTTTTTTTACAAGCTATTGTCAGAACTATGGTGATCCTGCTGCCCAGTGCCATGCAATGGAAAGACTGGCTCACGAAAACAAGACACCGCAACTTCATCCACCTTATGCACAAGATCTGGCACCATGTGACTTCTGGTTCTTCCCCAAAGTCAAAATGGCCATGAAAGACAAATGCTTTGAATTGATTTGGGACATCAAAGCAGCCAGGAAAGCACAACTAAAGGTACTCAGGAAAGGGGACTTCTAGAGCTACTGTGGAAAGTGGAAACAATGATGGGATGAGTGTGCTAAAGCAAGCGGGATTCAAGGTAATGTGTTTTTCACTGTAGTAATGTTTTTAATTGAACACTGACTATATTGGCCAATCACACTTCATGCATCTCATCTGCTCCCTTCACTGGGGCATTGCCTCCTGACTCAAGTGTCACCTTTCAGGTCTCATCCAGGGGTAGCCTGTGGTCTAACTGATGATGAGAGAATGAAATCCTGACCCCTGGCTCAGCACTGGATCCATGCTATGGCACAGTTTACACATCAGTCGTTAGGTGTCCACTCAAACGCCAGTGCTCAGCCTCCAAGTCTACAATGTGCAGGGTGCTCTGCCAACCTTCAGCACTGCAAGCTCACAGCAGACCCGCTCCTAACACGGTCTTGGGGTATCCCACGTTCTCCTTTGGTTTAATCAGGAAGGAAGCAAGGGAGGGTTGAGGGGAAGAAAAGAGGAAAAAGGACTTCAAAGACTTCAAAGTGGCCTTCAAGTATTCCTTAATCTCCATCTTACAGATGAGAAATCTGAGATTTGGGGCTTCTTGCTGAAGGCCAAGAGAGCACGAATGCTGAAACCAAACTCCCCACCTCTCTGGATTCCCAGACTCAGCACGCTGCCTGTCTAGCTCAGCGGACGACCCTGGTTTCAGACAGGAGCAGAAAGATCTGAAGCTTGCGATCACTCGGAGAAACGACCCTGCCGATAACCAGGGCTGGGTGGTGGTGAATTAGCAAGAGGTCGCAGACTCCAAGTGTTCCCAGGTTAAATCAGAAACCACAGCTTCAGCTAAAGGAGTCCAAACTGAAGAGTTCTGTTCCTCCCAGCTGTACAGTAATGGTCCGAGAAGGCCCTCTGGCGCCCTCTAGTGCCGTGCTGCTGTGTGTTCAGGCACGGAGGTAGCTGTGGGGAAAGGAGCAAGGGAACCTGGACTCCTGGAAATGGTTTTATCTCCCGACAAGTGTGACACGGGTGTTCTGTGGGCAAACTGGCAGGATCCAACCAGCAAGCTGGACAAAAGCAGAGTGCATAGTTACGTCCCACTGCATTTGCCTTTTCTTCCTTAACAACGACTAATTCTTTTAAATTGCATGATTATTCCAGCACTTACGGTGCTCACATTATATTAATACAATACGCAGGAACTGTAACAAATTGGAGGGGCCGGGGATTTAGCTCAGTGGTTTCGCCACCTGCCTCGCAAGCACAAGGATCCGAGTTCGATCCCCAGTACCAAAAATAAATAAATAAAACAAGCTGGTACCCATAAAAATCACGAATACAATTTTAATTTAGGCATATCCTTCTCTGGTTTTCTGCATAACATTGTCACTATTTCCCAAGAAAATGAACAAAGTACACCGGTGGATCCTCAGAATGGATGCTCCCAAGGCCCCTGCCATTCTGATTTCAGTGATATGTATTTGAAAGAAAGAAGACTGACGTTTGTGCCCCAGATGTGCCCTAAGGACGCTGAAAAGGAGAGCTGAGGGGTAGAGGGTTGCAACTGAGGTCCCTTTAGGGGTAGACCCTAAATGCATTTGTCCTCCTTGACACTTACACAGTACACATCCTGGTCAGAAATGCAGTGTGTAGGGCTTGGAAAGGCCAGCATCTGCACCAGCCCTCGCTCACATCAAGAGAAGTAACAGCCACAGCTGGTATTTACTGAGCATGCACTGGGTGCCAGGGGATGTGGGCGTGCCACACGGATTAAACCCTCACAGCTCCCACAGGAGAAAGGCACTATTCTTTTGTGCATTACACATGGGAGAGCGGGGGCAGGGAGACATAAAACCGAGTGCCAAGCTCTCAGTCACCAACATGCTGGCACTCGAGGAGAAGCGTGTTCGCGCCTTACCTCTTGCTTCTGCCCTTCCTGATATAGGGCACCCACTACTTCCCTAGACAGAGACCCAGTCCCTCCTCCTTGAATTCATCCAACAATGCACAAATTATGTTCTCATCTGACATCTCCATTGTTTAAAGAACACCCATCTCCCCAAGCTTTGTGTTTTGTAGCTTTCAGCCCCAATTCTGTCTTCTTGGGGATCCAGAAATGGAGCCTCTGCTCCACCTGACAGTCCTTTGAATATCTGAAGCCAGCCAGGTCAGGCCCCAGCCCCCTTTCCTGCCGCCACCTTCCTTCCTCTTCCTCTCCTCTCCTCGCTCCTCTTCTTCTTCCCTTTCTCTCCTCCCTTCCCTCTTCTCTCTTCTTTCTCTTATCTCTTTCATCCTCTTTCCTCTCCCCTTTTCTCTTTCTTGCTCTTCTCCTCTTTTTTTTCTCTTTCCTTCCCTCTATTTATTTAGCTAGGCTCTTCCTAAGTGGCCCAGGCTAACCTCAAACTGATCCTCCTGCCTCAGCCTCCAGAGGATGTGGAGAACTGGCTGCACCACCTGCCTGGCCAGCCGACCCCTCAGCTGTTCTGTGTCCAGGCTTTGCAGGACTGCAGCTGAGGAGCCACCTCTGCCCGCAAAGCCAGAGGGCCACGCCGGGACTGAACAGTGCTACGGTGCAGTCTGGCTATGTGAGAGCAGTGTGGGACTGATACTTTCTTGACACTAAACCCACTTCTAGTGAAAAAGCGGCTAAAGAAGACCTGGGTTCTCAGGGCGGCAGCTGGGTCACACTGAGCGCTCATGCAGATGTCGCAGCCGACAAAGCTTCCTGCCTTCCCACTCCGGAGATGAGGCCTTCTGGCCCGGCAGGGCGGCTGGAGGGGAATCCAAGATGAAGAATTCCCATCTTTCCAGCTCCACACTCTCATTCCTTCTGATTTCTCCACTGTTCCTCTTTGTTGAGATCTCCCGAACACCAGGTGGAAAAGCCAAGGTGTCACAGAGTCCACAGGGAGCGCGCGCAACCCCCTCCCCACCCCAGGGCCCTGTGAGGACCAGCGCTCGGGTAGCCCGGCTCCCGCCCTCGCGCTCCCACCCCTCATACATCTTCATCTTTCCCATCAGGACTTCCTACACGAGTATCAAGCGTCTTCCCAGGACCCAGACACACAGCGTCTGTGGCATTTCCCCTCCTCTCCAGTCTCCCCTCTCTATCAGGAAAGGAAATGATGTTAGTTGCGCCTATCTTGTTTTTAAGCAAACCCACAGTCAGGGAGCCAGTATTTCGCTGTACCAACGGGCTCCACGGCTTGCTTCAGAAAATGAAAGTTCCCACAAAACCTGATTCTGAACAGACTAAAGAAATACAATTTTAACTGTGCTTTTTTCACTTTTAGAAAGCACTTGAAAAGATTATGTATCTTCAGGGCCATCCATACCATCCTGGAGTTCGTCATTCATGAAAGTGCAAACATCACTTAAACGGTAAGTTTACAACTGCCTTAACAGGATAGGACTTTTGTTCTGCATTCGTACCATAACCAGAGGTTTGAATCTCTCCTCAGAGTAGCTTGACATCTAGATTGAGTTCTGTGCTCGGTACACATTAAGTTTCCCTTTCTAGAACTTTTAGAGCTGCCATCCTGGAAAACAGAAGTTGAAAGATTCCCATATCAGGGACAGGCGCCATTGTGTAAGCATACTATATATACTAAAACCAAAACATTAGATGAAGACATTTTTACAAGATATTATTTATCAAAAGTAATACAGCATGTAGAATATATGTCAAGATGTTCTGAATGCTTTACAAATCTTATCTCATTTAATTAATCATTTGTGATAATGAACTTTATTTTCTTCATTTTAACATGCGGGAAAGTGAAGGCACAGAGAGATTCAATGACTTGCTTGAGGACACAGTGAAGAAGGGACAAGGGGCTGCAACAGCAAGAATTAAACACTTTATGGTTAAAACTCCAGCAAAACAATATTCACAAAGACACTGTGTTTCCTCCTTGGGCATTCCACAAAAGGTTCTAAATACTCTGATACATCTCCTCACATCAGATGGCAATATTACATTCATCTCCTAGAAGAGTAAGATTGAAAGACAGAGAATAAGATAAAAAATGTGACGTTGAATCACACAGGGGCAGGTTTAGTTTAATATCCTTGTATCCCTGAGATGCAGTTCACTGATTTCAATCCTGCTTGATATCTAGTATTCCGCCCAGCCCGTGGGAGATGCTAAACAAATTTTCACTGCATTCAGTGAAAATCACTTGTTTCTGAGGCATTTCCAAGCTACTACACATAAAGACAGTAGTAACAATCCCAACATTTCTTTCAAAACACTTTCCAGGGCCCGTTGGCTCACCCTCTTGCTTACAAAAGATTTAGACCCATATTTCTCCAAGGAAGACCTAGGATACATCCCCTGAAGAATTATATTACACTTTTAAAGAATACAGGAGTTAGCAGACATAAGCCCAAGTAGAATATTCTACTGTTAGACTCTGTGCAAATTTGAAATAGTATGATATATAAATTTAATAAAATCTCTTCATGCTCCAAATTTACAGTAATGTAAATCTCTCAAATTTAAGTTCTTTTCAAGGATCACATAATTTCCAAGCTCTAAGACCGAGTCCAGGGTATTGCTTGAATTATCCAGTCCTCGGGCTACATTCTTTCCATAAATGTCACCAGCCCCTTCCCATCACCAACAACAGATGAAGCCCTGCCCTACAGTGAGACGGAAGGGGATGCAGGAATCAAACAGGTTCAGACGCCACAAGCCTAAGAAGCTCTCTCTGCCTCTTAAAAGTCTACGGAACTACAGAGAAAAACACGGGACACAGTGGGAAGACTGAAGTCCAGCAGAAAGACCCGTGCACCACAGATGCGAACGCTGTGCTGATGGCCCAGAACCAGCAGTCGGACAGGAGCCCCAGGCAGTGTCCCGCTACCTCCCCGCCGCCCCTCCACCTGACACCTGTCGGAAGGGGGCTCTGAGACTTCATCTGTGTGAGAAGCCACGGCCCCTCAGCAGCAACAAGGCTGAGGGAGGCTGAGAGATGAAAAAACCCTCATGTGGCAGGGTGCGCTGAGCCTGCTGCGCCCTGGAAGTGTCCAGGCGAGTTGTGCATAGTCAGAGAGGACACAGCTGGCCCGAAGTTCCCCTCCCTGCGGCGGGCGTGGTGAAACTGCCCTGGGATTGAAGGAAGCAAGAGCAAAATAAAACCTGAGAAAACAGAAGACCAGGAGATTGAGGGAGACAAGGAAGGAACGGGGCTGGAAGTCTTTTACAGCCACCCATGAATCTGAAGCCAGGACTCACTTCTGTTCTTGGGTGTGAGGCCTCTGGCAGCTTCCTAATAGGGAGAAAGGAAGGCCAGTCACTTTCAGTACTGGAATCAGGCTCGTGAGACATAGTAAATTCTCCCGTGATATGGAACCGCCAGCCGCGCCCAAGCGTTGGAGCAATGGCTCCAATTAAGCAGGACAGGCATGTCACTCAAACCCCTAATTCCACCCGGAGGCCGGGCCCTGAAGAACGAGACTTCAGGCAGCTGCTGACACTCCTTCTATCACACAAGCTTCGCCAGACAAACAACACTGACCACCAATTCGTCAGGACATCCTGCGGCCATCCGTCATCCAGGCCTTTGGTCTCCGGGCATGCACCTGTGTTTCCCCTGTCCCTCCCATCCCCGACACAAAACAAAAGAAATCAAAACATGAAAATCCTTAAAGTCAGAGTCAGTGTGAATGCCGGAGTGCCTGGAATTTCAATATCCATTCTCGGTGAAGAATGTGCCCCTTCGTGGGGAAATCAAAATGAAACACTGTCTCAGGGAAGTGGACTGCAGCTTCACACTCGGGTGAGGGTGAGGGCTTTTGTTTTTCTTTTTCATTTGTACCAAGATCTAAGAAAGTGCAGGCAGACGCAGCGTAAATTCACAGGTTCCCAACCTCAGTGCTGTGGGTGACCACATATGAGGCATCAAAACCCTAGGTGTGAGAAAACAGGGACCCATGGGAAACTCTGCCAATACTGGGTTGGCCAAATGAAGCACATACGAGGGCAAAGCTCACAGCATGGGCCGACATTTGCAATTGCTGGCTGAACACACATGCACACGCACACACTCACAGGCACACAGAAAAGCACACACACACGTGAGCACGCGCAGGACCACCGTACGCTGAGGCACCTGGAAGTCCTGGCACCTCTTGGTCTTGCCCTGGGTCTGAGAGCTGGTGAGAGAGCAGAGACAGCAGGTCCATCCTGGCCTCCTGTCCCCTGACCAGCTCTCTTCCTTCTGCGCAGCTGGGCCCGGAGCTTTGGAGACAACGTCACAGCTGAACCTAGCAGGAGACCAGGGGAGTAAACACAGCAGGGCGGGAAAGGCGGGCCTGAGAGGGGATAGAGGTCGACCAAGGTCACAAAGCCGGAAAACTGGGGCGACTCCCCACGATGAGCGTGCTCACAATGTGCACCTAAACCGTGCCAGTAAACTTCGTGAGTACAAAACTGGAGCAGCAGAACCCTCGGGGGCCCTGCGTGGCTCTCGTCCTGGGCTCCTCCGTCTGGGCCCGCGTGGCTGCCGACTAGGCAAGGGTTCGGACCTCCTCTGCCACCCCGCCCCGTGGCCGCCCCTCCCGCTGGCCCTGCAGGTCCTCCCGAGCACAGGGAGACCGCCCAGCTCCCTCTCAGCCGGCCCAGCCCATTGATCAAGACAAGATGCACGGCGAGGCTCGAAAACTGCGCACGGCTTGCGAGGTGGCAGGCTCAGAATCCCAAGCCACAGAGGAGGGTCCCTGACGCCGCGGGAGGAGCCCCGCACCCTCGGACGTGAGCTCGCGTGCGCACCCCAGCGAGCCCCGGGGTCACCTGGGTTGTGCCCAGGGTGCCCGGCTGACTCCAGGGAACTAAGTGCAGTCCACTCCGGGAGGAGGACACCGAGGGCCGGGGCCAGGCCTCGCGTTAGGGCGCGAGTGGCCCCTCCTGGAGCGCAGCCTCGGGTGGCCTGTGAGCTGGGCTCCAGCCCCGGACTCCCTTGACACTTTAATGCTCACCATGCCTCGTTGTCTTAGCTATCCCTCACTGTGGGGGCAAAAGAGCCAACAGAAACAAATCAGGGGAAGAAAGGTTCGTTGGCTCCGGCTTAGAGGGGTTCACTCCTTAGCTGCCGGGTGCGGGGCATGGGGCCTGGCGGAGCAGCGCTGCTCCCCGTGTGGGAGACCGGAAGCAGTGGGGGCCGGAGCTGGGGGATGGACCCAGCCCGGCCACAACCCCGTGGCCGCCTCCTCCAGACAGTGCAGATTATGCGCCCACCGGCCAATCACCTTCCAAAGCGCCCCCTAGGTGCGCAGGAGGATTTGGGGAAGGTCTAGATACGGCAAGGTTGTTACAGCTATTAAAACGGGTGGCAGAGGTAAGGCATTTGCATGTCTAGAGAGTATAACGCAATGGCTGATGCCAAGGAAGCAAGGCATATTAACTGTCGCTGTTCTTTTTTTTCTGCTGTTCATTTTTAAACAGAGAACAGAAGATTCAAAACACATAGCACATGACTTTTGGATTTTATTTTATTCTGGATCTGTTATTTCAACAGGTCCCCATAGTATTTTAGGGTTACAGTAAATAAGTTTAGATGATGAAGCATAAAACTATGTTTATGTTACTATGTTCCATGAGACAATTTTCATGCATGGAAATTAATAAAGACTTAACAAAAATTAATAAAATTTTTTAGAATGAAGTCAGCTTAAAGTAATAGTGCTTATTTCGATGACATGTTTTAGCTTCTATATTTAGGCATTTCTATAATTTCCAAATTTTCTTCAAAAAACATATATTATTTTATAGTGAGAAAAAGTAAAAAAAAAAAAAAAATACAGGCACAATAAAATTAAGCATGGAAGACCTTGCAGTGTATAAACACAGATATCTGAAGGAATCAAAGAATACATAAGCACACAAAGGTTACACTGTGGTTTCCCTGCTAGCACAACTGCACATCTCTTCTGGGAAGCTGAAGACACCGAAGTCACCAAATCTAAATGGAAACAGGCCCCAGATACTGCTTAGATACATTGGCAGGACTTTCAGTCCAGAGAAGGACAAAGCAAAGACTATTTTGCAATTGGAGGCCCCCAGCTGGGCTGGTTCCATTTGTGTTGACATTCGCCCCAACCACACAGGCCTGTTGAGGGTTAGTGGACCAAGTGCACAAAGACAGACAGGCAGGCAGGCAGACAGAGAGACAGACACACACACACACACACGCGTGCGAGCGCGTGCACACACGCGGCCCTAATGCTCACTCTCACATCTACTCCTTTTTCCCCAGCAGTTGTAACAGATACTAGGAGATCCGTTTCCAATTTCCCGGATGCACCTGGGAATTTCACCCTCACTCCTCTTGCCTCCCAACTTAAATAGTTAGAAATGTCACCAACCAGGGTGACCTTTTCAACTGGTAAAATATTAATATTAAGTCAAGGTCCTATGAGCCTGCAAAGTGTGAAACCTGGTGCTGAAAACCCCACTTTGAAGTACTCATACAAGAAGGATCAGTAGCTGTAACGAATCTAATCTGATCTTGGGATCTAGGAACAGAGGGACCAGCTGATCACTGGCACCAGACGGAAGCCCAGGAAACTCAAAAGCTGGCTGCTATTTGGTGGTAAATCTAGGGCCTCTCAGAGGCTGCTAGAGGTTTGAGCCAATTTTATAGCATCTCAACATTGGATAGGTGGCAAAATACTGTGACAAAATATATGGTATTTTTCATGTTTACATTTAGAAAATGAATGCTTTTGTCCCAAGAGGAATTTTAAATCCGTATGCACACCTCCTTCAGAAGTCAGACTTATAGGTTCTTCCCAGAGTGAGGCCCGAGACAAGAGGCCCTGTGTTCCCAGCCCTGTCACCAGCCCAAGTCACTGGCCGAGGACAGCAGGAGAGTGTCGTCACTTCCAATGCCAAGCAGAAGCTGGCTCCGCCATTCTGGATCCAGGCAACATGAGCGGAGCAGGAGCCACAGACCAAGATGAGGGACCAAAATGCAAAGGCTGGTCAGGCCTCGTGCAGTCCTAGGCCACGGTTTCCAGAATGTGGACAGCCACACATGGGGTCATCAAAATGTATGGTGAATGCTTAAATTTTAAAAATCATCACAGTAAAAGATGAATTGCTTTAATCTCTCTCAGAATCCTCCTCCTAGCTTCAAACACATTATCCCATCATGCTTGCCAATGTCCAGAACAGTCTGGAATTCTTCTTTCATGAGTGTCTTTACAAGGCGTGATCAAAAATACAGTGCCATCCAATGGAAAGGCAGCTCACAAAAACATGACTATGTCTCCTTGCCCACCTTATTCACTAGATCTGGTGCCATGTGATTTCTGGTTCTTCCCCAAAGTCAAAATGATCATGAAAAATCAATGTTTCAAATCAATTAGGGACACTGAGGCAGCTAGGACAGCACAACTGAAGACCCTCAGGAAAGAGGACTCCCAGAACTGCTGCAGAAAGTGGCAGGAACCATGGGATAAATGTGTTCCAAGTAAGAAACGTGTATTGAGGTGGATTAATGGTAATGTCTTTTAATGTCATAACTTTTAAATTTTAAACATTCAATGTATTTTGAGCATGCTTCATACATTGTTGCTTTGAAACTAAGTTAGACCTTGGATTTAGAAATCCTTCTAATTCCTTTTCAATTCTCCACGGGTGGATTTCCTACTTGTAGCCTTCATATATGTTTGATTATGCATTAAGTTTGGTCTACACCAAACTGCATAATAGACATCAGAACACAACTGCTATATTTACTCCCTGGTCTTAGGATCAGTTTCCTGTTGCCTTGCTTTGTGACTCAGAGGTTTGAAAAATACATTTTTTTTCCAGGAGGACTATCAGAGCAAAGAAAACACAGAATGATGGCTGATTTGATTGAAGTAAGAATAAACATGATTCTCCAGGGGAAGACGCTGGCCTGGCATTCAGACAAACCCATGCCAGCCTCAAGGTGAACGTCACCTGGATCAGTCTTTACGGATGAGCTCTGCGCTCTCCATTATCCAGGGCGAGAACTCACTGCAAATGCTGCTTGGGCAGGAAAGGAAACACAAGGTATTGCAGAAACTGTGCTGGGAGCCCTGGGCCCGAAGGCAGCGAGATTCCGCTCCCCACTCTTCCAGCCACTCACTCTCTGTCGTTACACGGAAGTCTTCAGACACAGCCAGGATGCAGAGAGATGGTCTCATTCCTTGGAAAACTGCGGAAGTAAACACTGTGCATGCACAAGAGCCCCTTCAGAAGGGGGCCTCCTGCGCTCCTGCAGACACCGACCCCGGCAGCTCCAGGAAGCCCTGGGGGTCACATTGCAGGCTGTGGCCTCCCTGCTTCTCACGCTCTACCCCAGGGCCCCCTGTTGGTGCCTTTTACAACAGCGAGGAGCGACTTTAAAAATATGCCAAAGACATTCAGGTGAGTTCTGGGAGGCCTACTCTTCCCTGGTTAAAAAAGCAAAAACAATAAAGAAGAACAGACAGCTGCTTTCAAGCAAACTGCGAGGAAGAACTTCCCTACTGTAGGCACGCTTTTTGTTTTGGCCCCAAGCACCTTGCACGCCCCTGCTTCTTGTGCATTTTCACGTCTGTCTCCCCCACTGGTTAATGAATTTCTTTTCGAGCCCTGCCCCATTCTAATTCATCTTTGCCTTCCTTAGAGCCTTCAAGGCAAATAGAAATTAATACGCTCTCAATAAATGCTTGATGGGTGGATAAATGTAGGAGCAATTAAGATACAGCGGAGTACGTCTAGAAATAACGACAAAATTCTTGAAATACAAATAAGCGATCATCAAAGAAAAATTTCCCACAGCTAATCACCCAAACATTAAGAGAAGGTTTTATTGCTCCCTGGATTTCATCAATAGTGCATTACAAATAATTACAGGATATTCCAAATAATAGAATGTCGCAAAGCACAGCTGTCATCGCTGGCACTAACAAAATGTTGACCACGCCCTGAAGGGTCACCGTGCTGGTCATCAGGAAGAGAACCGAATGAGGACTGCAGTGGCGGCGATAGTGTCCCATCCCAGGGAACTCCGGAAGCCAACCCGCCCTCTCGAACTGGAGGGCAAGTTTGCTCTCTCGACCTCAGGGCCAGGTCGCAGTCTGCAGCTCTTCCCGGGGCCAGGAAGGCGGAGGAGGGCCCAGGTCACCCTCTGCGGCGCAGTGACGCGACGCACAATCTCTTCAGCCCTGTCCCAGGCACCCTCCCCGATCCTCCTCACTGACCCTGACCTGTCCCTAGAAATCCCGATGCACCTTCAACCCCGGCACTACGGGAGGCTGAGCTAGGAGGGTAAGAAGCTCCAGCCCAGCCTAGGCAGCTTAGTGCCTAAGCAGGACCCTGTCTCAAAATGAAAAGTATAAAGGGCTGGGATGTAGCTCAGTGCAAAGGCCCTGAGTTCACCTGAGTTCAACCCACAGTATAGGAGAGCAACGACAGAAAGGGAAGGGGAGGGAAGAGGAGGGAAAGAAAACGAGAAAAGGAAAGAACGGAAAACAGTGGAGAAGATCCAACAGAGCAACTCATACTGGGGCATAAAGAACTTAGATGAGGGTGTGCCTTCCCCCAGGAATACGTGGCTTGTTGGTAGAGCAGCTGTGCTACTCACCGAGATGGTGGGGTTTACCATCACTGCAGCCAGGACACACTTGCGGGGTGGTGATCCGCACTAGCTTGGCACTAAGCAGACAGCCACCTGCTGAAGTGACTATACAGGCTTCTTAGTCTCTGGAAAGTTAAGATTCTGGCCTTGAATCTCCTGTGCCCGTGTGAGGATTCCTATTGGAACAATCAACATCTCCACCTCCTGTGTGGTTGATACCTACAGGGCGTAAAGCTTCAGACATTGGTCAGTGGTTCTCTAGCGACCTCTAGTGGACTCGCTTGGGAACTCGCTCTGTTCTGAAAGAAGGGAGAAGGGAAGTTTTTAGGACAAGAGGACGAACCGCAATACAGTTCCCACCACGAAGGAAACATTCAGAATTTGCAACAAGAGAAGACTGGAGCTATCTGCTTCTCCATGTGCTCTCCTTTTCTTTCTCTGTTATGATTCTATTTGCAGGAAGTGCCTTTGGCAGCCTTTGTCCACGCTGGGCTCTTCCAGCCCTTTTCCATTGGTTTACCTGGGTTTTCCAGACCAAACCTCCCTGTCCTTCAAAGCATCCTTAGCTCTTCACGTGTTTCATGGGCTCCACTGGACATCCACTTGTGCTTCGTGTCCCCCAGACAAAGGGGGTCTGGACACACTCTTCCTCCCAGAAAGTGTTCTTCAGGGTCACGGAGACCGACTCTCCCCAGAGACTCAATCTTTTATATATATATATATATTTTACTGTATGATGATCTTTATTTACAACTTTATTGGCAAAAAAGAATAGGGAAAACACAGGGCACTGTAGCTGATCCCGTTGGGTTCATGTTCCACTTCAAATGTTCATGGGATTGTCTAAAGATACACAGCACTGAGTCTGCATGTGCAGTTTCCTGTGCACAGCACAGCACTCACCTTCTACGCAGGCTCTAAACTGTACAAACACAAAGGAAAGGAAAGGAAATCACTCACTGACAACCACATCAGATGAAGGGTATTTTAGGTGTAAATCTATGTTGTTGATATTGACACACGCCCAGTGAAAACCAAAAGGTGGAAAAGCAGTTCCACTTCCTATCTGGACAGTTACAACCATCATTTTCTGCAATGACCTTCATATTTTCAATTTATCACAAACTACTATGAACTTACTATGAGGTGCAGCCAAATCAGAAAAGAAGACTCGAAGAGAGTACTCCATTTTTAGAGGAGAGCAGGCCCTCCAAAACCAGCAAGGGACACGAACAGCCTGCTAATTCTAGGTGAACAAAATGAATACGGTCAGTTTCAACTCATGCTGAGCTGTCTTAATCTTCTGTTGGACTTGCGTGGTGTCATTCTCCTAAATCAAGTACGCTTAATTCTAATTCATCCAGACAAAAAAGATTTTTGTCAACAGCAAGAGCCCCGTGGCTCCGTTTTCCGGTCCCTCCACCTCATCGTCCTCCTCCAAAGTCACTTCGTTCACCGTTTTCAGCCCGGCCCTAGAAGCTTTGCTGAGTTAGTTTTCGTTTTTATCTGAAGCGTGTGTGCTGGACCTTTCGAGGCTGGCTACAGTCATGCCTGTCTCATCTACATCTCCTGGGATGCATGGGGTTCAGCCTCTGTCATTTATGCTCACAGAATCATCAGCCCTATCACTCCCGGCTCCCTGAGTGGAGCGAGGACCATCTCACGGTCATCAATGGCCAGTTCAGGACGGAATTCAAACAGCTCCCATCACCCATCACCAGCGCCTTCACTGCTTTGCAGTCAGCTTTCCTTTGCCCTGTCTTGTTCAAGTTTATCAAACTTTTCTTGTCTTTTCCTTTTCCTCCATGCAAGAAAAGATCCTAGAGTGAGTTAGGCAACATTTAGACCTAGGCAGAACGCTCTCTTTCAATGAGATCTTGCAGGGAAATTTCATCTTCTTTATCTTTTTTTAACACAAATCCAGGAGGACGCGCGTGATGATACAGTTATCAGCCCTCCGGCACACACCCAGAACCAGCCATACTTGTTATTGTCAGTAGCTTCAAGGAAATGCTTGCAGACTGAGTTTTTGTTGTTTTTTTTCTTTCCTTTGTTCCCCACTTCTTTGAGCTTTTTCTCATCTCAATTATTCATTGTGTCTTTTTCAAGGTTTTCATCTCTGCATCAATGTAACATTTTGGTTTTCACATTTCCGCTCCAAAGTCAGGTCCTGAGAGAGCTTGCACTTTGCCCCTTTAGTACACTGTCCTTGCCTGAAGACACACACCACGGACTTGGGACCTGAACCTTTACTTAGTTTTTGAGCAGTGACTACAGGTTTGAACAGCTCATTCCGCTCCTGCAATTCTCTCTTCTTGTCATCTTTCTTCAACTTCTTTTCAGCTTCACTTCGTGCTCCCTGACATGGGTTTTGTTGACCAAATTTAACTTGATGAGTGACAGCCTTGACAAACTTGTTGCTTTTCTCTTTTCTTATTCTTTAGACAGAACGTTTTCTCTTCAATAATCTCTTCCTTCTTTTTCTGCTCTGTGTGCTGCCCCTGGCCTGAACCTGTTTCTTGGGGGCCTTGTGGAGAAAGCAGCAGCCACACTTGCAGACAGAAGGGTGCCACGGGGAGTCAGGGACTCAGTTCTAACAGCTGACATCTACTTCTGCTTTTTCAGTTCACTGGGGAGCTGAAGAAACACCAAGAGCCAAGTTTTTAATATATACATTTAAATAGAAAGGACTCAGAAACAATAAGAAACATCAAACTTTGCAAGACATGCAAAGATGACCCTTCCCAACAAACAAATACCATTCCCACAGGTTTGGGGTAGAAATGTGTTAACTGAAGCCTTATCGTGTATATGTTTCAGTTGGTAATTTTTATTTTCCACCCCCAGATTTTCTTACACAACTACTAAAATTACTTACACGTTAAAACACATGCTCAGGAATATGTGCTAGAAGGGCATTCTTCTACAAGTAGGTTGTAATTTTTTCTGGCTTAGAGCAAATCTGAATCTCAGTAGTAGGAGATGGACCGACCGTGGCCTAATCATTACAAACTGTAGACATGTACTGAAATGTCACAACAGAACCAC
This sequence comes from Heterocephalus glaber, assembly GCF_053883595.1. Taxonomy (NCBI): domain Eukaryota; kingdom Metazoa; phylum Chordata; class Mammalia; order Rodentia; family Bathyergidae; genus Heterocephalus; species Heterocephalus glaber. Next base: position 29,948,789 of record NW_028258312.1, read on the forward strand.
AAGGATGTGCAATTACTATGTCAATTAAAAATAAAATATGCTTTTAAGAAAAGAAAGAAAGAGGCAGAACATACTAGCTGAAGCAGGGTGTGGTCCACGAATGCATCATCTCCGTATCTCATTCAAGCTCCCAATGTGCCTTGAAGTTCTGCTCCGTGATCAGGCTCTCTAATTCATTTCTTCACAATCCCCACTGCAGATGAAGCTCTTCCTCCCTTCTTCCATGTGGTCCGGATTTGAGACTAAGGATGGATCAGGCTAACTGGAGAGTAGTAGGCCAGAAGGACTCACCCAGTCTGGACCCGAGTTGGACAGCTTCCTGTCCTTCATAGGAACACAGGATTTCCCAGAAACCCTGTCACACAAGTGGCTGCTGCACCAAACACACATATAATGAACTCATAAGTGCTGAGCAATGGGGTGTTGTATCCCAATGGTTCATGGCCTCAGAGAGCTTTTCAATCAAAGGATTAAGGGGAGAGGAAAAAGAACAGGAAGCCTTTCTTTTGGTTTGCTTCCTTATTTGAACTCAACTTAGAAAGAAATGAGTCAGCTGGAACAACAATAGATAATATTTCTTTTGCAACATCAGATCCAGTACTGTGATCTTGGTGTAAAAGCAAGCCAGTTTTTCTGACACAAGTATGCAGTCGATAGAAGGATGTGTTAGTCACCTGCCTTGTCACTGGGACACAACACCTGATACCCACAATTTAAAGGAAGAGAGATTTATTTGTCTCATGGTTTCAGAGGATTCAGTCCGTGCTAAGCTGGCTCCAAGATAGAAACATCATAGCAGAAGAGTGCGGCATAATAAAGCTGCTTAGTTCATGGCAACCAGGAATCTCAGCGAGGGAACCACACTGGAGAGGAAGAGGCCAGAGACCAGATACAGTCCGCCAGGTCACATCTCTATGACCCACCCAGACAGGCCTGGAGTGTGCTTTACTAATCCCCTAGGTAGCTCCCAAGCCAACCAAACTGACAATCAAGCCTAACCATCATAAGATTTAAATATCTTCAAAATATTTAAATCTTTAAAATATTTATAAAGTGCTTAATACACAGAGGATGTCACAGTGAGTTTGCAAAAATTTTGGTTTTATGCTGCTTCTGTTTTCTAAAGACATAAGACTGTGCTCATTTATAGAAAACAAGAATTCTTCTGAGACGGGGTCTCACTATGTAGCCCAGGCTGAGCTCAAACCTGTGATCCTCCTGTCTCAGCCTCCTGAGTAACTGGGATGACAGGCAGGCACCACAACTGGGTCAGAAAACAGTTTTAAACAACAGTGCCTGAGGAGCTGGTACTGTGACCCCTGGAAGGAAATGGCCTTCGGATAGTCTGTTGCCGTGGAAAGTGAGACTCATAAGCTGTAAGTGGTCAGCAAGAAACGAAGGGGGCAGCTAACCGGCTCCGCTTGCTCCCCAGAAGGGCATGGCGTTGCCCCAAAACGAGAACAAGAGGAGAAGTGAAGGGCTACGTGAACGACATCGCTGAGAACGGGAGACTTGTAAGGCCACCAAGCCAGAGACTCCCCGGTGAGCTGATCTTTACAAACCAGAGGATCACACGTAAGAACTGCTCTGAAAGCAAGAGCTGAATAATGAGCAATGTGGTCTCTGCAGGGCGGCTCTTCTCCCTCCCCCAACCCCAGTCCCACTCTGGCTGGGCTCAGCCTGATGAGAGACAGCGGCGCCCCCTGGCGTCTGCCTCCCGCAAGCAGCCCCTGGGGCCGTGTGCAGAGACCATTGTTTCTGACTTCCCACAGCCGTTTCAGGCCCTGCCAACGCAGCCATGCCATGACCAATCCCTCAAGTTTTTACAAATGCATAAAAGAAATAAGTAATTTGGGAAAGTAATGAATTCAGGCAATTCAGAAACTTGCTCGTTCAACAATTGTCAAATCGGTTTATTTTGAAAATTAGGCCAATTGTGCTAGAACTAAGAAAATGGAATAATTCTCAGGTCTCGGCAGGTCTGCCCACCACTCCATTAAGTTCAGGGCTTTACATCTGCTCCCTCTATTCTCCTACTTCACCCCAGCCAATGCCAGTGTGTGAACTTCAAGAGTCTGACCTCATTCTCTGACAGAGGTTCGAGGGTTTGGCATGAGGCCTGGAGATATCATCTCTGGCCAAGGCTCCTATCTACACATCTCCCTCAGCAAAAGTTTCAGAGAAGATGACTAACTAGGGTTACAACCGAGAAGAAATATCCATAAGCGAGAGAGGCTACTGTCAACCCAGAGATACATCAGAAGTAGACCACAGACCAGTGAGTTCACAAAACTTTTAGGTGTCACCACTCTGAGACCTCTTAAAAGTGAAGGTGTCATGATCACTTACCTCACTGTGGGGCCAAAATATCTATAATCACCAAATTAAGGCAGGAGAGGTTTATTTTGGCTCACATTTCAGTCCATGGTCAGCTGGCCATAAGCAGAGAGGCCTGGCAGAGGGAGAGCTGCTCCCATCATGGCAGCCGAGAAGCAGAGAGCTCAAGGGAGGAGTCAGGAAGGGAGATAAACACTTCCAGGTCAGCCCACAGTGACCCGCCTCCAACCAGACCCCACCTCCCTACACCAAGTCAGAGACCACACTCCTGCTCCTGGTAGCACTTCCTGCTTGCCACAAGGTTGAACCAGGTGACAGCTGGAACTGCCCAGAACAGAGCTGAGTCCCACCAGGAAACTACTGCAGAAGGAAAAAGAGGGGCAGCATCTGCTCTTCTTACCTCCCTCAGTGCCCTGACAACCACCCCACTTCTCCTCCAGGAAGACAGAAGCAAGCGGAATGTGCAATGAAGAGAAGTCGTATGGTCCTGATCAGGGTGACTCAGGCTGGGAGCATTAAAATGACACAAACACACACAGAAAATGTGTGGCGCCCCTTTGAGCAGGCCTCTGGCCCAGGCTGGCCAATACTGCAGTTGTAGAGCTAAAGACACATCAGCAGGCAGGAATGAAGCCTCCGAGCATCGGAGCCTCATGCCGGGAAAGAGGGGAGACCTGGTGTCTCCCCGTCATTGCAACCTCAGCCCCACTGTGCTACCCAGCACCCCGCCGAGGAGGGAGCTTCCACCTGTGTCCATCCAGATGGGCAATTTGGGGTGGCCACCGAGCCAGTGTCAGACCCGGGAACCCCAGCTGCGGGTGTAGTTCCGAGAAGCCTGGCCCCTCAGGCAGGAGGGAGCAGAGAGAACGGGTTGCAGCTCTGTTCTCCGATCTAGAAGATGAAGTCTTGAGGACTCAGAGGCATCTTCCACCCTCTGATCAGAGGTGGGAGGAGTCGATCTGTACAGCTGAACACATGGAACTCAGAGCAAGGCCAGAACCTCATGCATGGCCTGCTCTCCCCAGGGAGAGGCACCATCCGTTACTAATCCTCCTCTTTAATAATGTGCTTGGGAGTGGGCCCAGCACAGGCCGCACTCCCCCAGCCACCCCATCTGCAGCTGCAGGGGGGCTTTCCTGGCACTACATTCAATAGGCCAAGGCCGAGGTTGGTCTTGTGGGAGAGACCCCGTGTAGCCAGCCGTGACTCGTGTTCGATGCACTGCTCTGCATCCGAGAAGACTTCTGACATTCCTGACTCCGAGCACATTAGGGCTGGCAGAAAAACCTCGATCCTGCGGGAGCCAGCTGGAGCCTTCCAGAAACAGCCTGCTCTCCTGTCTGCCGGCCTCAGCGATCTCCACTTCCTGGGCTGAGCTGAGAACAAGGCAAGAGCACAGAAATGGCTCCCATTCAGCCTCCAGCCCCTGCCCTGCAAAAGCCCTCAAGCCTGCGACTTCCTCTTGGAAGGGGTGTACACAGCCAGCAGCTCGGTGGGCATAAGGGCCAGGGTGTCGGCCCCGGCGGGGCCCTGCTGTGCAGAGCAGTGAGAGTTTACACTGTCACCCTTGTTGCAAAGACAGCCTGCAACAGAGCCCTTCTGTCTCAGGGGCACATTTCATTTCAAATCAGTCACACAAGCTGAGAGTGACCTCTTCCATAGGAAGCAAGAGCAAGCTGGGGAGGGAGCGGGCGCCCCTCTGGGACCTTGTCTGTCTCCCCCAGAAGAGCCTCTGAATGTCTTCAGGCCTCAGTGACAGGGGAGGCCCTCTCGGGCCACCGAGCCCCACACACGTTGCTGTTCCCCTGAGCAGCCCGGGCTCCACACCCCCAGGCACACTCAGGACTCCAGCTGCAGACTCTGTCGTGGGAAGCAGAGTGGCTGAGACATCCGGAGCTCTGGAGGCGCTCTCAGCTGCACTGCGAACCTCACTCAGGGCCTGAAGCACCCACACGTTGGGGGCCACAGTGACAGCGCACATGTAATCCACTGCTGCCCTCCCCAGGGTCAGAGGGGTTGGGAAGGGCAGGACAGTGAGCATTAACTTATTTATGCCAGCTACTAATGGAAGAAAAAAACCATCAAATATAAAGGCAAAAAAAACCCTTAATGTGACCAGCAGGAACCTTAGTCCAGAGAGCTAAGCCATAAGAGGATCATTTTTCCATCTTCCTCAAAAGCTCCCAGGATAGGCAATCAACGTCCCAAGTAGGGCTCCCTCCAAGGGCTGCGCAACTCACATAACCCTGTCATTCGGAACGTGGCTTAGTCGCGGTCCTCATCCGTGGGACATAGTACCTGACACCTGCAACAGGTCACAGTCCGGTCGGCTGGCTCCGAGGCAGAAACAGCGCAGTGGAAGGGCAGAGTGGAGGAGAGCTGCTCACCTCAAGGGCCAGGAAGCAGAGCGGGGAGGGAGGAGCCAGGGAGGGAGACAAACCCTCCAGGCCACGCCTACAGCGACTGCCTCCAACCAGGCCCCGCCTCCTAAATGCACATTCTGTGGTGGATTCAGCAGTGGGTTAATCTACCGATGAGCATAGCATGCCATTGATCCAATCACCTTGCAAAGCTTCACTGCCGAACACATGAGGCTTTGGGGGTACATCCTAGATCTAAATTGTAACAGCACGACTGAAGACATTCATGAAAGAAGGTTGCTAAACCAATCAGTAAACTAATTTAGTTATCACACACCCTTGGTCCATATTCACACAGCCTAGATCCAGCCTCCTTGAAAAAGCCTCACCTATGAGTGCAGCAGGCCTTGGGGGACATCTAGATAGAAGCCGTAACAGGGACCAAACTAGCTTTACTACAAAGGCCTGGCCCTCAGCTGGCACCCAATTTGATGACAAAGTCTATTAGATTTAATTGAAATTGTATCTTCAGAGTACCTGGGGAAAAGGGACTCCGAACCTGGAATTTTGAACATAGCCAGACTAGAGTCTGAAGGGGAAAAAGAATGTCTTCATCAAATAGTCAAGGACTCAGAAATCCCTGCCCCCAGCCCTGACACTCTGACAAAATGGGGAAAGAAAAAAAAAGACCTTCAAGAACTGCTTCAGAAAGTGGCAAGCATGATGGGGCAAGGGTGCTTGAAGGGCAGGGGATGATTTTGAGGCGGATTAATCCCCACTGTCTTTTACTGTCATTTTTAAAACTTTAGACATTCACCGTATTTTTCTATCACAACGCATATTAACTGAGAAGAGGGTGAGACATGCAGTTCTAGACAGGCTACAGGCAGGTCCCCCTGGGCCACTGTGAGCTTGAGGTCTCTGGGGAATGCTTGTCTACCCACAGGTACTTTTCAGGTATTTGTGCACACAAGTCTCAAGTCCAAAAATTGGGTCTACATTAACATTTTGTAGTCATCAGTATTTGGGCAGCAATTAAAATTCTGAGAGCATGTATGATCTCCCAGGGGGACTTAGACAGTGACCCACACACAGGCGGCTGTTTTTTCCTGTATTGGGTATGTGGTTACATGGGTAGAGTATTTTACATGTAGAATTAATTAATTGCTGTAATATTTTACCCACTATACACACACACACACACACACACAGAGGCATGTGCAAAAAACAAAATTACCAAGCTCACCTCTGTCTTCACAGTGGAACACGGCACAACAAGACACGCGATTGTCACTTGGCCTTTAAACCAATGCCCCCTTGGCACGGGGCTGGAGCTCCACGGGGCTAGAGACTCGTGTGCCAAGGCACCACTGCACCCACACTTCCGGACCCGGTGCACTCTAGAAGAACTGGGGGAGAAGTGGGGACCCCATCACCTACCCCCACGTTTACTCCTCACATCCACACACTGAAGTACTCTGGGGTCAGGATTTATGTGTGGCCAGCTCAGGGCGGGGCTTTTCACAATAGAAAAATGTTCGCATGGTGCGTAAATAACACAGATGGCTCGGAAATGTAGCCCATGTTTTTGGCAAGATATGACAGAAGTTAGTTCTATATCTAAAAATCACAATATATAATGACAGAATAAAACAGTCTTGTCCTAGGAGAATACAATTACTGTATTTCTAACAAATGTGAGAGTCACGCTTGAACAAGTGAGATGAATGATTCCCTGCTGTGACTAAAACACATTTCCTTACACAAACACGTAACCTCACAGACGTGTCACATTATATAATTTTTAGAATGATCAAAATGACGTCTTCAAAAATATATCAAGATTTTTAAAAATATCTATGTTCACTAGGTAATGAATAATAGTTATATCAATAAATTATTTCATTTTTTAAAGCAACACTTTCATTTTTCATTTAAAATAAGCACATTAATCAGGCGTGGTGGTATATGTCTATAATTCCAGTACTCTTGAGGCTGAGGCAGGAGAATCACTGCAAGTTCCTGACCAGCTTGGGTTATACAGTGAGTTCAAGCCCAACTTGAACTACACAGTGAAACCCTTTTTCAGCCCCTCAAAAAGTTTAAAAATTAAATAAACACATTAAAACAGAAGATGCTTGAGATTTTGTATATTGCTTCATATTTAAAAAATAATGCAAAGCCCTCTAACCTACATTCAAATCGCTTTAGTTTTGCTATGATATTTTAGTCCTCTACAGTCATATAGAAGGAGCCCACCTTAGTCATTTTTGTCAGTGCTGAGACAAAATACCCAACACCCACAAGTTAACAGAGGAAAGGTTTATGTAGCTCACAGTGTGTAGAGATTTCAGTCCATAATCAGCTGGCTCCAAGGCACGGTGGCGTGGCAGAGGGGCATGCAGAGAAGAAGCAGTTCATGCTCAGCAGAATGCAGCAAAGCAAGTAAGCAAAGGACAAGACAAGCCTCTTTCTGTCCCTCATATTGTATCCAGGCTACCAGGATTAGGGCAGCGCCAAACTAGTCAGTGGACTGATTTAGTAATCACCCACCCTTAATCCCAGTACCCTTAATCCTAGCATTGTGCCATGAACCAATTCACACTGTAGATTCAGCCACCTCTGAAAAAGCCCCACCTATGACTGCATGAGTCTTTAGATGGATGTCTAGATGCAAGCCGTAACAGAGCCTAATCACATCTTTATTGATCGAAACAGAAATTATCAATGCTCAATACTGTGATATAATCTCTTTAATATAATCTAGTCTGTTTCTTACAAAGATTTATATATTTTTGTTAAATATCAATTTAAGTTCCAGAAAGTGATCAGTTAGCATTTAAAAGCATTGGGGGGAAAAGGCCTTAATCAAGAATTCTCCCAGCAAAGTCTCTGCAAGCAGCCACAAATACAGTGTCCCCACATACATGGATTCTCTTTCTGAGGTTCATTCCCACAGTTAACCTGTGGTCCAAGAATATTAAGTGGAAAATTCCAGAAATAAATGATTCGTGTTTTGAATAACACAGTGTTCTGAGTGGGGTGATGGAATCTTGCCTTGTCCCTCTCTGTTTTGCCTGGGACATGAATTGTCCCACTGTCCAGTGTTTCCACTCTGTATATACTACCTGCCCATTAATCACATTATAACCATTGATGTCATCATACCCATGTCACAGTATCACAGGGCTCATGTTCAAGTACAATTAAGTTATTTAGAGAAAAAGAGATCACAGTCACATAACTTTTATTATAGTATCTTGTTATAATTGTTCTATTTTATTATTAATTATTGCTGTTGATGTCTTGCTGGGCCCAATTTATAAACTGAACCTTATCATAGGAGAGTAAATTGTATATATAGGGTTCAGAAGTCCCCTTGGTTTCCAGCATCCCCGGGAGTCCTGGAACATATGCCTCACAGATACAGGAGCACCACTACATTGCTTTCCAAACCTGCACTGCATGGTGTAATTAGCATAAAAAATATTATACGTTCACTGGTAAAATAAAGGGTGTTCTCAGTATGTGATCAGATGAAAAATGTATGCAGTTATCCTGCATGAACAAACTATAAAAATTTGCCACCTTCGACTCCAGTGTGACCCTACATTGGTCCACTCTTTCAGTGCTTGATAGGGCATTTGTTGCCAGTTCAGACTAGAAGGCTTTCCTTCCTCTTCCAAAAATATTGTTCTATCTGCTTTGAAGCAAGTCTCCATGTCACATACCTAGGAGGACAAACACCTCAGCAAGCTTTATAAGAGCAGCTTGCCTGATTGTTCACTAATAACAAAGACTGCGAGGTAGACTTCCACCCGGGGCTGTTCACGGGCACTCACACCTGGAGCTAGGGTGTGGAGGAGGAGAAACCCAGTTCCAGTCCACCTCTAATCCTCAGGAGCTGCCAGTGGCTCCCAGAGATCATTGACATTGCTCATCTGAGTCTGCAAAACTAGGAGGGAACCCAGGAAAAACTAGGGAACCCAGGACCAGGTGGCCATCTGGCAACTTGGCCAGACCCTGTCTCAAAATAAAAAATTAAAAAGTAAGTAAAAGGAATGAGGATGTATTGCAGAGTGCAGGACCTGGGTTCAATCTTCAGTACAGCAAGAAGAAAGGAAGGGAGGGAAAGGCCACAGACCCTGCCTCCTACGGTCACCGGTCCTGGAGGAGCAGCATGCTCTCTGCAACAATTCCCCAGGACCACAGTTACCTCTGGCCTGCCCTGATGATAAACACACCTCAGAGAGGTTCTGTTCAGAGGTGACCGAGGCAAGGAGTTGGGGGAAGGAGTGAAGGAGAAACGAGAAGGACAGAGACCTGGCTCCTCCTCTCCCTCGCTGTGGACCCAGGGGACCCAGAGGCTTCTGGAGTCCATACCAGGTGCAGTCTTTGGGGAAGCCAAGAAAGGACAGCGCACTCTGTCCCCCCAGGTAGCAGGTAGGCTGGGAGCAGGGCATAGGTGGGAATCCAGCCAGGGCACATTGGACCTCTGCAGTCCCGCCAATTGGGGCAGGTAAATGTGGACTCTGAATTTTCCAGAGCTGAGGATTAGGCAGCACTGTCCTTGACAAAGTACTCAGAACCTCTTGGAAAAACTCAAGCTCTCCTTACATCAGGAATGCAGAAGGATGCTTCAACCAGGAGAGTATGGCTGAATCTTGGACACGTGGATTAAATCTCCTGACAGGCATGCACTAAGATACTGCAGAGAAGCCTCCTGAGGAGTCACAAGTTGTTTGCCAAATGAGGAAGGCCTCAGGACAGAGCATGCTCGAGGTTCAGCCGTGGCCAGCCCACCTGACACAAGCATCTCAGGCCACCGCCATGCGGCCAGGGTGCTGGAGCACAAAAGCCTGGCTGTCTCCAGCTCCTTTGCATGTCCTTCTTGCCCCTGCCTTCCACCTGTACTGGAACCTAGGACTCCGGCCAAGTACCAAGCACACTGGATTGAATACATTAAGATAAGATATGAACCATGACTGAGGGATATGGTGAATGTTTAAATATTTTTTAATGATTCTAGTAAAAGACCCATTGTCATGAATCCCCCTCAACATCCTCCTACTTCCAACACACTCATCCCACCATCCTTGCCACTTTCGGAAGCAGCTCTGGAGTCCTCTTTCCCAAGGGTCTTCAGTTGCACCGTCCTGGCTGCCTCCAAGTCCTGAATGGATTAAAAACATTTCCCTTTCCTGGTCATTTTGACTTTGGAGAAGAGTCAGAAGTTGCATGGTGCCACATCCAGGGACTAAGGTGGATGAGGACGGGTCGTGATTTTACAAGCCCGCCTTTCCCTTGGGCGGCACTCGGCAGCAGCATTCACTGTAGTTTTGATCACATGTGGTAAAGACACACAGGAAAGAGGACTCCAGAGTTGCTGCAGAAAACAGCAAGAAGGTGGGATAAGTGTGAGGGGAAGGATTTTGAGGGAGACCAATGGCAATATGTCTTTTACTGTAATAGGTTTTTTTGTTACCAGGGATCGAACTTGGGACCTTGTGCTTGTGAGGCAGGTGGTGGAATTAATTTTTTAATTTAAACATTAACCATATATTCAATCACCTCTTGTATATCAAATTTAAGAGTAAAATAACCAAAAAAATATAATATTAGATCATCTTTCAGCCTTCAGAACCTGCAAGCAGCTCACAGGTGCTGCTTTAATTAGAGACCAGGTTCCGGGTTTCTGCACTTTTCTGAGCTTGTTGAGGTCGGTGAGGTACAGAGGCTCCTAGTTTCCTGCAGCTCCTGGGTAAGTGCTGGCAGCCCCCAGGATGCAGTCGCATCTGTGAGCTCCTGTGGAGCCCCATAGACCAAAAGGGCTTCAGGGCTTAGCATTTCAGAGTGCAGCTGGGCTTCCAGGAAGCCACGCAATGGGCAGGCATCCCCAGGTTTTTGAGAAGATTTTTAAATTACCAAAATCATCTTCATGACACAAGCAGGAATGAGAGAAGCTAATGGGAATGGAGCAAACTTGCAGAAAATCAAGCCTTTGTCTATTTCAAAAAAAATCAAACAGGAAGGGTTTAACAGGGTGAAAATAAATTTGAGTAATGGTCTGTGGACCATAAGACTTGTTAATCCTCCTTTTGATTCACTGGGTCCAATCATGACATCCTCGGTGAGAGAGAACTCAACATACTGAAAGTTGGTCCTTGTGGGGTCATGCTGGGAGGTCATCTAAGACTATCTTATTGAAAAAGTGCCAGTACCTCCTAAGGGCTTCACAAGTTTAAAAAACCATGACTTTGGGCTGGGGATGCAGCTCAGTAGTAGAGCATATTTTCTGCATGTGCCCTGGGTTTAATCGCAGCACTGCAAAATATAAAGTAAAATCCATAACTTTGGATATAGTACTCTGCACATAAGAGAAGGTCTACTAGAAATACATGAGTCCAAAACACTCCAAGCACAATTATTCTGGGGAAAAATAATACAGTTGTATGTGTGTATGAATTCACAATAACCCACAGTAGACAAGGCAGTCATAAGATTAGAAAACAAGAAAGTGAAGCTTCTTTTAGAAAATAGCAATAAGGCTGACACATTCCAAACCTTGGTGAGTCACTAAATCTATTCATCTCCAGCAAAATCTGGGCAAGGATGTGAAATGCTGTTTATAGACTATTGAGGAGGAAGAGCAGCTGTGTTATTCTCTGGGTTGCATCAGTGACTCTTCTCTGACCACATAGAAAAGCTCTAAAAATGGAATGAGAAAAAAGTGATTCATTGGGATGTACAAATGGGGTTACTGTCTCATCTTTACATTCAGCCTGATTTTTATTTTTGCATCTCCAGTAAAAGTAACCGTAATTGTCACTAATCTCTAACAGCCTGCCCAAAGAATGTCTATAATATTTTGTGTGCACAAAAGGAGGGAAGGAGAAAGAGAAGAAAGGAGGGAAAAGAGAAAGGGAACCAGAAAGGGCAGTTTAGCAACATACTAAGGATTCTAAGCGACCAGATGGGCTTTATCATTAGACTATATACTTCAAAATCAGAGGATGAAAACTATAAGGGATGTCTGAGTAAAGATTAATAAAAGGCAGGGAAGAGGGATTTATTTTAGGGTATAATCATCCTTGTGGAATGAACTGGAAGGACGTGTTTGATGGAAGAAAGGGTTTGGAAATCCAGCTAATTAACTTTGGGGTTTTTTCCTTTATTTCACAGTTTCCATACTAAATTTCAAACTAGTTTTAAACTCCCCACACAATTACCTGTTTGAGTTCATGGTTCATCATTGACAAGTTCGATCAGTTCTGTAAAGGAAGCAACAAGCAATGGTCAACAGGCAGCGCAATCTTCTAGGGGTTGAGAAACATGAGTGAGGAGCTGGGCTCCCTGCCAGGAAGCCAGCAAGAATGAAAAGTGGCAAGAGTAGAGACAGACGGGAACAGCCATTCACTAATCACTCAGCCAAGGCTTTCATGGCAGGAGCACCAAGGGATTCAAGTGTTTCACACTTTCCCCTAGAATGAGTCTTAGCAAACTGTAGTCAGGACACATGGAAAGATTTCTTTCTGGGCATTAACTTAAAACTCTTTTGGTTCTTATTTTTAGACACCAAACCCCATGGCTGGCACTGCAGAAGTGTTTCTGGAGAGTGGCCATGTTGCTGATGATTTTTAATGGATGCCAAAAAGAAAAAAAATTCTAATTTAGAAGGAATAATTTTGGCCAGAGCAGAACACACCAGGCAGTCTAAATGCAATCCGTGTATGCTAAGCACATGTAGCCATGCTGAAACAACAGTTAATGCCTCAGGAAAAGCATTATTGTGATAGTCTCATGGTTACATCTCATGGTTGCAGACAATCAAACAAGGCATATTGGAATGATCTGTTTTGGTGCTAGAGAAAATTAGGATATTTGCTGTAGGTTGGGACTCATTTCTAGCCCTGAAGACTTTTTCCTGGGCAAATTAAAACAGATCCTTGAGAAAGAGCAGGTGAGGTAGGCTTACAAGGCCCAAGCCTTGTAGTTCAGGCATTTGGCAGTGGTGTTGTGGAGTGATGACATCCTAAAGGGAGCCCCAAAGACCTGGGGTGTAACTGTGTATCTGTCATCTGTCAAGTCTGAACCCCAAGAGTAGGTACTCATTGGAGTCTGTGTTTCTCATGAATAAAAATACAAAGAAAATTTTGTGTTCTCTCAAAGTTCTTAGGAGAGGAGAATCAAGAGCAGTGTTTGTCTCACTTCCCTCACTGCCGAGACACGATGCCTGACACTCATGAGGTAAAGGTAGACAGGTTTATTAGGCTCACATTTCAGTCCATAGTCGCTGGCTCCAAAGCAGGACAGTATGACAGAGGGGCAGAGAGGAGGAAAAGCTGTTCACAGCAAGGAACAGCAGGAACCAGGAAGTGATGGGAGGTTCTGGGACAAGCCCTTCCGGGTCATCGCCCCTGTGACTCCCTCTTCCAACGAGACTCTATCTCCTAATAGCAAATCATCTAGAAGCCCAAATCTAATCTAAAGGCTTTCTGGGGACATCTAGATATAAACCATAACAATATCAGTGGGAAAGTTGAGAGCCAATTTAGGAACTAATAATAGTAATAGAAACTATTAAGAAGGAAACATGTCTTTCTGGCTTAAGCAAGGCAGAGGTGGAAATCTTAGCAGAACAGGTGGGAGAGGTCACAGAGTACTAACTGGCATTTAAGACATGCAATGTATTAGGAGTGAAGTTTTTATTTGATTGTTGGTTAATGTAAGTCTTTTTGGTGCCCAAGGTGCTGAATGGTAATCACTTCCACAGCTAGGCCCCCCCAAAACACTCTTTGTCTAATCCAGCATCACACAAGGCCGTTTTGCAGATGATGGAACTCAGACTGACTCAGTCTGGGTCTTTATCAGGTTATATTCTCCTCAGCCTCACTCGGATAAGACTCTTGAGAAAAAGTTGTGCTTATCTGACTCCAACAGAGTGTTGAGTTCCTTGTGTCAGACCTCTAGAAATAAGACACTATTCTTAGCTGGGTTTCTTTGCAAAATACTTAGCAGTGGCTGTGAGCTATTCTAGGAATGACACTGTTTTGGGATGGGATAGAATTGGCACCTCCCCTAGAAGACTATCTGTTCTTCTGAGGATGAAGAATGAGGCGAGTGTAACTTCAGTCTGAAGGTTTGTAATCACCTTGTGGGCAAATAGAAGTTCCTGTCACCAAATTCCTCAGCATAATCCACCTGTCTCTGAGTTGACTAATGAAAGATGAGGAGTATGCAGTGTGATTCTAATCACGATGTTACTTGGTCGAATTCATTACATTTTTCACTGATGCCTCAGAGGCAAGGAGAGTCATTGAACACCTTCCCCAATGTACCCCAAACTTCTCTATAAACAACCTACCCATTTCTAGCACCCAATACTGCCACTAGTGGATGGCCTACTCCAGTGTCTTAGAAGTTTCATGTAGATAAAACCATCAGAAGACCAGGATGAGATATTTTTAAAAGCAAAAAACAAGAGGTCATGACAGGATAATATGTACTCAAACTTTGCCTATTTAACAGCTATAGTCACAATTGTCATCCACTCCACAAAGGGCATGCCCAGGTAATTCTGGAAACCACCGGAAGTGCACATGAATTCCCACCAGAAGAGAGCTCCTTTCATTGTGTTGTCACCAAGGCTTCTCTTTTGGTCCTCATTCCATGCAGCACAAGACTCAAGGAAGGTATACTTTTTTTAAACAAGAGAAGTGGAAAGATCTAAAAACAAAAGAAGATGGCCCAGAGGTATAGCATTCTTCTGAAGGCAGTTTGTATTTCTTCCCCGAGCTGGAGCTGATTTTGCTCCAATCACTGAAAGCCAAAGGGATTCAGACTCCATCTTTCCTTGATCTGAACATAACTATCATCTTCACAGTGCCTTCACACACACAGCTCTGCTCACCTCCAGCAGAGATAAGCCCCTTTCCCAGCCAGCTGCATCCTTTTCCGCCATAGCCTTACGTGTCTTTTCCCATCCTCTGATTCCCAGGTTCAAGAGCATGAGCAAGAAGCAGAAATGGGAATCATTTCCATCACCTCAACTTCCACTAGGAGTACAGATTCCGTAACATAGCTGAATGGGTCATAGGTTCATGGAAGGTCAGCATTCCAAAGGTAACTGGAGAGTCGGTGTTCAGTAAATGTTTTCTGTTATGTGGCGGGCTCTGAGCAAGGCCACACTCAAGCCTTCTCAGTAATGTTTCTTGGACCTTCCAGAGTATCTGGTACACAGTCAGTGCTCATTATCTCTTTGTTGAATAAATAAATAAGCAAACAAATAAATTAGATCCAGTTTTTACAAATATTGATTTTAAGGATGACAAATACTATATAGAGCAATAACAACAGACACTTCATGCTTGCTTCCTGACATACAGCATGTATTCTTAAATAATCCACAATTAATTTTTAAATATTTTATTGACATAACTACACACATTCATGGGGTACAAAGTGACATTTCTTTTCTTTTTTTTTTTTTTTTTGGTACCAGGGATTGAACTTGGGACCTTGCACTTGCGAGGCAGGCTGTGGAACCACTGAGCTAAATCCCCGGCCCAACAATGTGGCATTTCAATACATGTACACAATGTGGAATGATCAGATCTGGGTCATTGGTTTATCCATCAACTCAAACATTTACACCTTCTTTGTGTTAGGAATATTCAAACTCCTTTCCACCAGCTGTTTTAAAATATACGACTAATTGTCGCTAGCGATACTTGCCCTATTCTGCTATAGAGCATTAGAAATTATTTCTCCTACCCAACTGCTCCTGTGCCCCCACTAACCTTCCTCTCTCCTCCCTCCTTCCCTCTACCCCTCCCAGACTCTGGTAACCTCAGCTCTACTTTTACTTCTAGAAGATCAACCTTTTAACGTCTACATCTGAGTGGAAAACATAATGACTTTCCCAGTTTCCCACACTTCTAATGTCAGTTGGAAGATGAGCTCTAGCAAGTAGTGACTAAAATAATAACAGTAATAATTAGGCCCAGGGATCTGTATGAGCTTTTAGGTACAAATACTGAAATGAAGAGTATGTATGAATGTTAATAAAATATATGAATATTAATAAATAATATACTGTAATTTAATATCTACACTAATGGTTTTTGTGTTTTTAATTTTTATTTTTATTAGTTCATGTTTGTAGTATGTAACGATTACATTCACCATAAGGAGTTGGTATGTATACATAATGCATCTTAACTCTTTTTACATCCCTTCCCCTCCTCTTCCACACTACAATTTAGATACTATTGTGCTACTCAAGCATTTGATATCCCTGACTGCATAATCAGTATTACCCAACAGTAACACGAGAATCCCAAGCTTATGTCAAGTTGCTCGTTGGTCACTGTTTACATATTGACCATGTGTTTAAATTAGCTATAACACCAAGATGTTCTGTGGGAAAATGCAAATTATGAAGAAGAAATATAATGTTTTTATATCTGCAAGTAAAACAAATATCTATACTCCAAATTTTCAGGTTTGTGTTCTATGTATACTAAAGAGAAAAGTAAAGATTTTCAGCAATTATTCTGGTATTTCAAAAGAGGGAAAGATATTTTGCTTATTACATACAAAACTAACAGCTTGTGTGTTTACAGGACCTGTAAATAGCCTGTTTTCTACTAAAAATCTGGTCATTACATAAAATGATTAATCTCTAGTCCATGAGAAAAATTAGTTTTAGTGTGAGTCCCTAGTCAGTGACATATTACATTTATTATAAGATGGGTTACACTTTATTATGTTACTCATTTAAAATAGAAGAGCACGTCTACGGCCATACCACCCTGAACGTGCCCGATCTCTTCTAAAATAGAAGAGCATAGACATTAAACATGTTTAGAGAGAGGGAGGAAACAGCAGTGTTTTTCACCCAAATACTAAGTAATAAGCACACCACTGACTCAAAATGGAAGCGAATCTGAGTGAATGCCAAAATGCCTACATCCACTCCTCGATCTCTGCCATACAGACTTGGAGAAACCCACCATCTGCTTCCACAGAGGGAACACTGCCTCTTCCTCTCCTGAATCAAATACCAGCTGAGGAAAAGCAGTGAACCCTTAGCTTTCTCTGTGTGAGGGAGAAACACATTGTGTGTGTTAATCTATCTACTTAAAATGGAAATATTTTGAAGATTTTTTTTTTAAAAGAAACTTGGATCCCAACAACAAAGAAATACAGATTTGGGGGGACAGTTCATAGGAAAATATTGAGTGTATCTACATTCTCTTTACAGATGACTGTAACCAATTAAGTAGTTTAATGGATAAAACTTGTTAGCTGAATAGAACTGGAAACAAATTTAGTTTTGCTGACAAGTCAGTGGTATCAAGAAAAAACTGATGTCTCTTATGAAAAACTAAAGACAGCACCCTCTTTGGCAAAAAGCTGTGTGTTTTCCTTGACTTCATCTGGTTTTCCATGAGTTTGCTTACCTATACCTGACTTGATCTACCTGCTCACTCCATGGGAAGCAGAGCTCCCTATCCGGTGATGAGATCGCTCTCCCAGGGCAAACGAGGACAACACCTGGAGACTGCTAAGACCAGCTCCGCAAGGGCTGTGAATATCTTGAGAGATGAGCCGTTGAGAGGGGAAATGTCTTCCTTTACCAAAAGTACACAGAAAACCTGGGGGAAAGAGAAGCGCTTGGCTCTGAGGTTGCAGCTGTGGGGTCCGAGTGCATCTGTGCCTGTGAAGACTGCTGTGGAGAACGCATCTTTTCTGGCCGTGGGAATCCCACAAGGCCTGCACGGTGAGACCACAAAGCCGTGAGTGTGCAGTAGTGGTGCAAGAGCCCAGTTCATTTTCTTTTTTCAACATTCAAAGAAACCAGTCTGTGTGGGAAAACGCCTAACTACAAAGGAACCATCTGGGACTAATTAGGGTACCCAATCTCATTTAAAACCACCATTTCGTTTTGTGTTTTGAGTTTCTCTAACTAGTGAATTAAGGTTTCCCCCATGCCTGCCATAATCTTACGTATATCATAGGATATATATGTAGATATAGATATATATATATCCATATTCAAAGTTTTTTCAGAATTTTCAATTTCAGAACTGTGATGGGATTGCCATGATAAATGGTAGAGAGTTACAAAATTCTCCGGGATTATTTTAAACCGGAAGTCATTTTTGAAGTCTTCTTCGACAGACAGCAGTAATAGTTCCAGGACAGACTGGCAGCTTACATCGCTGGCGCACCCCCTCTGCCCGCCACGGACGGAGTGCACTCTGGCTCCCTGATGCATGTGAGCTGTTTGCACTCAGGAAACACTGCAGACCGAGAAGAGATGAGGCCCGGGCCCTCTGCTCTCTCGAGAAACCGGTGGAGGCCATAAAGAGCTTGTCTGTCCTCGCCTTCTCCAGAGGCTGCGAGACGGACCCCGTGAAGGGCGTGCCTTCTGCTGCCGGCTGCTGGCCGCGGGAGATGCGCTGCAGGGGTCTTTTCTGCAGCTGTTTTTCATCAGGTCTCGGTCTAATCATCTCTTTTTGAAAAATCAGCTTTAAAGAGCTTCAGAATTCTCTGAAATTTCTACTTCTTTTCTCGGATGCTAACTCTAAATTGAATTTGGAAAGGGTTAACATGAGTTTGGGTGGGTGATTGTCTCTTACATCGTAAGGGAAGACGACCTGCCATTATAAGAGTAGCAAGACTTACCCCTTTACCGGAGAACGGCTTCCTTTTCCTACACATGGCTGAGGTCAGCATGTTGAGAAACAAATTCTAACAATCATGGGATTTGTGAAGAAGCCTTTGATTTCCCTCTTCCTCCTTGCTGGCCATTTCCCTACCCCAGCGTCTGGCTGAGCCACACAGGAGAGAGAGGACGATTTAACCACTTGTGGGTTCTCTGGCCAAAGGCTTAGTGAAGGACAAGGTTCAACTTAATTTCTAAAATAAATTTTTAAAATATTATCGGTACCAACTCAGTCTGTTCCCCATTACCACAGATACCAGGAATTAACTGTAATTTTGCTTCCATTTGATTCCCTGTAGGGACAAAACCACACTTTTAATGCCAACACATGCACATTCTAGCATTACAGTAAACGTTTTTCTGACGCATTTACAGATTCACAAAAAAAGAGAGAGATAAACTGAAACATTTGGCTAAGATTGAGTTATTTCGCTGAGAATCAGCAATATTTCAGAAAGTGGTACAATGTAGAAATTCTAAATCTATTCTTTAAAGACCCTCAGGTTAGAGTATAAATTACTAGGAAAAGAAAGAAATGCAAATTGTTTATTATTTTCACATGTACAGTGAATTCAAAAAAATTGTACTTCTTTTGAAAACCATATGGTACAGACTTTCTTTTCATTAGGAGTGGTTTTGCTTGTTGTGCCAAGAGCTAAAAAGATGTTTTTAATAACCAAAAGCCATTTGTTATACAATATGTCTGGATCTAGCTTGTAAGGGAGATGAAGATGCCTTGGGTAGGAAATAGAGGGTGATGAAGGAGTTGTCTGAGATGACAGAAAAGCTGTGTGAAGTCATCACACTTAAAGACAGTTCCCTTTGCAATTATCTTTAACTCATGGTTGACAGGACTCCTTTGCAGTGTTCATTGAAGAACCACGGGAGGTCGCTGGGGCCCTTTTTGTAAATGTGGCCATGTTCTTTAAGAGGAGGAATGTAAAAATGAATAGGGTGCTGCAGACACCCTAAATGCCTAAGTTTTATACAAGTTAGCAATCACCCAACAGCAACCTGAGAGGACCTCCGAGAACATGGCTGGACTTTGAGCACGACTTCAAGGGAAGGGGTTAGGGTTTAGAGCTAAAATATCCCCCCAAAATCTCATGTGGGTGGAAAGTGATTGCACCATGGGAGCACTATACTCATCAGTAGATCATCTATTGATCAGTTCAGCACGTGATTGTATGTTAGGAGGTGGGGCCTGGCTGGAGATGAGCTACCAGGCACAGGACCTAGAAAAGTGGCCTCTTCTCCTTAGCTCTTTCCTGCTCTCTCTGCTTCCTGGCCACCACGATATGAGCAGCTTTCCTCTGCCCAGCTTTTCCACCCTGCCATTTCTGCCTTGGAGCCAACCGACCATGGACTGAACCCACTGGAAACGGTGAGCCAAATAAACTTCTCCTCTTTTAAATTGTAGGCATTGTACAGCGATGCTCAATTCATTCCAAATTCGGTGTTCAAACACTGAAAAGTTCAAGAACAGAACATATTTTTCTCATAATAATGGAAAACCAAATAATTGGTTCTGGGGCCCCAAAATTACACTTATAAATTCATTTTTCCAGGACTTTAACAAACTTCACAAGGATTTCTTTCTTTATCGTGGTTCTGTTTTCCTCTTAGGTTTACTCCTGATATCACTAACTTTCTTTGGAGTCATGGTTTTGATATTTTATGCAAATAATGTGCAAAAAAATGCACAGTGACAAAGGTTTTAATGCACTACATACACAAGCACTATATGTTGTCTGGGCCAGAGTGGCACTTAGACTGAAGTGTCACCCTTTGTGTCTGTGGCGAGGCACAACACGTGACTCACTCTCAGCCCCTACGGGTTTTTTCAAGTTGGATTTTTCAGTTCGACTATTGAGCAAAATTATGAACAACGAACAGATTTTTTTTTAAAACTTTGCTGTTCAAGTAGTAGAAAGTTCAAGCTTAGAGCCATTTGACAACTGAGATATGACTGGATTGGTCCTAGTGACAGGAAAGTGACTAAGACAGAAGAGGAACTCAGAAAACATAGGTTGTCTTTGAACATGACTTCAGTGGGAGGCCAGTATACTGCATCTGAGACTAGGAGAAAAAGTGATCCAGAAAGGATCAGCCACACACCTTTCACTAGACCCATGTTCAAAGAGAAAAAAAGAATATATCAAAAACTGGAACCATACCATGATGAAGTTTTCAACCTTTCATGGCGAAAAGAGGAAATTTAGGAAAATGTAGTATATTTTCTTCATAAAGCTAAACAAGTTATTTTAAGGACCGGTCCTTTATTGCAATATTAGATCTTTCCTATTTCTGAAGATAAAATATGCTTTAATCTATTGGATTGAACCACAAGAAATTGCCAATATTCAACATTTTTGACCTGCACAAACAGCAATTTCCTAGGGTTCAACCTAACATTAAATGGTGATGATGCTTGTATATGGGAGTTTCTAGTGGCCTTAGGTGTCAAAATATAGAGCTGCCAACTACGTGTCAGTACCTAAATTGGTTTTCTGAAAAGTTTTTAGTTCATAAAATCCAGAGAAATAGACACACAACTATAGATTGCCACTTGTGGGCATCTTAACTGGCAGTCTTCTAAATTTCAACTGCTGTAAAATAAAACAAAACAAAAGGAAGACAGACACAAATGTACAGATGTACAGATAACTTTACAGACCCTGGGGACTAGCTGCACAACAAGAAAAGGCTGGGGTTCCTGGGTTTTTGGGTTTGAGGAACAACATCAAGGTGTAGGAAATGGTGCCCTGGGCTAAGAACATCTTTCTAATCTCCTTCCCCAGCCTGTCAATTGAAGGAAAAAGGAACTTGCTGGTCACCTCCCAATGGAAAGGTATAGTGTTGATCTTCCACTAGGCACTTACCTTAAAAATCTGTCCACGACTTGATAGAAAATAGGTTCCAGAAACTCAGGATCATGGCTCCTGCCAGCAGTAAACATTAAAAAGAGCAATCCATCCCCCTGGTTCTTACCCAAAAAAAGCCTAACTGATGCCAAGAAAAAGCACGTGAGTGTGTGTGCCTGTGCAGCGTGTGTGTGTGTGTGTGTGTGTGTGTGTGTGTGTGTGTGTTGCGAATCAGACCCAGGGCTTTGCACATGATAAGCAAGTGCTCTGCTACGGAGCTATACCCCTCTCCCCTAAAAAGATATTTTATTGGTCTTTCTGATCACTACTTAAGCACACCTCATAGGTCCACAGCAGACCAGCTGGATTCTCTGTGTGGGGAAATCAGACCTGCAGAAACTGAGCTTGGTCATTCAAGACCCAGGTGCCACTCTCTAATAGGCATGGCAAACTATGTGGAAATGGAGAAAGGAAGAGAGAAAAAACAAAGCAAACATGCAAAAGTGATGAGAGATCTTGTCCCAAAAGAGAGAGATGGAAAGACAACAGGGCAGAAAAAGCAGCCTCCTCTGTTCCATGCTGTAGGCCAGTTCCAAACCCAGTCATTGAAGAGTGAACATCCACCCAGGTCTTGGGATTCAGACTCTTAGGAACCATGGGAGAACTGAGACCAATTGTCCCTTCCTTCGGTGAGCCTGGGGCATCTCTAAGTGTTCTGAAGAGAAGATCCTCGCTGAGTGATAAGTGATCCACTTAGCAGAAAAAATGGGACCCTAACAAGAACTGGCTAAGCTGGCTCTATATTCCTCCTTCGTATCCCTTCTCTGCCGTGTGGCTCATCCTCTGCTTTTCTCTACTCTTAGATGGTAGATGTGATCATTCAGACATGAATGTAACTCCTAAGAACACACCTCCAACTTTGGTGGCAAATCAGCAAGCTTCAGTTGCACAACAACCATTTATTTAGCTTGTAATGTGCAGGTGGAAATTAGACCAATCCTGTCCAGGTGGTTCCTCAGGTCACAGTGGGGATCACTTAGACAGATGTGGTGAGGTTCTGGGTAGAATGGTTTCAGCTCAGAGGGTTTATCTTTCTTCCAAGAGCAGCACTCTCGTCTTTCAGCAGGCTGTCCCTTTGGAATCACTCACCTGGCAGCTGAGCTGTGTTCCAACAAGAGCAGATGCTTAGGCTCAGGATTGGTCAGCAGCACTTTTCCGGCAGTCTGTGGGCCGAAGCACATCCTAAGGCTGTGGAGAATCAAATTCTTGAGCAAATACACCCACTTCTCGAAGGAGGAACCACACAGTTAATTCACAGCAGATATGGGCCCCGGAGAGGAGTCATTGTGCACATTCTGCAAACAATCTACCCCAGGTGGCCTCCCAGCCCCAAAGGAGTATCTACAACAAAAGAGACACAGAAAAATGGCTTAATCTGTGCTGCTCCAAGACTCAGGGAGAAGAACTCTTCCCTTCCTCTACTGTCGGAAATGATTCTGACTACGACAGGGTCCATAGCCACATTTTAGGAGTTAACAAATGGATGGACAGACAGACAGATAGATAGATAGATATCCTTCCCCTAGAACTAAATATAATTAATAGAAGAAGGAATGAAAAGTGAAGTCCTGTGAGGCTGTACATGAGGAATGCATCTTGAAGTGCCGGGGCAGGCAGGGAGGTGGCACAGCACCACTGGCAGGCCCCGACTGATGAATCGCAGCAAGGACCCTTGGGAGTCTGGACCAGACCCATGCTACCCTATGCAGATAACAGCTTTGGGCTTTCTACTTGGCTTTAGTGGAAATGGAACACTTGACTCATGCCACCAAGCCGCCATGTGACTCCAGACACCCACGACAAAGTGGGCTTTGTCTGACTCACCACATCCCTAAAGTGAGCACGTGCAGCAGCAACACTCTATCATCTGATAGAAGTGGCACACAGAAAGCAGGCCAAAGTGGGTCCTGGAGACACCAGTAAGGTGCATGGGAAAGTAGCTTCTGTGCCCGGCCCCTCACCCCATGCCTCACATAGTTCTCTTTGAGTAGCTGACTAAGGAAGAAAAAGTATATGACTGGCTTACAGATGGTCCCACTTAATATATGCAGGGACACCTGAGGTTGAGTGACTATAGCCACAGCACCCTTCCAGTATGGCCTTTTGGACAACAGTAAAGGGAAATCTTCCTTACATATAGAACTTTGATATACTTGGTTGTTCGTTTTTCCTGACAGGAAAAGTAAGCAGAAGCAGGGCCTACTACACTCTGCAGTATTTCTCGAAGAGTGACTTGCCTGATAGTAATGGACTTGGAAGTTCAAGTGCCAGATCAGTAGCATAAATCACTGAAGAGAGACATTTAGACAAACCTCCCTGATTGAGTGCAGAATATAAAAATATGTGTGTGCCACCTGAATGCTCACCAAACCATGACTTCAGCAGAGGAGCATTTTCAGAGTAGGCAAGGTGACCTGTCCTGTGACTGTCAATTAATTTTTTTCTCCTTCAACTTCTTCATTGGCAAATGGGCTCAAAGAAAATGCCCATGGTGGCAGGAATGGCGGCAATGCATGGACTTTCACTCATCAAAGCTTATTTTGGACTCCAGAGCTGCTGAGCGCCCAGTCAGCCAGCAATGGAGGCCCCGACCGGCACCCTACTCCAGGAAGACCAGCCCGCCACCGGGTGGTGCATTACGTACACTGGACCACTTCCATCGTGGAAAGAAGCCACTTGGTTCCCACTGGATAAACATTTTACCGCAGACATGGACTTGTCGTCCTTGACTACAATGTTTCTTCTCCAGCCACTCTCTGTGGATTTAGAGAATGACTAATCCACCTTCGTGTTATTTCATAGCATTGCCCTGGCCAACATTTGTTCACAGTAAATTCAGTACAGCCAACGGGCACATGTTCATGAA
Organism: Heterocephalus glaber; assembly: GCF_053883595.1. Lineage (NCBI taxonomy): Eukaryota > Metazoa > Chordata > Mammalia > Rodentia > Bathyergidae > Heterocephalus > Heterocephalus glaber. The sequence goes on from NW_028258312.1 coordinate 29,973,008, forward strand.
TTCACTGGTCTTCCTGTGTGAAGTAGCTGGCTTGATACAATGGAGTGGCTTTAGAAGACTCAGTCCTGATAGCAGCTAGGTGTCAGCATCTTTTGGAGCTCGAGCAATATTCAGAATGTACCATACATTCTAAATTAACATGCACTATGATCTTGTTTCTCTCTTAAGTGGGATTCATGAATCTGGGAATTAAGGAGCAAAAATAAGAGTAAGCTTTCTCACTACCTCCTAATGACTCACTAACAAAGATTTTGCTTCATTTGCCTGTAACTCAGGGCTCAGCTGAGTCCGATTTCTTAGTTCCAAAGGGAGAGACACTTCCACCAAGGGATAAAACAATCCTTTCATTCCACTGAAAGTCGGGACTGCTGCAGTGCTCATTGTAGTTATGAGTATGTCTTCTTTTTCTGATGTGAACATGCTCATGTCTGTATTAACCATTTTTTCCTTTCCTCTCCTATTCCTTTGCCATCTAACATGAAATGTATTGTTAACATATATCTCGGTATTGACGCTATGAGATATTAAGAAGAAGACTAAAAAACCAAAGAGAAGAATGAATATGACTAAAAACACAAAAGGAAAGGATTAGTACATCATCAGTTGTACACAGAACTGGCAAACATCATGTTAGGCAGAGGTGTGTCTTTGTTAATGTCATCATTTTAAATACAGGGTCTGCCCAAAAAGTGTATACACAACTCAGTAAAAGAGAAATAGTATGATCTTTTCCACAGATGCTGTTACCCTAGTGTGGAAGACACTGGAGGACATTATATATCACAGAAAACCCACTACACTGCCAGCCCTTAGAGAAGAAACTGAAGATGCATGCACAGCCATCTCAATGACCAAGGTCACCCAAGCTGCAGTTTGCCAAAGTAACAGACGTCTGAAAGTTAATGGGCACCACTTTGAGCACCTCTCGTAATTGTAACAGCTAAAAGCGACTTGCATTAATCTCATGGTATCTCAATAAATTTACTATTAAAATATTTATACAAGTTTTTCTTTTTCTTAAGTGTGTATACATTTTTGGTGGACTCTATATAGCTTCAATGAAGTGTATTTGAGTACTGAGCTGATGAAGGACAGTGATAGTTTCATAAGGTATCAATACAGCTAGGCTGAACTGTGTGTATTAGCTAACTTTTCATTAGTATAACAAAATAGGTTACTTACTCAGGTACTACTTTATAGAGAAATGATTTTTATCTTTGGCTTATGGTTTTGAAGGTGCAAAGTCAAAAGGCCACATCTGGTGATAGCCACCTTGCTGGCAGAGTGCTAAGCCGTCCAGGACATTACATGGCAAGAGACAGGGTGTGTGTGTCCATGCATGTGTGTGTGTATGCGTCTCCATCTGCTTCTAAAGCCACAGGGATACACTCATGAGGGTTGGACCCTAATGATCTCATCTTGTCTTAATCACTTCCAAAGGTCCTCCCTCTAAACACCATAGTCAGATCAAGTTTCTACCCCCTCAGCACCTCACAATGGAGACTAAATGTCAACACATAACCCCACTGCAGGGGCAGACTATATCTGAATCACAGTATTAGCCAGTTTTCCTGTATCTGGCACCTGGCTCCCAAAACTTAAAGGAAGAGGGTTTAGTTAAGCTTGTGGTTTTAGGGGATTCAGCTCATGGTTAGCTGGCTCCAAGGCAGAAACATCATAGTGAAAGGGGCTAGCAAGGCAAAGCTGCTTAGTTCATGGCTGCAAGGAAGTGGAGTCAGAGAACAGTGCCAGTGAAAAAGGGACATGGGACCATATACAGTATCCAAGGCCACACCCAGATTCACAGAAGTGCGATTCATTAATCCCCTAGGTGGCTTCCAAGCAAATCAAGTTGACACAATTAAGCTTAACCACCACCGCCACCGTGTTTCCCAGAATTTCCTTCCCTATTTCCCACCAAGGTGAACCATACCTAAGAGATATATTTGCAAGAGATTTAGCAGTTGGAGATGAAGCAATCACCGCATTGGTCTTTTACCTCCAGAGGGTGCAGACAACACTCAGGCCTGCAGCTTCTCTGCCTTTCCTTCAGTGTCTCCATTTCCCTCCCAGCTCATCGTCATGGGTCCCAGCTTGTCCCAACCATTTTACATCCATCTTCCCCTCCTAAATACCTGCCCTGAAAACTTCAGCTTCTAGTCACAGACACAGAGACAACAGGCTCACAAGGACTGTCTAACCAGCTTCCACATTCGTACATGATGTCAAATCTCCACAAAAATACTAATACATACGCATGCATACATATACAAATGTTTATACACACACACATTTATACAGGCTTCTCTTGGGCCCCTAGAGCAGGCCCTAGCATTGTGTCCTCATGATTGCATATTTTTGTAGAAGTTGAAGACTCAACTTTTTAGATGTTTAATTATTGGTGATTTGTTCTTGTTTTTCTTAATAAAGAATCACCTTCATGCCTAGATTATATGTGGAATTTTACATTTTCTTGAAGAAGGCCTTCTGCTTCAAAATCTGCCTCTGTCCCTGTAGAGTCCTTCTTGCACTTGAGGTCAGGTCAGAGCTGATTTCCCTGTTAATAATCAGACAACCTTTTTGCAGCTGGAGGAAGAAGTAGATGTAAACTACCGATGATTGGAGAAGGTCAACCGGTTCCGTGCTCTGACTACGAGACATTTAAACATGAAGTGAATCCAGCCAATTTAGTCCATATTCTAGTTTACATTAAGGAATTATCACTGTAAGAAGGAAAGCATACTGGGAAGCCTGGCTCAGCCTTGGAATACGTACATCCTCAAGAAGAGAGAGAGAGAGAGAACGAGGACCTAGCAGCTGAAGAAAGGAGTTGAAGGGTAACCAACTACACTTTGAACATTTGCCGAAATCTCTATGAGCATATTTTCCTGGACACTGGACAAAGAGCAAGAAATATTAATAACACATAAATCCCTAGATCTCACTAGAATGATTCACTGAGGCAGGAATGGGAATGTGCCTTTCTTGAGGAGAATTGGGAACTATTGAATAGGTTGTTAAGCCCAATGCCTCACATAAATGTGACGATAGATTTTTTAAGTCCAGTGATCAGTGATACTCAGGATGATGCCATTGGTGGAAAAAAACATTTTGGGAAACATTTATTACTGTAATAGCATCGTAACGTTCAAGAAACACTTTATCATTGTTGGAAATAAATCTTAGCTCCTTAACCAGAAACTATAATAATATGCACTCTATGGTAAACTATTTTATAAAGAACAATGAAAAATTCTTCATCTTTCTAAGGTTTTCTGTAACTTCTACATCAAAGAGCTAATGTGGATTTTTCATAATCTAAAGTTATAGACTTTCAAACATCTTTTATGTTTTTAACATTGTAAAATCATATTCATTTAACATAGTAACAGGATGGATGGATAGGTGAATGGGTGGATGGGGGGGTGGATGAGTGGATGGATGTGTGGGTGGATGGATGGATGGATGGATGATGGATGGACAGGTGACTGGACCTGTGGATGGGTGGACAGGTAGGTGGGATGGATGGGACAGAGGTCACTCAACAGATGAAGAGCTGTTATTTTTGACCTGGCTGCAGTTTGAGCTGGGTGACTTTAAAAAATTCTTATGAAGAAAGGCTTTTCTCTATGAGCATAATACCATATTTGAAGCATTTGGCTGTAAAAGATGAGATTCTTAGATCCAACCTCCATAAAACAGTTCTAATAAAGACTCAAATCGCTCAGCATAACAGAGTTTCAAATCCCTCATTGTGGGCTGGGAAGACAGGGTTTGTAGGTCCATGATATTAGAGCGATATGCAAAGAACTTAGAGGAACACATAGGGAGGACCACAAGATGGTAAAAATTCAAGACCAGAAGACAAACATGACCTATAATTAGGAATAAGCATTAGGTTTCCACGATCAGAGAACCTGGAATTACTTTGTGTCCCATGCTGGGATTTTCCTATTACTCCCCAACTTTCCTGTGATGCCCCTGCCCACAACAGGCAGAGCTTCAGGCACAGAGAGCAATGCAGAGAGATGAGGACCAAGCAGTGACTGAAACCCAACAGCGTCAGGAAATCAGACCTAGAAGAACCAAGAATGCAAGTCACTGCCACGCATGCACCCACCCACCTGCCTGCTGGATCTCGGCACATTAGGAGCAGACTTACTCCTCATAGTAAAGGGACACTTCTCCTTAAGACCAGACAATTTGGTGACCTCTGTTCCGAGTCACCAGCATCAGAGTTGCACAGGTTGCAAAAGAGTAAACTGTTGTATCTACTACATGTGCCCACTTACATATTTGCCCTGTTTTTCCTTAACAAAAATATCAGAAGATCCAAACTATGTTGAAAATTCTGTGAGGATCAGAGGTTTTACTCTAGTACTGCCTGGTCCTTGGAAATGTTGATCTCAGAGGGTAAAAGCATACATACAAGCATGGCAAGCTCTACCACACAGACAGAGATCTGAAATAAAGGCAGGCGTTTCAAAAGGTCACATGGAAAAGACAGCACTTGACTGGTTTCATTGTCTTTCTAATCTCTGAGACATGAGGCAGGGGTAGAAGGACAGCTGTTCAAGACTCTGTCCTAAGGCGGTGACCTTCTGTGTGCTCAGTTCCACTGAGGAAAGCCTCCTTCCTCTCCGCAGTCACCACAAGAACGGAACCCTGTGACACCAAGGCTTCACTGAGGGTCCAGCTCCAGCAAATCTCTCCCCTCCCTGCGGAGGGGATCCACTCCTTTAACCTTTCCTTATACCCTGGCTCCCTCCCTCTGGCCCAGCAGCTCCCAACCGAAAAGCAGTCAACTTGGTGGGGTGTCCATTCAGTGTGTTAGCAGTGATTTTTTACGCTTTGCACTTAAACCAGAGATTATGCCTGTAATTATTAAATCCTTTCTGAAAAACTGTACAACTTCTAGATTTAAAACCAACAAAGCAACAGGTAAAGTTTAATTTGCCTGAACCTCTGTATAAAGCTCCATCCCAATAGGAATCAGACAGTACCTTCAGGCTAGGGCATTGAAGGAGGGTTTCATTTAAAGAGAGCCATCTGGAAAGGGCCTGGTGGGGTAAGGAGAGCCCAAAGAGATGGTGTAGCGAGGTGCAGCTGGGGACAGTGGAGCTGTCGCCACCCCTGCACCCAGAGGCACAGGAGCAAAGCAGTTTCTCCAACCCAGAAGGGGAGGGTCACACGGAGGAGGCTCTTCTGGGAGGACCGTGAACCCTGGAGAAGGCAGGCAACCAATCCATGGCACACACTCTAGGAGAAAACCTAGGGAATCCATTCCCTGAGCTATGTCTACTCCCTCTTTTCTAAAGAGTATGATGTCTATCACTGACCTCCTATTGGGCAAATCTAAGAAATACACAATTCATAGTTCTTTCCTAACTGCACCTCTCCTCTAGCATGTGACATAGCTGACTCTTCCCTTTATCTTGAAAGTCTTTTCCCCCTTGGATTGCTGGGACACTATTCTTTCTTGGTTTGCCTTCTCCCTCTACGAATGCCCTTCGGCCCCCCAGTGTTCCTGTGCTGCTCTTTGACCTCCACCACCCCAGGATCTTGGGATCCTTACTGAGACAAAGGATTCCATTTCAAGGGTGGCATCTCCTACCTTCACCCCAAGCCTACAGAGGTCAGCCACCAGGGCAGGTGCTGTTCCAAAGTATTTCTCAGTGCCAGGATGAAGAGAACATCTTCAGAGCCATCACCAAGGAAAACCGTTAGTGAGAGGGGAAGCAGTTGACACTTTGTAAGTCCATTCCTACATCCCAGTTCCCTAAGTCGTTAAATTTCTTTCTCCATACAATTCCTAGGTATTTCTGATCTCTCTGTTTCATTTATCCCCTTGTAGAATCCGGGTTTTAACACAGTGAGCAAAACAGCACTCCCTGATGCTCTAACAAATTTAATCCTATTCTCTGGTAAGAGAAGCCATATCAAACAATTCAGTTCATCTCCTGCTCCACTAGCACCTCCAGAATCCATTCCTACCTGTAGTCTCCCCACCTTTTGCTGTTTCCACCATTTTATTCTCCCAGACCTGACTCTGCAGTGGGCTGCCTGGAACAGCCTAGAATGCGGCTCTGCCTGCCCAAAGACTGTGAGGAAAGCAGCACACCCTGGCCAGGTGTCGATCACTGAGGTTACCACAGGGTCTTCAACGCAAAGCAGGGGCAGCTTCATCTCCCAGGGGCTGGCTCTGCTAGCAAGAAAAACAGTGTGGAGTTTGAGAACTCGGTACTCTTAAAGTTGTCTAAGTCTCCCCAAAAGCTACTGTTGTTCTTCTCAAACTTTCTGTCTTGTCCTCAATGCTCTCAAGCCCATACAAGAGGCCTGATGAGGTGTGCATTCCACCTACAATGCAGGTCAGAATACTGCAGGTCAGACCTGGGTTTGGTTTTTAACTCAGTCAGCCCTTTGACAGGAGGTAAGGAATCCCATTCAGATCCGTCAGAGAAACTCCCCAGACATCTGAACATGGCTTGAGATGTCAATTTAAAATCTGAAGCTACTCTTTCCTTTTTGTAAACTATCCAGTTCTGTCAGGAGGATCTGCTTAGCCTATGGTGGATCACCCATGCCTAGGATGACTCTACCTGTCATCTGTCCATCCATCCCAGTTTGTCTGGCACCGCCCACGTCTAGGACCTTGGAATCTGTGAGGGCATTCCCTTTCAATTTCAAAAGTACACTAGTTAAATAAGAACCAAGAGAGATTATGTAAAGGTACAAATCTCCACTGATGAATCTCATTAAACTGTATACCTAAAATGTACCAATAAAATTAATTTTTTTAAAAAATTAGATTACACTTATCTTTAGGGTTCCTAGTCTATCAAACATACACTGACTCTGCCTATTTATTTCCAACTTCCATTTGGATACCCAAAGCAACAGCAGTGAAAATTTCACTCTCACTGCTAAACGGCGTGGCCTGAATGGTGTGGGAGATCAGCAGACCACTCTCTTAATGCTAACAGATTTTCCACTGATCTGAAGGCAAAGAGGATCAGATCATTAATCCAAGATTCTCATTCCTTGGGTCTGTTGCCTGCAACCATCCTGGCACTAACATCTACATAAATCAGGGTTCTTAGTTGCAGACTACAGAATTCCAAGGTAAGAAAACATACAGAAAATCACTATAAAATATTATGATCTTACAGAATCCTGAGAGCTGGAAGCAAAGCTACCTTCATGGCCAATACTGATGCAGCAAAAGAAATGTTCAACATAAGACTGCTCTGCCGTAAATATGGAGGGTCTCTCTCACCCACCTTCCCCTGAAGAGGGAACGAGACAGTCACCCATGCCCACAGCACACACAGGAGCCCATTTCCCTGCGGGCCACCCCCCAGTCCATTCCTGCCTGGGCTCTAGGCTCTCTGCAGGGATATCCTCTTAGCAGAGCCTGGGTCATGGACAGAACTGAGACAGGAAAATGCAATGTATGCTTACGTTTATGAGTTCTTTAACACAGAGGTGATTAGAGAGGCTTCAGTGAGTTGGACAGAGAATCAGTCTGCAGCGTCTACCATGAATTGCAAAGGATTCTGGACAAATCCGCAGGGGGACTCTGCCCTCTGAGGAAGGGGACTAGAGCTTTGTCTCACAGCTGTGTTGGTGGAGCAAGTCACCGTTCCTACCTAGCTCACGGCTGTGTCAAGTGCAGCCAGGAGGGCTTCCAGGGGCTGCATCAGGCAAGGGAGACGCACCCTGCACTGTGGAGTGGGCCCTTACTCCCGCTGCACGGAGGGACGGCATTGCTTCTGAGGCTCATGGGACGACGAGAAGACCTTCCCCAAGGCGCTCCAGTGGGTTGAGAGGCGCTGTCCCTCAAGGCTCCACAAAAGGAAGACTACTTTCTAAGAAAAACTAGGACACAATTTCTGAAAAGTTCAAAGTACGTTACAAAGCAGATTCTGTGTCGGATAACCTTAGGTTTATTATTTCTAGTCTTATCACAGTCACAGTAAGTTTTGTTTTCCTTTGTCCGTGTTTCATCTCTCTCCTCCCCGTCATCTAACCAGAAATACCATCTCTTCACTTTCAAGGCAGAACCCCTGCAGGGCCTTCTCCTTGGCCCGTCCATCTAAGGGGAAGCCGCAAAGCTAACTCCTTACGCATTTCATTTTCTCATTTTTGCTTGTTTTTTGGGGGGGCGGGGGGTACAGGGGATAGAACTCGGGACCTTGCACTTGCGAGGCAGGCACCGGGAACCACTGAGCTAAATCCCTGGCCCAGTTTTTGCTTGGTTTAATCAGGCCATTCACAAGTCCATCAGCACAGAAGAGAGGCTGCCGCAGGACCCGCTGTGGACTGGGGAGCAGGGAGGCTGTTAGACGTAGATCTTGCAGATCTGCAGGCTCTGCAGCTCGTAGCTCTCCTGGGCCTGGCTCCCAAGCAGCTCCTTCTCCTCGGAGGCTCGGTGAGCCCGAAGCTGGGGGAAGTGGGCAGGGGAGGCAGTGATGAACTCGTAGTGCCGGTCCAGCGAGCGCAGGTAGATGAGCATGTGCAGGGCGTAGGCCAGCACCAGCAGCAGGATGAGAGACACGGCCAGGCCGAGGAGCACGGCCGGCGACCAGGAGGGGGCACAGTCTCTGGCCTCGGCGAACCGCCCGCCCTGGACGGCAAAGCCCTGGATCTGTCAGGAGAAAGAAGATGGCCGTGACCTGCCTTCCCTGCAGAGGCCCGCGTCCCCCAGCTGCTTCTCACACATTTGCTGCACAACTGAAGCCCGTGACCTGATGACCACGACTGTGCTGATGGGACCGAGAAACTTGATTCTAAACCAGGACTGACCCCCAAGTACCAGGACCTGGGGTGTCACGGTGAAATCCAAGGCTCTGGAAGGAAAGCTCTTTCACTCTACTCCGTGTCAAGCCCTACCTGCCGTGGTGAGCCCCCAGGGCACAGCATGCTCCGAGCACGGTAAGTCCCATCAGGGTTTCATGCCTCAGGGCCCGGCCTTTGCCTCTCCTACCAGGAAGTCTTACGGGGAGGATGTCACGATTCCCAGCGAGGCAAAACAAGGAAAAATAAAGGCTCACACTGATCCACACCGTCTTGTTTAGCACCCTCAGGAGCCCATAAGCCAGTCCCCAAGGGACTCCTACTTTATGAGGGGGAACCTGAGGCACAGGGGCCTAAGCGACTGGCCAGGTGTCACATAACAGGACAGCAGCACAAGCCGTGAAGGTACAATGTGACTCCAGGCTTCTGGCCGTGGACTGAGACCCAGTGCGTCCCTGTGGCTCCTGCTGCCCTCTGTCTCTTCCTCCCCATCACCTCCTCTCCATGCTGTCAGGTGCACAGTGTCCCCTCTTATATGCAAGGGAGGTGTTCCGAGACCCCCACTGATGCGTGGAACCGCAAAGCAAACCAAACCCACCATAGCTGTGGGCTCCGCACGAGTGGATCCAAGGAAGTGCAGATCAGAAATATTTTTAAAAGTTGTGTTTGTTCTTCTCTTCTGTATTCCCAAATAATACAGTGCAATGACTATTTCTGTAGCATTTACTTTGCATTGAATATTATAAGAAGCCTAGAGATAGAGCACTACTCTGCTATAAAGAAGGAAAAACTTGAATCATTTGTAGGACACTGGGCGTACGCTGAGTGACACAAATCAGACATGGCTTCTTTTATATGAGCAACTGAAAGTATAAATAAAGATAATATAAATAAGAGCCGGGAATTTAGCTCAGTGGTTCCAGAGCCTGTCTCGCAAGTGCAAGGTCCCGAGTTCAATCCCCAGTACCAAAAAAAAAAAAAAAAAAAAAAAGATAATATAAATAAAAGATGGCTAATAGGAGACAGAGAGATAAAACTTTTCCAAATGGGAAGGGGGATGAGAGGGAGGAAAGTCGGACCGGGGAGGCAAAGGGAATGTAAAAAGATGGGCTGAAAAAGGAATTGAGATGTTGTAGTTCATGTACTAGCCCCTGTGAGATATGCAATCATTATACATCCAAGCGTGCACTAATCAAAATTTACAAGAACCGTGCATGGGAAGAGGTTCTATGAACATTGTGCCATCTTCTCTAAGGGACTCAAGCACTGACCGACTCAGGACAGTAGGAGCACAGGGTCCTATGTTCAGTCGCCACAGACTCCCAGGAGATGGCTGGATTGGTTATTCTCCTGTGCACACCCATGATAAAGTTCCATTTACAAACTGGGCACAGGAAGAGATCAGCAATAATAATCAGAACAATCATAATAACATCCTGTAATAAAGTGGTGTGAAATACGTGAACTGTTTCTGGAATTCTGTTAATATTTTCACGCTGGCTGAGGTAACTGAAGCCACAGAAAGTGAGCCCTCGAATAGGACGGGCTGCTCATGGGGAGCCAAGCCTGGCCCTCCCAGAATACTGTGCACGAAGCAGGATAGGTGTCACGTGTGCAAATAAGGCAGCTTGAGTCCCCAGAATCGGAAAAGGCTCAACCCGGCAACAGGCCCTGCTGTCCGCGTACAGTCGCTCCAGTGGAAGGGCTGGGCCCCACAGTACCTTCTTTCCCCCACTCGGCTGGCTTTATGGGGTAAAACCCTGCACAGCATCACGTCAGCCAGTCACCTGCTCGGATTTTAAAGGACACATACAAAACTTGAGTTAGCCTGGTGTAGTGGCACACGCCTGTAATCTCAGCACTCTGGGCGGCTGAGACAGGAGGACCACAAGTTCGAGCCCAGCCAGAGCAACTTAATGACTTAGCCACATCCTGTTTCAAAATAAAAAATAAAAAAGGGCTGGAGATGTAGCTCAGGTGAAGACCCTGGGTTCAACCCCCAGTACCACCAAAAAAAAAAAATTCAAGAGAGAAATCCTTTCCATGGCTTAAAGTGGGCATTTTAGCATTTTCCATAGTGAAATCCTTGTGCCCATTCATCAGGCCATAGGCCTTGCTTGCCAGTCGTCCATGCTTCAGATTGCAGCCCAAAGGGCCTCTGGGGGAGGCTGGCCTGGCCTCTCCTCAGACCGGGACCTGCAGAGCTGCGTGCTCCCAGGACAAATGACAGGCCCACTTGACTGCACCCCGGCTCCTCACAGGACTCTGAGAGCCTGGCAGTGAGCTGCCTGCATCCCGGACTGGCCATCCAGACATTCCTCAGGGCTCGCGGGGAGCCTCTCCCAGCCCAGCCTTTAGACACCCTGAGAGTTTCCAGTAAGAATCCATCCTGAGAATTTGCTGCTGAGAAGCCAGATCAGCCACCGTGACCCTGCATTACTTCAAAGCACAAGCCAGCTGCAGTCCAATTGTAGAAGAAGGGAAACGGTCCTGGACTGCCAGCTGCACTGACCCCATGTGGCTGCCTCCCCTTCCCGGGCCTCTGACCTGAAGAGGCCTTCCTCTGACCCCTGGACACCCGAAGCCCATCCCCAGGCCCCACATGGGGACTCAGCCACCGTCGAAGGTATGCAGAACAGTGTGCTGAACGTGTTCCAACCTCCCTTACCATCGCTGTCTGAGCATCAGAGTATAACAACCATTCACCTGGTCCTTGGCCGCCACCTGGAGGTGTCTGGAGCACACGGAAAGCTACACGAAAACACTGCACTGCAGTACACAAGGGAGCCCTGTGAGCAAGGTGGACTGGGTGTCCAGGGTGTGCAGGGGGTGGCCCTCGGGAGCCGGGCCCAAACCTGCACACAGCCCTCGCCCTCAGCCCAAGCATCTGTCCAGCTTACAGTGTTTCACCAAGCCCAGCCATGCCGTGTGATGCTGAGGGTGCTGAGAGAGCCCTGCTGAGGATTCACAGGGCACAGCACTAGGGAGGAAGGTCGTCCATACACGCAGATTGTGTGGGGTCTTAGGGACCCCGTGAACCTGCAACCCCGTGTTTCCTTCTCTTGCTGACTGCTCCAAAGCTCTAAGCGAAATCCCTAAGCCACACTAAGCTGCTGCAGATGGACAGGCATGTGGCTTGGTGACTCAGCTTTACTGCAGGTTTGGAACTCATTTTTTCTCTTTTTCCTTTCCCCCACATCTTTTTCCACAGTAACTCCCCATCCCCTCCCATCAGCTCCTGGCCATCCTCATTCCCCAAGTGTGATAACTGTAGGTGCCCATGCAAGTGGGAGCATATCGTTCTCCTTTTGTGCCTGGCTTATGCTACTTAGCATGTCTACAGCGTTCATTCACAGCCTACCAGTATTCCAATGCCCTCCCTTTTTACAGCTGAATAACATTCCACTGCATGTAAATACAGGCTTGGTTTCTATGTTCTTCCACTGAAAGGCACTTTTGTGACTCATGCTGCTATGAACATGACTGTACTGAACAGTAATCTGTTCGAGTCCCTGATTTCACTTCTTTAGGGGATATACTCAGAAGTAGAATTCCTCGATCTCTAGGAAACTCCATGTGCTCAGAGACGACCACAGAGTGCTACACATTGGGATCATTTCACAATCCCACCAGCAAAGCGATTGCTCCATATCCTTGCCAACATATTACTTTCTCTTTGTTTGCTGTTGTTTTTAATAATAGCCACTCTCATGGGTGGGAAGTAGTTTATCCATTTTTCAAGATTATTTTTCTTCTAGTATTTCTACAGATAACATTTCTAGGAGGAGGTCGAGGTATGGATCAATACTCCTATTCTTAGGAGGTAAAATCACACGTGAATGCTTCTTTGTTTTCCTCACTGCCCTTTCTGTTGCACCCTTTCTAAAGAGCGGTGTGTAAATGTTCATACATTTGGGTTCTGCCATTACCATATACCAGCTATATCACTATGAAGAACTGGGAAGGATCAGAGTTTCAGGGGATCGGGGCTTCATTTCCTTTGTAAAATAGGGACAATGAGAGCCATGCTACAGCATTAAGAAGAGTTCTGGAGATCAAGTGTGGAGAAGAACTACGGCCGGGCGGCACAGGGGACTCCCGAGTGTGCTGGGAGTCGGAGCCTAACGCGGCCCTGCGCTGACTGCCCACGCACTGGAAGGGCGTCCTCCTTGGCCCGGGAGGATCGGACTGCCGACTGCCCAGAAGGCTGCCCGGAAGGAAGCCTCGGCGCAGGAAGCGCCTGTTCCTGCTGCCACTCGCCACCACCAGCGCCTGGACAGGCGTCAGAGTGGCAGCGGCCCGGGAGAGGAAGCGCGTCCCACTCCCGTTCACAGCCCAGAAGAGCTCCACACTGCCGAGGCTGCGAGGCCTCCCGCTCCTTCTGCATCTCTCCTGGAGCGTCTTCCTGCAAGCTCGGTGTGCTGGACCCCGGTGTGCCGCGCGGCCTTACCTGGAGGTCCAGCAGGGTGAGCGCCCACGGGCCAGCGCCGGCCCCCTGGTGGCCCGGCCGCAGCAGCGCGCCTTGCCGCAGGCTGCTGACGCGGTGGCAGCGGTAGGACCGGCCGGCCGGGGCGCTCACGCCGGAGGCGCTGAAGGCCGCTCGGACCGAGCCATTGAGGACGATCTCCACTCGGCGCAGACTGAACCAGCTCTGGCTGGGCGGCTCGCGGTGGCTGAGGACGAACCTGCAAAGGACCGCGCGTTGGCGTCAGCCCGGGCGTCCTGCCCACGCTCGCCCACGCGGGACACCCGGGGCGCCCCTGTCGTCACGCGGGGAACGGGCTCGGGACCCAGGGCGAGGAGGAAGCGAAAGCCCAGGCGGCACAGAAACGAGGCCAACCCTGCACGGGAGCCGGAGAGCGGCGCGTCTCTGGGGACACGGGATCGGCGGGGTCATGTGGTCATCAGGAACTTGAGAAAACTTAAACGGACACCGGCACACGAGGGAAGCGTGGTTTAAAGTACCAGGAAAGCTCTCCTACTGCGTGTCATTACCCTTCCACGTTGTTACAAGGGACGATCGGAAAACAGTAAATGTTTACGTTATTAAAAATGTATCACAGTAAAAGACACTGCCAAGGACGATGGGCTAAGCGTGTTCACAGCAAGGCGGAGTATTTTAAGCATCTGGGGGGCAGTGTATCTTTTACTCTAATAGTTTTTTAAAATGAAAGCATTTACCATTTTTACCGCACCGTGCATGTGCATTTTATTTCATCTTAGCTCCAGCGCTGAGACATAGGTGGTATTGTCTCCGTCATTTCCCACAGGAAGACCCAGCACTCGTGAAAGCTCACTCCAAGAGTGCATCAGAGCTGGGCTTCAGTCTGGCCTTCACCGCTTCGGGATGGAAATTCTCCATCCCTGAAAGAGTTATAACACACGCAGCCATGATCTTTTTTTAATTAAAAAAATGGGTGACTGCAGAGAAAGAAGACTGGATGGGGTTATCAAGCCTCAGTGGTGACTGGGAATGAGGGGTGGGTTATTGGCCACTCTGTCTTTTCTTACAGGTAATACTTCCTGATTTTTCCGTTTTCAGTGCTTTCTCTTGTCTTAGTTTGGGGCCCTTCAGAAACCGGCTGTGAGACAAGGATGTGAATGCAAGAAGGCCTGGGGGAACGCAGCCACCGACAGTATGGGGAGTGAAGGGCCAGGAAATGCCACCGGAGAGGGAAGCAGCCAGAGGAGGCGCGTGCTGAGCGAATACCCACTATGGATGAGAGGGCTTCGCACCCGTGGGGCAGAGCAACCAGGCTCCAAGTTGCCTGCCCCAAGGGAGGAGACCTAAGTATTGAATCCCTTCCAGACTAGGATGCGGATGTGGGCCCCTTGGGCCAGAGGAAGCTTTTAGGCTCGAGAGAGATGGCACCTGAAAGTTATATAGACGAGGCTTCATGCTATCCAATGGAAAGGCCCAGTTCGATCTATGTGAGGTGCTGACAGCATCAGCTACAAACTTTTATTATATTAATAATAATAATTACTATAATGCTATTTTCCATTTGGAAAATTGTGCTGTTGTGAACCAGAAATATTCCCCACTTCTGGATCTTTTATAGGAAAAAAAACTGGGATGACTGATTTCTCTGGCTTTCAAAGCTAAAACCTATAATATACTAACCCAACTCCTGATTGTTGTGTTTTAGATTAAATTACAGCTTCTATGGATGGTTATATTTTAGTACACTTTCAAAAAACTCCCCATTTCTCTATCAGATATGAATATGTGCTTGGTCACCTAGTGGGATGTCATTTCCTTACATCGTTGCTCTGAAATGAAAGCATGTATGTTCTAAATGGCCAGCAAGGAAACACTTTCATCCCAGGATGTGCAGGCAGGGGCCCGAAGAAGAAAGCTTCCCAAGCTTCAACACTGGCATCAGGAGGTAAATCAAGCTATGAGTGCAGCAGGCTTCCTGAAGAGCACATCTTCTCAGAAGCCTGAATGTATAAATTTACACCCTGCATTTCCAAGAGGAAGATGTGTCCTGCCATCATTTCCAAACAAGTTTGACTACAGAGCCTTTTTTCTGTAGATTTGGCTCTGAGCCTTATTTCTATTTTCCTCTTTGTGCCAAGGAAATGACAACTGCATTCTCAGGTTCCTGTGTGCTGTGGTTCCTCCCTGCAGAGGAGGAGGAGGAGGGAAAGTTCCCCGGGACCTAAAGAAAGCATGTCTGAGGACCCCATCACACACCTCGGGGAGCGCACTTCACCCATCACAGTGCTCAGCACAAACCAAGCCCTCCATACTCACGTGTGGAATGAACAGGTTTAACAGAGCTCATCAGAAGTGCTGAAACCACAGTCCTCCAGCCCAGTACTTACATACCTTATAGCAAGGGCTGTTTGATTTTCAGTATCACCGAACTTCAGAGACAGCCTAGGGAAAGAGAAGCAATACTGCCCATCAAAACTAGGAAGACCCCCCACTGACACAGACGGGACCTCGGGACAGACCACAGACCCAAACGTTAGCACCTACAGCACGAAGTTACCAAAGAGCATCTATACAGTCTAGGGGGAAGCAATTCTATCAAAACATACAATAGCATGAGCCATAAAAGAAAAACGGATCAGTTGAATTTTATTAAAATAAAACATTTTGACCTTCAAAAGACAATGCTAAGAAAACAACAGGCAGGACACAACAGAAGATATTCGCAGTACATACACACAAAGGACTTTATCCAGAATATAATAAACTCAACAATTCATTAAGAAGACAATCCGACTTGGAAACAGAAGACTTTAAGAAAACTGCAGTGCAAACTGCAGAAGCATTCTGAAAATAAATAAATAAATAAATAAATAAATAAAACCTTGCTTCTTAAATTAAAAAACAGAAGACTTGGACAGGCACTTATAAACAAAGACACACAAATAGCCAGTAAATGGTCAGGCATGGTGGCACACCCTTAAATGCCAGCACTCAGGAAACTGAGGCAGGAAGACTGGCACAAGTTTGTGGTCAGCTGGGCCACATACTGAAAACTTGTCTCCAAAAAACCACAAAAAAACACCCAATAAGTACGTGTAAAGATGATCGGCATTATTCAATATTAGGAAAATCTATAATGAAACCATGATATGCTATCATAATACAGAGGAAGGAATGATAAAATAATTAAAAATAGGAATCATAAGTTTTTCATTCCTATTCACATTTTCCTGGAATAAAGCTTCCCAGATCAGAGACAGATGAATGTTACTTTTTCATGGAATAACTTCGGTTCCCTGTTAATCCAGTTCTTCCCCCTGGGCAACACAGTGAGATTCTAACAGGAACTTAACAGGGGTGGGGACACCGGAATTAGGAATCTGGAAGTTAGTATGGAGGAGAGGCAGAGGTTCCCTCCTCACTCCTGAGAGAGACGCCGGCTGCCTTAGCCCAGTGCATTCCCCGTGGGAAGAACAGAGAGAAGATTCCGCACACCCACCCCAGCTGCGCTGCTGTAAGTAGAGCAGATTACCCTTCGGAGGGGAGCAATAGCTCATGATAAAGGAGCCAAGCGCTGCAGGTCAGGTCAAATAACCATGGTGCATAAGTAAATGTGACCACACACAGACAAACATGTCTCTCGGGGTTTCCAGCTCCTGGCTGTCTCTGTGCTCCTCGGTTTCCAAGCCCCTTACTCTCCCAGAGGCGAATCTCCTACTAACGTCCAGGCATATATTTTAACCCAGCTCTCGGGGAAATTTGTGTGGAAATGGTGAACCACACAAAAACTTTAAAAAATCTTTTGTCTGCAGCCTCTTACCAACCATACAAAATATTTTAAAATGTATTTTTAGTCCATATTTGCAGTACAAAATAACTACATTCGTCACACAGAGTCAGTACATGTGCATAAGACATCTTAATTCTCTTGATGATTCTTTCTCCTTCCCTCCGTCTACCTCTTGGTTCCTTTCTCTTTTATGAAAGATCTATCTTCTGTTTCCTGTTATCCACTTCTTATTTTGCACTTTATTTTATTTACACTCTGGGTTTCTCATATAAGAGAAACCATGCAATATTTAAGCTTGTGTCTGATTTATTTCACTGAAGATTATGAACTGAAAGTGTATCCATTTTCCTATAAATGACTCAAAGTACTGACATGCATTGATGAAGATGTAAAGCAATGTGATTCTAGTACAACACTGGTCGAAAGATAAAATGGTACAATGAATTTCAAAAACAGTTTGGCAGTTAAATATACTCACACCATGTATTTAGCTTTTCTATTCCTAGGTGGAATGGCTCCTCAGAGAAATAAAAATGTATGATGCCACAAAGACCTGTGTATGAATGTTAATAGCAGCTTTACTTGGTGAGTGAGGTAAAAACTGTGAGGAAAACCAAATTTCCATCAACAGGTGAATGGATAAATGAATTGCAATATATAGTACTAAGTAATGGAAAGGAATATACCATTGCTACATTGAGCAATATAGAAGATTATTCAAATTATTTTGCTAAGTGATAGAAGCCAGACTAAAAGAAAGTGCACACTGTATGATTATATTTATATAAAATTCTAGAAAATGCAACTATTCTTGAATGATAGAAAGAAGATCAATGGTTTTCTGGAGATGGGAGTAGCCAGAAAGACGGATTGCAAAGGAAAACGAGAGAATTTGGGCAATGATGAAAATATTTATTGTCTTGATTGTGGGATAGTTTTATGTGTATAGACATATAAAAAAACTGATCAAATGGTATACTTTAAATACATCAGTTTATTGTACTTCAGGTCTTCTTTTAGGAAAGTTGTTATTAGAAATAAGTAGAAAGGGCCAGAGATTTAGCTCAGTGGTTCCGGCGCCTGCCTTGCAAGCGCAAGGTCCTGAGTTCGATCTCCAGTACCAAAACAAAAACAACACACACAGAAATAAGTAGAAAATAAAAGGTCCCTGGTTTTTCTTTGAGGAGATTCCTAAAAGTGGGATTTCCCTTTTGTACTTCATTTCTATGTCGATGAAATCAAAAAATAAAAATGCTAAGAAGCTAAATAAATAATTATATTAGGAAAATATCAGACATTTAAATATACAAAGGACATATCAATATAAGGTCTAAAAGTTGTAACCCCTCACTATACATTATAACACAAAAATGAAATAGTGGAAAGGTTTGATTATATAATCTCATTAATTTTATCTCATGTATCAAAAAAATATAAATATCAATGGTCAGGATGAAGTTCATCTTGCTACTTGTGGGGGAATATGGTTATGTTTACAAAGTAAGTCATATAAATAGGACTGATGAGAGAAACATTTATATTTCTTGGCATCATCAACTTAAGACACCTTACATGTACTCACTGACAAACACTGTCTAAGCTCATTGACTCAGTAAAGCAAGCCCTCAACAGGTCCACTCCCTAACAGTGTTTTCATAGTTTGCTCCAAATAACTGAAAATACTTTAAGAAATCAAGTAAAGCTCTTGACTAGAGTCATATAGATGTGATTAGTTACTTGTGACAGGAACTTCTCTACTTCTCCCAAAGAACCAGAAGAGCTTGGTTATTATAAACTGGCTCAACCACCAATGAACTAACCCTGGGAGCACCGTTATCTCGAGCCTCCTAGCCTCTGTCCGCAGACTCTGTCCCGTCTCCTGTGGGAGCAGCCTGAGCCTCTAAGCTTCCGGACTTTTCTAAAACACTGCTGGTTTCAGCGGAAGCTGACCAACACGCTGCGCTTTGGGGGGAACTAACATGAGGCCTGCCATCAACAAGGAAAATTCAGTGTTCACTCAGCGAAGATCTCTGAGGTGCCAGGCACTACGCCATTGACTAGGACTGTAAAAATGCGGTCTTTAAATCTTTTTGAAATTGATTACGCTAAAAGACGCATTGCCATTAATCCCATGCAGAATCCTCCCTTTGAATTCAGTCATCTCAGTTTGCCCTTTCTGCAGCAGCTCCGCTAGACCCTTTTCCTGAGTGCCTTTAGCTAAAGGTGTCTCAGCTGCCTTGAGGTCCTGAATCAGCTCAAAATATTTACCTTTCATGGTCATTTTGACATTGGAGAAGAGCCAGAAGTTGTGAGAAGTGCCAGACCCAGTGAATAAGGTGGGCGAGGACACAGTCACGTTGTTATAAGCCTGCCTTCCCATTGGATGGCGCTCCACAGCTGCATCCATCATGTTTTGGGGGGGGGGGGGTTGGTACCGGGGATCAAACTCGGGTCCTTGCACTTGCACAGCAGGCGGCGAAACCAGAGCTAAAACCTCGGCCCTTCCATCATGGTTTTGATCACACCTTATAAAGACCCTCAGGAAAGAGGACTTTCAGAACTGCTGCAGAAAGGGGCCGGGATGATGGGGTGGTGTGTATAAAGCAAGGGCGAGGCTGCTGAGGTGGATTCATGAAATGTTTCTTTTACTATGGTGAAGTTTTTATTTAAACATTCACTATATGTTTTGATCACACCCTGTGTGACAGTGTAGGGCAAGAGTTGGAGAAGGGCGAGCTTTTCTTACTCTTTCTAGTGTCCTACTTTTGCACATTTAAAACAGATTCTGAATTCTTCAAACTATAATTATCTAAATATAAAATATACACAGACGCTGGGATTGTGTTCTATTTTCAGAGCTGTCACTATTAAAAAGACTTCCGCAGCAAATCTGTCTGCCAAATTTGCCTTTCCCTGCTCTGGTTTCCAAGAGCTAAAACGTGGTCATCACATTTTTCATCCATGCCTTTGGCCTTACATGGCTGTGCCTGCACTCAAGTTTGTTCTCCCAGGAACTCCCATTCTGGTTTTTTCACATGCACGATCTCCTCTCCAACAGGGCAAAAGCATCTCACAAATCTATGCAGCTCAAGGCACTTGGCCACAGAAAGTCAGCAGCTGGGCCTCAAAGGCCTCAGTTCCTGGGGAGCCTCTTGCTCACCTCGCTGGGGACTCTGGTGTCCCCAGTGTCCCCAGTCCCCTGAGCAGGTTCCTGGAGGTGGGTCAGGGCTCACACCTGAGAAGAATTCTAGGATGGTGGCCAAGAACACAAAATATCACTTCCTGCCTAACTGTTTGTCCCTGGACAATGAAAACCAAAGCTTGTGAATCCTCTCCAGCAAGTAGCAGGCAGCCTCCCACGCTGAGACAGTCACTGCGGAAAGAGTGTCACTAGTGCTAGGAGGAAGGGGGCACTGCTGATTTGAGTGCCACTGGATAAGGCCTCAGAGTGCTCATGCAAACACACCTGATGTGGTTAGTACCTAGATGTCCCCCAGAGCGTCCTACGCTCCAAAGGGGAGCTTTTGGCAGGTGCTTGGATTATGGGGGGAAATGGCTAAATGTGATGCTGAGAGAGGCCTGGTTAGAAGAGGTCAGTCACCGTGGGGGTGACCCTGAAGGTTGTATCCCCTTCCCCAGTTCCTCCTTCTCTCTCTGCTTCCTGGCCACCATGATGTGAGCAGCTTGGCTCCCCCCAGGCCCTTCCACCGTGCCCTCTGCCTTGGAGTCAGCCAGCTACGGACTAAAACTGTGACGAACATACGCTCTTTAAGCTGTGTCCTAGGGATGAGAAAGTGACTAAGACAATGTTCTCACCTGATTTTCATACCTGAGATAGGGCCAACAGAAAGACTTCAGACCCCAGCTCTATTGACATAGAAACAGGGAGGCTGCTCCAAGTTTCCTAACCTCTCTGAACCTTGAGTTCTTTGCCATCTGTGTATGGGAGGAAAAGGCAGGTCCCTGGGGGCGTGGTCTCAAGGGACTGTCTCCCTCCCTGGCTCCTCTCTCACTCTCTGCTTCCTGGCCAGCAAGCCATGAGCAGCTCTCCTCACTCAACACCTCTGCCATACTATCCTGCCTTGGACCCAGCCAAGTATGGACTGATGCGTGAGCCAAAATAACCTTCTCCTCCTCTGAGTTGCTGGTGTCAGGTGCCCCACCCCAGAGATGAGGAAAGTGACTAAGACAGATATGGTTACCTCCATTTGACAGATGATACTCCTGCTGGTCTTGTTTGCAGTCGGAAAGCTCACTGGTAGAGCTAAGCCTGGAAGCCAAGATTTTGTTCTTTCCCTCTGTAGGTTCTCAGCGATCATGATGGTTGTCAAAGCCCAGTTCAAAGCTGTGTGCTCTGATTTCCCATCTGAATACCCTGGGGTCAGGATAAACGGAGCCCAGGTGGGCCAGGGGGCCACGGTCGGGGAATGTTATCCCCAGGTATTCGGCCTCTTTCTCTGCAGCTGACCACAGATAAAGGGCTCTGCGGGGAAATAATTACACTCTGAGAAAAGCTCCTACCCTCTCCACAGCACTGGCATCTCTTTGTCAGTCTTTGATGGTTGTGCTGTAATGGGATAAACAAATCTGGGAGGATTCTAGATGCTTACACTCAAGATTCCCTAAATCCCTATTAAGAGATATTCATTCTAATGAGCAAGACACTAAAACTCCTAATATGAATATAATCCATTTCCACCCATAACTAAAACTATTTAAATGTGGAATAAAGTTAAGGAATAAAAAGATGTTTCCAGTCAAAGTACACAAAGTATAACACAAATACACATATGTGCACATTCATACACACCCACATATGCACGCACACGTTATTATACAAAGCTTCCTACCCATCTAAGTCAGGCCAGAACAAATGCAGAGAGTCATACCAAAGCCTGCACTATGGCAGCAAATACTGAAAAGAAGGCTTACAGAACACGAGTGGGGCGTGTCCGATTTCCGCCCCCCGGACCAAAACCAGTAACTGCAAAAAAAGTTTTATTTGGATGACTGGAAAGCTGAGAAAAGCATTGGAAATTGATTTGTTGTTTGGAAGGGTTTTCTGTTTAATCTCCTTATCTCAAACCAAAACTGATTATTCAAATCACGTTGAAATGTCCTAAAGAATTCTCTGAAATTTGGCCAAAGCCACCCTTGCAAGTCTGCAAAGAGGCACTATTCCATGGCTTCAGAAAGCTCCCCCTCCCGGAGAGAAACATTCACCCTTGCTAGAGAGGCTCCGATTTCACCCACCAAGCGCATGGATGACCCTGTAACATCATTTCTTCCATGCTGAAACAAAATTAGTTTGATAACTAACATTCAGAGTTGAGAGCATGCCTGAAATCCTTTTCTTTTCTCTTTTAAAAATGAGTTTGAAAATCCTGGTTTTTAAAACATTCACTTTTCCCCTAAGTTATGATAATTAGCTAAGGAGTTAAAAATAAATTCCAGAAAACAAAAATAACAGAATAACTTCTGATTTCTCCTTTCGCTTAGATATTAGACACTTTCTCAAAGGTGGATGAATGTCAGAGTCATAAACAAAGGAGTCCACTTTTCTTTTCTGAAACGACAAAAGATCGGATGCACACAGCTGAGAGACTGCAAGGACCCCTCCCCGGACCTCACAGCTAACAGACTCTTCCTCAGGCAGAGATCAACTCACGTGGCACTTTCTCCACCGCAGTTGGAGTTGCGTGCATCCACCGTTGCCTTCTGACCAAAGGCTCCATCTGTAAGGTCCAGCCAGGTCTCATTCTGATATGTCACTGTGACTCTTCTGGCCCAGAAGAGAATGCAGGGGGTGCCATCGAAGGCAACTCGCACAGGGTTGTGAGGGCTGAATGCACTCCCATGTTCTCCGTCTACATGTCCTCTTTTGCCCTGATGGTAGTTCAGAGCCTATTCAACCAAATAGAAGAATTTAAGAGATGAATTCGTGTCCATGGTACAAAGGGCTTCCTAGAAGTAAAAAGGCAGACTCACTTTCTGTAATGGTGGGTACAGGCCACTGTACATTATTAGAAACATAAAACGTACAACACAAAGTGGGAGCCAATTACTCCAGTGCAAATATAGACTTTTTAATTAGCTAAGAGGAAGCAAAGAGAAGGTAGAAGAGAAGGTAAACATGATCAAAGCATGATATATGTTTGTATAAAAATGTCACAGTGATACCTGTCAACACATACAATTAATATGCATTACTAACAATGCAGGAGCAGCAAGCAAAGCTCATTAGTAATCAAACATAAACTATAACTACAGTGGTCTCATCTAGAGATGAATAAAAGTAAAACTGAATATTGTAATGAAAATATAAAAGAGAGCCAGGGATTTAGCTCAGTGGTTCTACTGCCTGCCTCGCAAGCACAAGGTCCCAAGTTCGATCCCCAGTACCAAAAAAAAGAGAAAAGAAAGAAAATACAAAAGAGCATGTAACAGTAAGTACTTTAGATTTTTCTCAACTATAAGATTATGGTAATACATTTCCCCATCCAAAGTTCAAGTAACAATATGTTAATTAATAAAAGAATTATTATTTATATTTTCACAGTAGCTCTGACACAACTGTAAAGCACTTACATTTTTTAAACATAGATGACAATCTAATTTCCTGAGATACCCATACCTGTGTTGTTGGTACTGGAGTGAGATTCTGGACTGGCTTCATATTTCCATTAATCTGTTGATCTGCCAAGTAAATAATGGTGTGAGTATTAAGGCTAAATGTCATTAGTTCATCGATGTAATTGGATGACAATAATGTGCTAAGCACCGTATAACATATTACAAATCTTACCACTCTTTAGAACCACTTCTTTATTTGAAGATGTTCTAGAACTGAAATTAAAAAGGAGAAATTTAAATGCTGAGCAAATATTTACAATTCAGACTTTACCTGAAGCATTAAGAAGTACATTTCAAAAAAAAGAAATACATTTCAGTTTATCACATCTCCGCATAAAGGAGTAGAATCTTAGTTTGTCAAAAGTGCTCATTTTTAATGGTAAATTTCTACTCTAAAAAGAAATGTATGCTCTTTAAAAAATACAGAAAATACAGAAAAATTAAAAGAAGAAAAAAAAATTTTAAATCAACTTTGATCCTTATTCATTGAATATTATAGACAGACAACTATTCCAAGCCATGTGCTAGGAGGTGTGGTTTAACTAATAATAAATAATAACAAAATAATAAAACATAAAAATCTTTACAGTGAAATTTTATACTACATTGTGTTATTTATATAAAACCAAAATAGCCAATCCTTAAAATTAGTAAAAAAAGATGGATTCAATTCCTGAAAGGTTATTTCTGAAAATTATGATAGAAATCATGACATATCCTCTCCTGTCTCTGCACAAACACACATAATGTACCACATACATGTCGTTTACTTTTCATAAAACTTAAAGGCATATTTTGTGAACATACTGTTGTAGAGCCTGTGATTTTTTAAATTTAAAAACATATCACTAATATCTACTTGTGCTATTGTATATTTTTCTGATACAACTGTGGATGCCACGTGGTATTTACATCATAATGTACTAAGCAGTATTGCTAGAGTACTACAAAACTGGAAAAGCTTGTATTAGTCAGCTTTTCGTTACTGTAGTCTAATACCTGTCAAAGGCTACTCATGGGAAAACGGGAAGAGGTTTATTTAGCTCATGGTTTTGGAAGTTCAAAGGCCTGGCGCCTGCATGGGCTCCATTCTGGTGCAGTCCCCACTGCTGGGGCAGGGGTTAATGGTGGAGAAAATGTCAGGAACAACCCCAGAGCCCAGAAGCAGAGAGGCCGCAAGAGGTCAGGCCTTTCCCTGTGTGTGTGTGTGTGTGTGTGTGTGTGTGTGTGTTTACACGCACACCTGTATCTGTATGTTACCAGGAATTGAATCAAGGGCTTTTAAATTTTTTTTATTTTGAGACAGTCTTGCTTAGTTACTAAGTTGCTTGGGCAGGGCTTGAATGTTTGCTCCTCCAGCCACAGCTTCCCAGAGTGCTAGAATTACAGGTCTGTGCACTGCTACCCCCCGGCTCACCTGCTCCTTTTCTGACTACTTTCTCATAAGAACCACTACAGGGCCGGGGATTTAGCTCAGTGGTTTCGCTGCCTGCTGTGCAAACGCAAGGACCTGAGTTCCATCCCGGTACCAAAAAAAAAAAAAAAAAGAACCACTATAGCATCACACCAAAGTGACTGCATCCCCCATGACCTGAGCACCTCCTGCTATGCCCCATCCCCTAAAGCTTCCTCAAGTCTCCTACACTGCCATTCAGGTGCTTAACCGCCAATCACAGAGCACCTGGAGGACACTCAAATCGAAGCCAAATCTCAGCACAAGGGAAACACCGAAGAACAGTGATTTGGCTAAAGGCCTACGGCACATTTTTATGATGCAATATACATGGCAGCCAAAAATGTATCAGAAAAATATATAATAGCATGGGTAAATATCTGTGATACATAGTTGAAGTTAAAAATGTATAGACTCTGAAACAATATGTTCATAACAATCTGCTTTTAAGTTTTATAAAAGCAAGTTACATATGCATGTGGTATATCATGTGTGTGTTTACGTGTGTGGAAAGACTGGAGGGTATATATTGTAATGTCTATTCTCATAATTTTCAGAAATACCTTTTCAGCAATTGAGTTCATCTTATTTATTAATAATAAGAGTTGGCTATGTGGGATTTAATATAAATAATACACTGTAGAATAAAATTTCACTGTAAAATATTTTATTATGTTTTTTTATTTGTTATTATTTATTATTGGTTAAGCCTTAGTGTCTAGCATAGGGCTTGGGATACTACATTCCACGGTGTTCAGTGAGTAAGGATCAAGGCTGATGTTTCAAACTTGTTTCTTCTTCAAATTCTTCTGTATGTTCTATATTTTCCTGGAAGTGTACAGATTTCCTAAAGTTAAATTAAGTTAAAAGATATGTATCTGTTTTATCAAAGAACATTCAAATAAATATAAAAACATAAGTAAAATACTTCTTAAATCCCATGTACCAATGCTCATCATCCACCTTCAGTAACTATCAAGCACAGAAAATCTTGTCTCACTCATACGCTTACCACTTTCATACTGTGACATTATTTTGAAGAAAGTATCAGAAGTTACATCATTTCAATATATTTCTCTATAAGGAGGATTTTTTAAAATAACAGCATCATTATATCTATAAAATGTTGATAATTTTAAACATTAAATATTATTATGTCATGATATATATGCAAAACATAATTATAGCTGAAGAGTTACTAAATCTATGTCATAGTAGAGTGCTATAGAATTAATTCTATGGAATCAGTTATAAATTAAATGCACTATTCTCTTTGTAATATGACCTCTATTATCTAATGAAAATTTGTGTGGATAACAAACTGGGGACAATGATGTCTATTAGCTGCTCTTAACAAACTCATGCATGAATGCAGTTATCCATTTTTATCAATTTTATTGTGGTATAATTTATGTACAGTAAACTGCATCCATGCTAAGTCTATAAACCTGTGAGTTTGGGCACCACTACTACAATAGAGATACAGAATACCTATCTTGGCCACAAAAGTTTCTCCAAGCATTCCTGCAGTGGACAGATGGTCCCTCTGCCTTCAGCCCCTGGCAAGCAGTGACATGCCTTCTGTCACTTTAGATTACTGTAGTTTGCATGCTCTAGAATTGCATATTAGTGGAATTATATAACATGTATTTGTTAGTATTTGGCTTCATTTGGTCTTAATGAAATCACTTTGAAATTAACATAGATGAGTGCATGTATCACTGATTCATTCCATTTTATTACTAAAATATTTTGTTGTATGGATATATCATATTTTATTCATCTATGTACATACTGATAGACATTTAAGGTGTTTCCAGTTTAGGACTACTACAAATAAAAATTTAGTAATTTTTGTATGTAGATGTTTATGTGGAAGATGTGCTTGTTTATATCAAGTCTCTTGCCTTTGAGTTAGCGTGAATCAGTTCTCTGAGGCCAATCCCACCTGGCAGCACTAAGAAACCTAACTTTCTGAAAGCGCGCATAAAATTAGAATAAAAAGGCATCTTAGCCAAAACATCTTTACCAACTTAAATCCCAAACTGTACTATGCAACTTAAAATGTCACTGAACATATGGAGGAAAAACGAAAGTCCAGACAATACTTCTTGAAGAGCTTCAAGATTTCTAATAATATAACCACACAAATATATTTTTAAAGTTTTTAAGTTTAATTTTATTCACACATCATATTTCATGATACCAGGTTACATATTCAATTTTTAAATGTCGTAAATGAACAAAAACAGAAAATAGTGAGATATATTTTACCCAAAAAGATAAAGTTTAACAGGTCAATTGACAATGTCTAGTTAGTGGGGGGATGTAGTAAATGTTTAATGAACATGAGCGAATGAACAAATGAGCTATGATATCATCAACATGCTTTGCTCCACTAATTAAAATTTTCATGTGTTCACTACTAAAAGACTTCTAGTAGACAAAACAGTTTCACTGTCATTTCAGGAAGTCCCTGGTCTGATCATACAATTATGTTGTTGTAGTTCTTTCTTAAATAAGCTGGAATTCAGATGGGCTTTGCACACACCCTAAACCTGAACTAATGAGATTTTATAGGAAGTCATAATCTCAGCCAAAACAAGATACGTGTGCATTTCCCCTTCACTGCATAGTCTCTGAACTACAGAAGAAACTAAACATTTTCTGGTTAAAAATTTTGACACTGAGAAACACTGACTTAGGAAAACTAAGCCTGCATCATCAATAAAATATTCAGACTCTTTTCCAGTAAAAATGATTTCTGCAATACTTGAAAAAGGCATCGAGAGCCTTGGGTTTGTAGTAGTGAGTGCCAGGGGCCTTCATGAAGGCAGGTGTGACCATGAAGTAGCTCCTTGGTGGCCCTACTCAGGAAAACACCATTCCCACCCTGGCCTACCCAGCCCCTGAGCCCTCGGCTGCCAGCTGTGCTGGCCACATCTCTGCCCATTCCTCCCTCTGCTCCATGGACTCTTCTTCCAGAATGGTCTCCACCCTCTAGATCTCTTCTGCACATCCCTCAGACACCACCCCGGAACAAGGTCCCAAACCCCTCAGACTAGTTCAGCCCCTTTTAATGTGCTCCTGCCTCCTACAGTTTCCTCTCCCAACACATTTCAATGTTTACTTGTAATATATCTATCATTTGCTCAATGAGCACCTCTTCACTAGATGTCTCCCTGTTTTGCCCACCGTTGAAGACCCAGCACCTAGCAGCATCATTCCTGCTGTAGTTACTGAGAAATACCAAGCATTTTTCAAATGTGCCACATTCAGGAGCAAACTAATAAATAAGAAAACTCTGAAATCAAGTGGAACATAGGAGAATGCCTGGGATTTCCTTTGGGTTCAAGAATAAGCCAGACTTGAGCAAGGAACGTGAAAAGGAAGAATGGTGATTACCCCCAGTCTCTCCAAGCTTTGGAAAGATATGTCAAGCTTAAAATGCAATCATCCTTCTCAGAGGAAGAGCTGTATGGAGTTGAAATACTTTTTAAATTTCAGGTCCATGATTTGAATAAACATTCACAAAAGAGCTATGGGTGTTCCCATCCTAGTGAATTAATGCACCATATTATTAGATTTGAATGGTCATTCATTTGTGTGATTTCTAAGATCTAAAGTTTCTTAATCTAAGATTTTTAAAACTATTAACCTTCCCCCTAAAAAGAAATGTGGTTTTTATAATTCTTGGTGGATCTTTTGCCAGTAGAATACACAAATCAGTCATTTCTGTAAAAAAAAAAATTATGTGGAAATATTAAGCTTTCACCACCTAAGGAATTTAGGTAATTTACTATTTAAAAGCCAACCTGAAGGACAGAAAGCACCAACTGAGTTGGAAGCAAAGAGAGAAAAAAATGTAAAATGTGTCTACTTCTAGCTTTTATCAGCTGCTGCTGGCTATGGCTTCTTTAAGCCAAGTGCAGCCAGATCATCCTACTGGGTTGTGTTTACACCAAATTCCCAGGCACACCCGCAGAGAGGGCACATGATGAGAAACTGGGAGACAGGACAGAAATTAACTGTTCTTCAGATGCAGATATTCTTTTTAATAGATCAGTCTCTACATGCTGCCTTATAAAGCTTGGAAAGAAACCAAAGGACAACAGAACTAGAAACTTCTCTGGTTAATTGTAAATACCATGTCTCCTACACAGTTACCATCTGCCACCAATTAGAGGGATTTAACACCTTTCCAGCAAGGAACAGGTAATATATTTTCTGAGATTCTAAATTTCCTTTTTCCACATAATAATGCCAGGAAAAGCTGTGAAATTAACACCTACTTGTAAGAATAAAAGAAACCTGAACAATGATTTGGAGTCATTTCCTATTAGACATATACTTTGATACATAAAATGACGTGTCTTGGATATTTGAACAAATAACCCTCGCCTCTTAAGAATTCTATTTTTAATCTCTTAATTATAAACTCTAATCATTTAGTAGCTGACTGTATGAACCAACCTAGCTCATTCTATTCTGAGCCATAAGTAAATGTAGATTCACAACAATATAAAGAAATTACAGAACCAGCATTTCACACTTAACACTGAAGTTCACAGATGCATTGCATTAAAAGATATGCAATTACAGTACTCACCTTACATTCTTCCTGACAAATATCTGCTCCAAAGTTAGTGAAAACCCAATGCATAAAAAAAGAAACGAACCAATAAACAAGATTTTTCTTCCCATCAAGAAATCAATCAGTTTCTTCCAACCAAGCACATCTGTTAATTCATAATGCAAACAGCAGGGGCAGGACTTTTCATGCCATGTGACTGACAGCATGTTCAACCAATGAAAGGACAGCTTTCCCAGGACCCACAGTGTGGGGAAGAGGGAGGGAGGAACCTGATAAGGCTTAGAGTATGGAAGAAAACCATTATCTAGATGTTCAATTATTAAACTCATTGAAAGAGTAGTAGGGAGTAGATTGTTGGAGAAAATGTATTTCCCAGTCTTTTGAGACAAGTTGCATTGTTTTGATACTGTCATGTAACTCTTAGGGTTCTTAACACTACTTTTCAGGAAGGTATTAAATTCTCCCCCAAGTCTATGAAGTATATTTTTCACACTCATTTTTCAGGTGAAAAAGTCAGTCAAAATCCGGAACTTTCCTAAATAGGCAAGCATGTCCTAATTGAAGGCTTCCTGTTGGACTTGGGGCTCTGTCTACTGAGAGTTGTAGAGGGGAGCACTAGGAGAGCCTCAGGAGAGCACTGGGTGCAGTCAGGCACGGCTCAACCAAGTCCAGCTGCAGGACTTGGGTGTCTGACACCAGGCGCATTACCTTCCCTTATCGGCAGAATGGGGACAAAAGCACTTACAGGATTGTGTGAACATTAAATGGGATCATGATGACAAGCCTCAGAAAATCCTCCTTACCTCAGTGTTCAGATGAATAAGGAATACCCTCTGTTACTCCTTCCCTGCTGGCCTCTACTGCCACCTCCTACCCCCTAAAATCCAACAAAACTAGAACACACCCAAAGTCTGAGTTGTTTCATACACATTTTTAGAATTTTCATTTTCATTGGTGCCAGTTTGTAGCACACAATGACTACACTCGGTGAGTGAAGTCGGTACCCGTACCTAACACATTGCCATTCTCTTCACATTCCTTTTGCCTCCCCCTCCCTCTCCCTCAGTCTCTTGGCCCCTTCTCATATGCAAAAGGTCTCGCTCCCTGTTTCCCATCATCTATCTTTTACTTTGCTCTTTATTTATACTTTGATTTTCTCATGTAAGAGAAACCACGTGATAATTTAACTTATGTGTCTGATTTATTTCACTTAACATCATGATCCCAACATGTATCCATTTCCCTAAAAATGACAGCTTTCTTTATCCCAGAGTAGTATTTCATTGTATATAAATATCACGTTTTCTTTATTCACTCACCTGTTAAACATATAGGCCACTTCCAAGATTTAGCTATCATGAGTTGTGCTGCTGTAAACATGGATGTGCATGGATCACTGTAACATGATGTCTCTAACTGTTTTGGGAAGATACCTAGAAGGAGAATAGCTGGATGGAATGGAATTGCTAGTTTTAGTTTTAAACCAGTGAGATTCCATCTTACTCCAGAAAGAATGGCTGTCATCAAGAAATCAAATAAGAACAAATATTGCCAAGGTTGTGGGGGAAAGGAACCTTTTTGCATTGTTCATGTGAATGTAAACTAGTCAACCACTATGGAAATCAGTATGTCTATCTATTTCTTAAAAACACAATGAAAATGCTGGAAAAACAGGAAAATCTTCCCCAAGGAAGTGCTAGCATGTTTAGGTACTTAGAGGCCTTGATCCCTTCAATGATGAGGTGCTGGGAGTTGAGAAGTGCTATTTGTAAGTGACCTTTCAGAGGTGTGGATTCTAGGGAAGCTGGGGACTTGCCCTGAGGAAACATCTCTGTCCCCTCAGTGTCCTCCTCCCATGACTCTAGGGACTCCTGCAGGAAATTAGAAGAAGAGAATGAAGCAGGACTCAGGGAAGTAGAGAAATGAGGAAGAAACTTGTAGTTATAAAATTACCAAAATCAACCAGATTTAAAAGTACACAACACACACACACATATCAAAACATCACATGGTACCTCACTAGCAGGTACAACTTTTATGTTTTATGTATCAGGTGAAAACAAAATTTAAAAAAGGTCATAGGCCATATGTGTGACCTTTCCACTTTCTCTCTTCTTCCCCTCATTCTTCCTTCTCTTCCCTCCATTCTTTTATTCCTCTACTTTTACTCTTCACCGCCTTTCATATCAGCCTGATCTTTTCCCAATTCCCTGGAATTTCAAGTAACGAGATTGTTCTAGACAGGAGGAATTCAGTCCTTGGTAGGGTCGACAGATTAAACTATAAGATATCTAGTTAAATTTGAATTTCAGAAAAACAACAAATAATTTTAACGTAATTGCATCTCACGTGAAGTAAGCAAGTTAACCAGAAACCCCAACAGCCCGTGCCTGAACTTTACCCTTTCCTCTCCGGACTGCTGGTTCAAAGTGATAAGTTAACCAGCACATAGCTTACCTTGTGGTTAAGAACAAAGGATAGGACATGTCATACTGTGGCCCTAACCATAAAGCTAGGAATTTCCCACCAGACCCCAAATATTAGATTTTAATCGAACTTGCAATCTGCTTCTGTCCCCCTGTGCATGACCAACGATGAGAGCATGACATTCTATTGTGTGGTTTCTCCCTTTAAAACTGGGGCTTCCCAGCCACTCAGTACCAAAAGGAGGTTATCAAGTGGGAGCTTGCCTTTTCGTCGCCGGCTATAAAGGACTCTTAATCTGGACATTTTCATGGCGTGATTCTTTTTGCTGAAACGGCTATAACACATGCAATATTTGACACATACTATTTTTTAAACCACTGTTTTTCTGAAAACTACATTTAACTGAAGGTCCTATATTTTTATTAGCTAAATCATGCAATCCTCGCTTAATGGAGTTCTCTGCCACTCAAACTGCAATGTGCTTTCAGAGCCATGTCTGTCTTTCCAGGGAGGAATTCAGTTAGAATCCAGCTTGCTCCCACTCCAAGATTTTTCTCCATGCTGACCTTGCTTGGTAATGAAATGGATATCTGGGCCTCTGCTTATTCTACCCTTTATTTCTCAACTGCTTAAGCACTCAGGTGGGGTGGAGAATTTTTATATCACTGCTCTCAGAATCAACCCTTTCCCCCAATGAAAAGACTGAGCTTCATAAGTTAGAGCCATTGGTGAGATTTAGGTCAAGGGCAATGCTGATTCTTTATACCATACTAGGAAGAAGTTAACTTATGAGGAAGAAGAGCCAATGGTTTTTTTAAATGCTGACAATTAATACCAGAGCATTTACTATAATTAGAAATGATCTTTGGTGCTCTAGCTATAAAAATGGAGGCAGCAGTTGCTATGGAAATGTGACAAGCTAAAATAACAGCTTTAAGTAGCATAAAGAAGCAGGGAGAGTCAGACCTATGATTATTTGCCCTGCATAACTACTAGTGATAAATGTTGACTGCTTCATTTTACCTGATTAAATTATTAAACACAATTTTTCCTTTATCCAGAATGAATGAGATTTCTTATCCTTTCATTCGAACCCGTGTGGTGCGATGATTATTTCTTCTCAAATCTATTCCAAGGTGGAACTAAAGAAATAAATGTGTTGCTGTATAATCTTACTAATATCCAGGCCTGATCTTGAAAAATCTTTTTATTATAATTAAACCTCTGCATGAGATCTAGGGGGAATTGACAAAAGCTGTTCTTTGATGCCCTTTGTAAAATCCCTGGAAGGGAGCTATAATTTTAATACTCATATTAAAAGCTATTCTCCAGGTGTTCTCTGGCTTGGCAGAGACCCAAAGGAAAATAGGCTTCTTTGATGGCAAGGACCTTTGAGCTCTAAGAAAAAAAGACAATTTTCCTTACTGCAATGGAATATTACATTTTAGGTCTCCTTCTCTGGAGAGATTTAAGAACTGGGTGGATGGACCAGGTCTACAGTATCTCAGAGTTCAATTAGGACCAGCTGTCTTGTGTCTGGGGGTGACACTTTTGACTCTTGAATTCCACACTGAAATGAAGATTCACTAAGTTTATTTCTAGATTTTTTAAAATATGTAAATTGTAATAATACATAAATATAGAAACTATAAAAGTAAATATGCAAAAATGTGGGCATTCTATATTATTAAGATTGTTACTTAAAGGTCTATATATAAAGTAAGAATTTTGTTTCTTGAAAGAAAAAATAATGGAGAAAAGGAAGAAAATAAAATAAGAAATGAAAGGGCTCTGGGCTTACTCACAAAAAAATGACAGTAAAAAACTGCTTCTTGATCTCGTTGGTCTAGCGTTTATTGCTCATTTTATGTACAGTCAGAGGAATGTATCTGTAACCAGTTCCTACATGTGGTCCTTTCTCATATGATGGAATAATGTGCTCATGGGCACATTATGAGCTTTAATGTTTACCTCAATGGTTTTAAGTTAAAGTTTCCAAATTTATATTAATTATTTAGAAAAATATATCTTGGATTTACCACCAAGTAGTTGTACCCAGTGCTGCCTTTGAAAGTAAACGTGCTGGTGAATTTCAGCCTCAAATACAGGGCAGCATCATGACGGTACGTGGTCAGAGTTTTATTTCAGTGACTCAAAACTCCGCTGTCTGCCTCTGCAGGGGAGGGGACCCTGCAGATTCTTGGCGTGGGGGAAAATTTCTAGAAGGTAGTGGAGCTCTTCTTCTCTCTGGGACCCAGGTCTGCCAAGCTACCCTGGCACTCAACCTTCCCTTCCTACTTCATGGCTCTCTGACCACACTAAATGTATCATTTACCCGGCCAGGGATTTAGCTCAGTGGCATTGAGCCTGCCTGGCAAGTGCAAGGTCCTGAGTTTGACTCCCAGTACTTAAGTTTTTTTTAAAAGTATCACTTGGCAAATCCTTCCAATAAAGGCTCTTTACACTGCAAGTACCAAAAGCTCCAATCAAAGGGCTACGCTCTCTAGCTAGAAGTCCCCCAAGCCTCACGCGCTCAAAGGAAGGGCTTTCGGAAGTTGCCTGATCATCAGGGCTTAGGGTTTACTCGTGTTAGGTGGGGCGTGGTTGGAAGAGGCAGGTCACTGGGGCGTGGCCTGGAGGGTTTAAGCCCGTCCTCAGCGCCTCACCGCACTCTCTCCGCTTCCCGTCCTCCAGGCTGTGGGCAGCCTCCTCCAGCAAGCCTGGTTGCCATGCCGCCCTTCCTTGGATCCGGCCAACTATGGACTGGCACCTCACAAACTGTGGGCCAAATAATAAACTTGACCTAATTTGTTAGTATCTGGTACTGTGTCCCAGCGAGGAAGAAAATGACTAGAACACAAATTCTCAGCGTCTCTTGTGTCTAGTTATAGCTGCCTCTGCTTCCCTTCTGTTTCATCCGCCATTGCCTGGAGGGCAGGTAGGACTGACTTCAAGGGAGGTCGCTGGCGTGCTGGGTGCACACATCCCAAAGGTTTCCCCACAGCAGCGACGGGTTTACATTTCTGCACATTACTGGGCTGTGAGATTGGGGGGCGGGGGGGGGGGGCAAAGAATTTTTTTAAACTTGTGTTCCGGTAAAGAACGTAGCACAGTGCCAGTGTTGACTGAACAGACAAATTTATCAAAACTAGACTTCCTGTCTCAGTTTTAGCTTGAGCAATGCAGGACATAAATATGTGTCACTAATCTGGCACATTACCTATGTTTCATGAAGTCAAAGGAAAACCTCAAGTGAGAAACATTAACATTTAAATTAAAAGCACTTACAACTATTTGATTGAGTACCCTATTCTAACAACTCATGAGTTGATTTAATGGAAATTGGTAGGTACCATGGCGCAATTAGATTCTGAACGTGATTAGAGCTGTATGCCTCCCCACAACCCTCAGGGAGCAAAGAGCACACACTATGATTATTAGCCATGAACAGGTATAAGCTGTGTTTTGTCAGTTTTTGTTTTCAAGCAACTGAGATCTATGGAATGCTGGAAGCAATTGACTTTCCAATTATGGTTACCCAAAAATTTGGGCCCTGGGTACCACAGCCATATGGCTTGAAGTGGGGATTAAGTATGTGGCATTCCTGGATACTTTCATTCATTCACTGTGTACATTTTATTGATCACCAACTGGGGCCAGTTAGACACAGTTCTGCCCTCACAGGGTGACATTTCTGATGCGGACACACAGCATAAACAAGAAACTAAATATCCAAGTCCAAGTTGTGACATAGGATTATGACAAAAATTATGACAGTGAAGAGAATGCTGGGAGAGGTGGAGAGGTGTGAGGGGACCCCACAGAGCAGTCAGTCACTGAGGTCCAGAGAAGCCGGGCAACGTCACGATGCATGGACCGCGGTGAGGAGGGACAGTGGCACACAGGAGAGAGGCCGGCAAGGCCATGTCATGCAGGCCCACGGAAGGACAGACGGCCTTATTCTGAGTCACTGCACCAGGCCCACTATCACGGATGTAAACATCTGGCTAATGGACTTGCGGTCTGAGAGCCTTGGACAGACTGTGCTCCTGCTAGATGGTTCTGAAGAAAACATTAAGATTCTGAAGCTAAATTGATCTCTATGGGAACACCGTTCTATATGGTCCTATAAGATTATGAAGAACAGGTATTTTAGATTCATATTTCCAGCTGACGTTCATTTAGTAATAATGGAGCGAACCTGCGTTCTAGTCGAAAAGAAGGCGGATACGTAACCTGTTTTCTGGTGGAGACTGTGTGGGGACATTTTTCATGTGCCGCTCCTTCTCCTGCCCATGTTGTGAGTCCCTCCCTGTTCTTTGCTCTGGAATAAATATCCTTTCTGTCTGCACATCTAAAAGCCCTGAAGGTTACAACAGAGCCATCTTATATGGAAATGACAGCTCTGTTCATCATCCTGGAAAATAAGTGTTTCCCTCCAGAGCAGAAGTAGCACAGGGCTTCTCCCCCAGAATGAAACTCACTGTGCACACAGCATACATCAGTACCCGCCTGCACTGCTTCCTGGCGAGGGAGGACAGACCCAGGTATACGGAGGCTCATGAAGCTTCCTGCATGGTGAGCAATAGTCTTTTGTCTCTGATCCAGGAGTCTTATGTCCTCTGCCTGCATTGTAAAATTGGCAGACCTTTTGAGAGGCTGAGGCAGGAGGATCATCAAGCCTTGCCTGGGGAACTTAGTGCCTAGGACCCTGTCTCAAGAAAGGGGGCAGGAAATATAGCTCTGTGTGAAGGCCCTGGGCTCAATCCCCAGTACTGGAAAAAACAAAAAATGGCAGGCAAATTCATTAGTTTACAAGAGGGGAAAATCTTACACTCTTCACAGTTCTTGACAGACTCCTTGGTAATCTGAGCAGGCAGCTGCAATGCTATGGGTGACAGCCTACTGCTTTTCAGGGGCAAGATACTCGCTTTGCGTTTTTTGTCACTTGCTTTTCTCCTGCAGTCACAAGATGATCTATCCTCAGTCACATCTTGAGTGTGATGCCTATTCTTAAATACAGGTGTGAACTCAGTATTAATTATTCTGCCTTGAACATTCTTTTTCAGGCGGGATAAGCTGCCACCAGAATGCAGGCATGCAGGATCAGCTGGGGCTCTCACTTCCTCACCAGGGGGTGCAGGAGCAGGCACTGTCTCTATGGAGGCCACCAAGGGAGGCTGGAGGTGGTGTTCTCTATTCAGCAGAAAGGAGCCACAGCTTGAAACCTGTTTCTGGGTTGGACATTTCAGCCCTTACTCTATCTGGAGTCTTTAATGTAAGATAGTAATCTGATTTAATTTGAAACAATTTTTTGTGCAGCCACATCTTTAAAAAAAAAACTATTTTTAATAATACTTAATTATAACTGCATGCTTAGTGTACAAGATGTTCTCAAATAACTATACAGTATAGTATGGCTAAATTAAGCTAAATAACATATGCTTTACCTCATATACTTTCTTGTGATAAGAATATTTAAAATCCACACAATTTTCATGTATGGAACACACTATTAAGTACAGTTTCCATATTATACAGAACATTTGAATTTATTTTTTCTAAAATTTTGTGACTTTTAGCCAATAAATCTTGAATTCCCTATACCCCTCAATTCCTGGAAACCACCATGTACTCTCTGCTTCTATGAACACCAATTTTTTTAGACTCCACACCTAAGTGGGATCATGAAGCATTTTTCTCCATGATCTCACTCAGAGCCTTGACTTCCAATACTACCTGTGCAGTGATGACTTTGCTGAACTTCCTGTTGCATATCCAACTACCCCCTTCATATGCCTGGATGTTTAACAAGCATCTTAAACTTAATGCCTCCAAAACAGAACTCTCCACTTTCCCTTCAAAATCCGTTCTTCCAATACTTCCTACTCAGTTAATAACACAAGTAACCAAGTGCCCATATCAAACTTCATGGGATGTAACTAACTCCCATTATAGTCCTCAGAAACTCCTGTTGGCTCCATCACAAAACAATTAACTATTAACGAATTCACCATTTTTTAACACTTCCTTTGAAGGTCGAGGTCATTATTATCTCCCGCTTTACAATTATAACTTCCCGAAAGGCCTCACGATTCATCTGTTTTTCTCCTCAGAGGGGCCAAAGTAACCCCATAGAAACATCAATCCTGTTTTGTTAACTCCTTTGCTCACACCTGTACCAAGGCACTCGGTCACGGGACACCAACACTACAAAATCAAAGCGGGGGGGGAGCTTCACCTCAGTCCAGAGCAGCTCCCCCGGCCTCTGTGTAACTCTCGGCCCTGCAGGACCCCATTGCTCCTTGCTGAGCTTCCGCGCTGTGTCCTGTAATCAGACTGGCTTGTCTAGGTCCCAGCTCAAATGCAGCCCTCACAGAACTTTTTAAGTCAAAAAAAAATATTATACATGTTTGCAGGGCATAATTACATTCATCCTGGGAATTGGTACGTGTACATATCGCTTAAGTCTCTTTTTCTGTCCCCGTCCCCCAGAGCTATCTTCTTAATCCACTGCATCCAGAATAGCTGTCAGATCACCTACTCAACTCCATTATCTCTGAAGCACTTATGTGTGCAAAATTATCTTTGATTGTCTTTAAATGTCCACGTATATACTGTCTGTTCCCACACCTACATAAGGATAAACCGCACAGAAACTTCCACTCTCGTTAACTGCCGTATCTTTAAAAAAGTATCTGTGCAATAAGCATCCAGAAAACTCTGTTTACTCCTCTTTACGAAGAAGCGGATTCAAGTTGATTAAACGAGTCGCCCAAGGTCGCGCAACCGGGAAACAGCAGCTTCCTGGCTTTGAAGCCCAGTCTGCCCCAAACCCGGGACAGGTAATTACCGCACGACGCTGACTCCCTAAACTCTACCATTTACTTGCTGCCCTGCCTCTCTGTGTGACTTAAAGCCCAGAAGTCCCAGCTCCGAGTCTCCGACCCGGGCCACCGGTACTCAGAGGATGACGCGCACGCCGCAGCTTTCTCCGCGCGCCTGCGTCTCCCCGCCCCCACCTCACCCCAAGGCCCCGGCGCGCTCAAAGCGCCTGCGTCTTGAGCATGCCGCGCAAAGACTTCTGGGACTGGTAGTTCATGTTCCTCCTGTCCCCGGCGTGCACCTGAAAGAGGGGAAAAAAAGATACAACCGAGACATCTCTGAATTTCATACAATGAAATGAGGCTCAGGTTTTGGCTCAGGAAAGTGGCGCAAGCGCGTCGTTTTCCAACGAGGCACCGACCTCGGGACAGGCGCCGCAAGACAGCTCCGCCGGGTCCTTCGCGGCGGGGCGGGGCCTGTCGAGGTGGCTTGTGGGTCCTTCCTGCGCCGCCTCGCTCTTTCGCTCGGACCCGCACGCCGGCAGGATGGGTGAGCCGGCCTGGGGGGCTGCGGGCGGCCTCTGGGGGTCCCGGGAGCGGGCGGTGGCTCCGCAAGGAGGCTGACCAGTGGGGCCGGGGAGGCGACGCCGCGGGTACGCGGACCGGGCGAGGCAGCGAGTGGGCCCGGCTTCGGGGGCGCGCGCTGTGACTCCTTGCACGTTGGCTGTCGTGGTCGGGCCCTGGGACCTTGCAGATCACCTGCCCCGCGAGTCGGCGGCCTAAGGTGTTAGTCTGGGTGAGCGCCGGTGTCGCCTGGCGAAGGAATTGCAGTGGTTTTTCCTACTAGGCAAGTGTCGCGGCCTTCGTACGGCGCGGAAGCTCCGCAGTCACCGGCGGGACCAGAAGTGGCACGACAAGCAGTACAAGAAGGCTCATCTGGGCACAGCCCTGAAGGCCAACCCCTTTGGAGGTGCTTCCCATGCAAAGGGCATCGTGCTGGAGAAAGTGTAAGTGAAAGTGCACCGCAGCTTCCGAGTTTTACTCCGCTGTGGGGTTTCCAGACAAGTGTGCCTGTTGAATCTGTAGGTGGCCATTTGATTGTTTGGCCACGCTGGGGATCGGACCCAGGTCTTTCACGGTAACAGCCTCTTGTTCTATTCTTCTAGTTTTGAGATGGTCTGGGTTCCCTGGGCTGGGCTTGAACTAATGATCCGCCTGCCTCGGCCTCCCAGAGTGCTGGGAATTCAGGCTTGCACCCCCATATCTGGCCTGCTCTTCTTTTTTATAAGGGTCAGTAGTTCATGCGGACGTTTCAGGAGCCAAGATTGCCTTTGTACTTAAAAGTGGACAAAGTTAGTGTTTGGCGTTCAGATAGCCAAGAGTTTAGATTTCAACATTCGCCCTAGAAAAAATGGGGAAGAAACTAGCAACGGTGTGGTGAGTGAGAAAAGCGCATTTGTTGTGTGGGAACTGTTATAGGCTGACCACTGTTTGTGTGATCAAATGGTTCTTTTATTTGAGAAAACTAGGCCGGGGATTTAGCTCAGTGGTTCCTTCCGCCGCCTGCCTCGAAATCGCAAGGTCCAGCGTTTGATCCCTGGTAGCAAAAAACAGTGTTTTGTACTACTTGAGAAAATTAGATAAGTGACTTACGTGAAGTCACAACACTAATACTGAGCTATGTGAACGAGCTGGTATTTGATTGGCTTTTGACTTCCAAGAATGGTAATTTCATGTTCTGTCCCATCTTACGGTAAGGTTGTAATTTGAACCTTGACATTCTAGCTACAATTCTTTTAAGAAGTTCAGATAACTTTACAACTGTAAAGGAATTAAAAATTTTCTGCACTGTGAATAATGAAACTCAGAGGGAGGAAAAACTTGCTTGAAATCAGGATTTGAGGAATTTGATTATATTGAAAGATAGAAACAGTTGCGATTAGTTCTGTGCTTAGTGTCTGTCCCTTTTCAAAAAGCCAGGTCACTGCTCTGCTGTTTATGTTTCAGAGGGGTTGAAGCCAAACAGCCAAATTCTGCCATCAGGAAGTGCGTCAGAGTCCAGCTGATCAAGAACGGCAAGAAAATCACAGCTTTTGTCCCTAATGATGGATGCTTGAACTTTATTGAGGTGAGTGTTTCCAATAAGTTTTGATTACCTGTGGATTGTTCTGGGGTTTCTTTACCCTGTTTTTTTCCCTGACGAATGGGAGTTTTCTTATATGAATGAGTAATGCTTTTTAGGGACAGACACTGATGCCAGAAATAAACTTTGTATTCTGTTTCAGGAAAATGATGAAGTTCTGGTTGCTGGATTTGGTCGAAAAGGTCACGCCGTTGGTGACATTCCTGGAGTCCGCTTTAAGGTGGTTAAAGTAGCCAATGTCTCTCTCTTGGCTCTCTACAAAGGCAAGAAGGAAAGACCAAGATCATAAGTTTTGATGATGAAAAGACATTAGTAATAAATTTTCATATTCCAAAAATGTTTTGTATTTTATTTCCTCCCTCACCACCACCAAATAGGTAGGGTTATGTACTTCGCCAAGTACTGTGTTTAGATGTGAAGGATAGGTATTTCAGTATGAGGATTGGCGACTGAATGAAAGTCCCTTCATTCCACTTAAAATTTACAAGTCTGGAATAAATGTACAGTATTCTAGTGTATTTTTAAAAATCACTTGTCATGAGGTGCTTCTGCTGTTCTTCAAGTTAACATTGAGCAGGGACCCTTAGGCATAGATATCCTTGCATATGCGTATTCTTGAGTCCATCTTCTTGAAGTTAACAAAAAGAAATTTGCTTAAATTGTTCCCTGTTGTTTTCAAATATCTAAGGCTGTCTGTTACCTGCCTTGCTTAAAATAGGATTTAGGCCTTGGATGATTTAGTTAATGGAACTACATGCCCAGCAGATGGAGGCATAGAGGCAAAGATTTAAGAGCAAGGGAGACAGGCACTGTATATGACATGACTTAGAAGCTGTCAGTAACTAATAGGCTTTTAAGCCACCTAGTCAAAAGCTGAAAAGGTGATTTTAGAGGTGTGAGTTTTGATAATTGTCAAAGGTGGCTCTGAGCCTTTTGCTATCCACAGATATTTCAGATTTTCCATAGAGAAAGCATGGCTATTAGCTTTCCAATTTTAGTGATCCAGGAAACTGTTGGCTATATTAATAAATTGTTTAATTCACTCTGATCAAAGCTTAGTGTTAGGTTGTATTTAGGATACTTTGTTTCCTATAAGGTAAAGACCAGAAGCCTCACCATGGCCCGGGGAGACCTCTGTCAAGCCTTGTCCCTGGCTTCCTCCTTCCTCAGTGCGAGCCTGATTCAGACTTTTCTGCTCAAACCTGCATTCCTCAACTATTTCCTGTCTCTCTCCCATCTTACGTCTTCCTCAGCACACTGGTGCTTCTTCCTGCAGCAGGTTATATGGCTGTACAGGGCAGAAAGGGTCTGACTTGTGGATTTTCTACCAGGCACTTCCTGTCCCTGAAGCTGGAGAGGCAGAATTGTCTGAGCCTCTCATTCTACCTGGACCTTAACTGACCCAACTCTGCTAAATGAGAGCTTCCTGGGTCTCTGACCCTTCTCTCTTCAGCAAGCACTCGATAGAAGCCACTGAGCTGGCATAGGGAGAGGGGAACTGGGCCAGGTGTGAGGGTCCAGCCCCAGGTAGCAGTGTCCCTGCTGCCCCTGAGATGTCAGCTGACACATCTTGGAGTCAGAGGCACCCAGGATGACGTACGTGGGACACCCTTTTGACACTCAGCAGTTTGGCTTAGTGGCTGCCAGGTTCACCCACAGATCTACCTCCCAAGTCCGTCACCACCGCCTCCCACCGGGTCCTTGTGTCTAGCTGTGTGGCCTGGCACCGAACTGGCAACTGAGGCTGACTAGGCTGAGGAATGAGGCGCTCACCTCGTGAAGATGAGCAGAATCTCAGCATCTAAACTTTTATCTGGAAAAGCAAAGGGACTGAAGTCTAAAATGATAGTAAAAAGTAACAATGGAGCAATCACAAAACCTGTTGGAGGACAGGCTGAAACACTTCAATGAAAGGGCACAGAAAATCCAGAAGCATGCTCAATACATTGGGTGGGGGCCCATGCTGGGCGTTGAGCCCAGGGCCTTTGCAGTGAGCTGCATACTTAGCCCTTCTTACTTTGAGACACCAAGTTCCCCAGGCTGGGCTGGAAATTGTGATCCTCCTGCCTCAGTCTCCCAGAGTGGTGAGACAGGCATGCACCAGTGGGGGAAAGATAATCTTTTAATACATGATACAAACTTAAGGAGGAAAGAAACGCCTAAACTCACAGAATAATAAATTCAAAATTGATCATATATCTGCATGTAAAATGAAGCTATAAAACTTGGAAAAAAACCCCTATCATTACAAGATAGGCCTAGGTAGTGTTCTTAGACATTGTAGAAAAAAATGGATCTGCTGGCGTGGTCAAAATTTTAACCTTTTGCTCTGAAGATCCTGTTGTCAGACAAACCACAAACAGGAAATATTTTCTAATCACATACTCAGTAAAAGACTGGTCTGAAACATGAAGAACTAACTCAAAAGTAAGAAAATACTATTACAAAATGAGAAAAACAGCTCTTCATACCAAAGTGATGGCAAATAAACATGAAAAAAATCAACATAGTTAACCATCAGGAAACGCAAATGCAGACCCTAGTGAATTAAAAATACCGACGATACCAAGCATTGTCAAGAATGTGAAGCAACTGGTTCCCTGGAACATGGTTGGGCAGAATTTAAAATGCTGCAGGCACCTGGAAAAGTTTGGCAGTTTCTCCAGAAGTTCAGCAGGTATATACAATATGACCCAGCAGTTGCACTCCTGGGTTGTTACCGTGCAGAAAGGAAAATATGTCCGCACGAAAACCTGTACACAAATGTTTACAGCAGCTTATTTGTAATAGCCAAGATCTGGAAACAACCCATTATTCAATGGGCAGCTAGCACATCTATAAATGAAATACTACCTGGACATAAAAAGAAACAAACCATGTTCTATGCAGCAACTGTTTTGAATCTCAAGAGCAGTATGCTGAAAACAAAAAGCCAATCTCAAAAGGTGACATCTTGTGTGACTGCATTTGTGTAACATTCTTGAAATGACAACATTATAGCAACAGAGGAGAGATGTGTGGTCAGTAGGAATTAAAAATGGGGTGTGATGCCAATGTATGTGACCCCAGCATCCAGAAGGCCCAAGCAGGAGGATCACAAGTCCGAGGCCATCCTGGGCTACATAGACCTGTCTCAAAACAGGAGTGGGGCCAGTTTCCCAACAGGATGTCCCCTTGTGGGGGTGGAATGGCTCTGTCCTGACCATGGCGGGGTTTGCACAGTGCTTGTGATGGAATTTCGCAGTACTACACACCAGAACAGAAGGGGGTGGGGGCGGGAATCAGGGAGGAAAGGAGGAAGCGAGAGGGAGGGAGGAGAGGGAAAGACAGCACACACTGCCAGCCATACATTTAGGCTGAGTATTTATCAAGAGATTCGGTTTCGTGTCTTGTGAACAGAAGAGGGGTGGTGGAACATAATTAGTAAAATGTGTGTTTTTAAGGAAATACTGAAACCCTAAAATACAGAAATAATGATGTTGGGGGGTTAAACTTCTATTATCACAGTGTTTGAGATAGGTGTGGCCTTTTTCTCTTGTTTTTTGATCGAGCTGAGAGACACAGTTCTAATCTGACGTACACACAGATTTGCGTGTGTATCTTGGTGCATGGTAAATTCCTGTGTCCCTCGCCTGTGTGAGCCATAGTGTGTATCATAAGTATTTCTGGAGTGTGTTTGAAGACTGTTTGTCAGGGTAGCTCACGCTTCTTTCTTGGTCTTACACAAAGTCAAGAAAAGAGACAAAGATGTCTCACAGAAAGCTCACTAACAGCTACTTAGTAATTCTCATCCTAACTACTGAATACGTTTAGATGCACCCTCAAGTACCAGCCCGTACTTCTGTGCCCTTCTAGCTGGGGACTCCTTCACCG
Organism: Heterocephalus glaber; assembly: GCF_053883595.1. Taxonomy (NCBI): domain Eukaryota; kingdom Metazoa; phylum Chordata; class Mammalia; order Rodentia; family Bathyergidae; genus Heterocephalus; species Heterocephalus glaber. The sequence continues at coordinate 30,017,985 of NW_028258312.1, forward strand.
GTTGCCCTGACCATTTCTAGTTTCCAGCACAATTGCTGTCCTTATTTGGTGAAGGGTATTTGTGTGTGTTTCTGGTGAGCTTATGAGGAAAACAAGAGGATTGTAAAGCTCTTTAGTTGCCATGGTAATGTCACTGCAGGAGTTCTACAGCCAAACACAGGGACACATAACAATTAAGTATTTTTCTCGTGGTAAGTTAATGGTGTCATAGGGAAAAAATGTCAGCTTTTAGAGTGGCACCTTGGAGAGGGACTCGGAGGGACAGCCACCACCGCACCAGAGGGTCACTTCCAATTTCGGTGTTCGGTGCCAGCCCTGGGCCCAGCAGCACCCTGTCCCTCCAGGGCCCCGAACAGCCACTGTCCCCGAGCGGGGCGGCCCTCTGGGTGCATGTGATGCATCCGTGTGCTATGTTACAGCGCTTCCTCGCCTCCTTCACAAGCAGCTAATGTTCAGCTCTGAACATCGGGCACTGAGAAAGGCACACCTGCAACACTGCTTTGTTTCAGTCACTGCGAAGTACACTGAGGCCACGTTAGACATGTTCCACCCATTAACGTGGAAATAGATTGCCCTGTCACATCCTCCTCTCCAACAGCTTTGGGAATTTGTCTGTAATAAGGATTTTTCCCCTGTGTGGTTTGGCAGCGTCACACACCCTGCTCTCTGTGTGCGCGTCTGAGTGAGCCGGCATGTGCAGGTGACCATGACCACGTCCCCTCGCCTAACGGTGCTAACGGGTCACAGATGTCTCCCTCTGGCATCTACATCTTGCAGGTAATGGTTGACTTTATTCTTTATGTATTTTACACATTGCCTTATGTTTATAATTAGGCACATTTCCTCCCTCACTAGACCTCGCTTCCTCTCACCTGTGTGTGCTGTGTGATGGAAGAAAGCCACTGTGACTAGGATTTATTGGCCTAGATGTATCTTTTTCTCTGTCTCTCTCTCTCTCTCTCTCTCTCTCTCTCTCTCTCTCTCTCTCTCAGGGCCTGATGTATTCTAGGGACAAACTCTACCACTAAGCCCCAGCCTCAAGCCCTTTTTATTAACAGTTTCCCAGGCTGGCCTTGAATCTACAATCCTCCTGCCTCAGCCTGCTGAGCCCTGGGATTACAGATGTGCACCACTGCACTTAGCTGGCTCAGATTCTTGATCTAGGTTTTGTCCCACAGATGGATTTCTAAGAAACCTCCTGAAACTGCATGTGGAATTTTCTGGTTATTTCTTTGTATGTGTACAAAACACACATATAACAATTTCTGAAAATGCATTTTGTTCATTTTTCAGAGGCGATCCTGATCCTGAAACCAGCCACTGTTCCAACGTGTGCAGCCCTGAGCAGAGTCAGGCACACATGACGCTATTCGCGGTGCTGATCCGTGCTGCGACTAGGGAGAGAAGTTGCCTGGGACTTGAAGCTGTCTGCGGAGTGTGCCTGATGGGTGAGGTTCTGTCTCTTGCCTGCTCAGTTCATGAAGAGGACCGGTACACTCCGCGCAGTTCTGAGCGGGAACCTGCTTGGGCCTGGCCAGGCCTGGGTGCAGGGCTGAAGACCCTGAGTGTGAGCAGAGAGGGCTCTGGGGGAGAGATGCAAGCCAGGCCTGTATCAGCCCATCCTGTCCAGTTCTGACCCAGGCCCCAGAATGTTCGTTCACTCGCAAGGACCTAATGAGGCCCCACCTGGCTTCGTCTTAAAGCTCCCCACCCGATCCTGCCACCCTGGAGCCAACTCTCCAGCACAGGGACCTTTGGGAACAGACTGCATGGCTGTGTCCTGCAGCCACTGCACTCACCGACCTTCTTATGGTTAGCAGGAGAAAGGTCCCCAGGACACTGGAGAGTGAGGACTGAGAAAGAGCAAACGGAGCAGAGAGAGACAGTGCTGATGTCGAAGAATGGAGTAGAGCTTGCGGCAACAGATCCAGTACAGATGTCCAGTCTGCACCTGTGGAAGGAAAGGTGAGGTACCATGCGTAGCCTTGCAGTATTCGAGCAAACAAAACAAGGAAGGGTTAAGAGAGACAGAGAGGAGAAGTCTTGGTGGTGGCTGATTCTGACTTACAGGTATGCAGTTGTTCAGTGTACCATTTTCTCTACTTTTGTGAATGTTTGAAATTTCCCATAATATCTCTAAAATGACATTCCCTACTGGTTAACTGGCACACCTGTGCAGTTGTTCCCAAACCAGTAGAGGGGCCACAGGCTGTGACAGGAGCCAAGGGAAGGCCTGGGAGCAATCACGTGACAACCAAGAGAAAACCAAACCTGTTAACACTCGGGGAAGTGACAAAGCTGAGAATCCCTGCAAAGTTTAGCAAGACAAGAGGGGGAAATGTTCATTTCTATAACGAAAGCAAAGTAAAACAGAATTATAGTGGACCCTCAAGTTACCCTGGCCTCACATACAAACAACTTGGGTTACGACTGGAACTTCAGTTTTAACTTACGATCGAAGTCTTACGTTACGACCCAAATGCTGGCTGCTTGCGCAGTTGCAAGCAAAGACTCACAATGCTAGAAAAGCATAGGTAAGCATACGTGTCCGTCTGAGCCCAGATGTACATTTGTGGACCTGATTTAGGTCAGTGCCCTATATAATCCCTATGATTACTGCTGTCAAAATGGCCCCCAAAAAGCTAGAAAAGAAGCTAAGGAAGGAAGGGAAGGGAAAGAAAGCAGTCACAATAAAAAGGAAGAAGAAACTTGTAGAGAAATGAGAGTGGCATTCACGTGACCGATCTCACTAATACATACAGCACGTCGGAATCCACCATCTCAACAATCTTACAGAGAAAAGGTTTGTATACGGAAGCCAGTGGTGCCAAAGGTGTTACTCAAATCAGTAAGTCACGATCAACAGTGCTAGATGGACACGCAGAGGAACTGTCCACAGAGGAGCTTCAGCAACTAGTGACTGAGCAACAGAGAAGGGCAGCTGAGGAGCTTTCTCAAGAGGAGGGGAGTATCAACAATCAGTGCAGCAAAGTTCTTCTTCTGAAATAAAGGAAATCCTGGAAAAATGGACAGAACCACAAACATTTGTAGAGAAGACCCACCCAGAGAGAGGAAAAGCCAATTGTTGTGTTCACTTGCTTAATGACAATGCCATGACGTACTACGAAACAGTGTTGAAGAAAAGACAGAAACAGACAACCTTAGACCAGTTTTCAGTTCTGAAAAGGTTGAGACCTAGTGAGCCAGACGCAGGTCCTAGTGGGCTGCAGACTCTCCCCAGGAGAGAAAGGACACCAGGGAGCCAGATTCCTGATGTTCTTCTGGAAGGGGTCTCTCCTTCCAAACAATAACCACCTTCCATTCATCCTCCCTCCCTGCAAGCCAAAGATGTCAACTTGAGTGGTGAGTGCGGTATGAAATTGTTGTTTCTGGTAAATGAGGCACATTTTATAACTTTGTAGTGGATACACTGGGAAAATTATTGGTGTTTTTGGTAAATTATGCACATTACACCCTTTTTATTATGAACAGGTTAGTTAAGGGGGGCTTTGGGAGGTTCAGAATGCCTTGTGGGTATTTCCATTTCTTATGGGAAAAATAGTCTTGACTTACAACCAACTTGAGTTACAAGCAGCCCTTGAAAACAAATTGAGTTCCTAAGTCAAGGGTCCACTGTATTTTCAAAGATTTAAGGAAATGTTAAGGCACATACTGCCGCTGGGAATGTACATTTGTAACTGGTACAGCTTCACTGATGAACAGGTCAGCAATGTGCCTCAGTAGCTGGGAACTGTTTGATCCTCACTTCCCTTAGTGACAGAGAACCCAGAGAGACACAGGGTGAGTGCCTGGTACACTGTAGCATGAGCACTCAGTGCACTGCAGCCTGCAGGTTCTTGGCAGAAGGGTTCATGGGCCCTACTGACCCCTGCCTCCCCGGGCAACGAAGCCAGCCAGGGTTTGGGAATGTCTGTTAAATGCAGAGCAAGGAGCTGGGAATAGAGGACAGGAGAACTCTTTGGTCTAGTTTGATAGAGAAATCAGTCATTTTAAGTTATATTTTCAAACAATGTGGGGAAGTGTTGCAGACATTATTTCAATTGAAAAATGTAAGAGTATAAAGCCATATACAGAGATTTCTCTTATATGAGAAACCCAAAGTATAAATAAATTACAGAGCAAAATAAAAGGTAGATAATAGGAGTCAGGGAGATAGATCTTTTGTAAATGGGAAGGAGACCAGGAGATGGAGGAAGGGGGAGAGAGGGGAGAACAGGGCGCTAAAAAGAATGAAGATGTGCTGGGTCCATGCACTGACTCCCCACAAGGAATGCAATCATTATGTGCTGCAAACACAGACGAATGAAAACAGAAATCGAAAAAATAGATATGCAGAAAGACCCTAATTCAATGCTTAAATGAGAATACAGAAATCCACCCACATTTTAGCTGCAGTTATGTTGGAGTGATCTTTGTGAATACCTGCAGGCTTAGAGGAAGAGCCCAGGCCTCCCCTAGCCCGCACTGCAGTCCCTCGGGGTAATGGTCCTTGGAGGAGGCTGGGGTGCTTCCTCCCACACCAGGTCTTTCTCATGCCTCGATGGTCCACGGTGCAGAGGAGAACTTGTGGTATCAGCACCGTGTGCATAAGTAAGCTGCATGCAGAGTGTCTTGACCTGCTTTATGTTACTATTCCAGTAAACCCCACACTGGGAAATTGATAATGAGCAGAAGGCTGGCCCACTGCGCAGTATATGTATACATATATCTATGTAATGACCAGGAATTGTTGGCCCATGGTTCTGGAGGCTGGGAAGTCGGAGCTCAGCAGCTCAGTATCATGAGGGCTTCCTGGTGGGAAGCAGCACGTGAGACAGTGAGACAGTAGTCACAGGAGGCAGCTTTGGCCCTCGCTAGCATGACCTAACCTCTCCTTTCAGTCTGTCCTGTCAGTACTGTTTCAGTGCTGACTAACTCCCAACATGGATCTTTGGGAGACACATTCAAACCACAGCCTGCAGCTGGTGTCTGGTTTGTGTTCAAGGGATTGGCCCATGTTGGGCATGGAGATGAAAATCCACTCCCTCTGGGCAGCTGGCTGCACAGTGCCCCTAACTGTTTAGCTATCTTGTCTCACGGAAAGGAAAGAGGCTGGGGACTCTTCCTCTGGACCTACTGAAGGAGGAGCTTCTGGAGATTGTCCATCTCACTCTGCTGCTTGCACTGGAGAAAGCGATCTTAGAGGACAGGGTGGGTGCTCTCCCCAGCAGATCACAAGTTTGGCCCCTGGTGCTGCGGAGTGGGGAAAGGGGAGCCACCTTAGCTGGAGTAAGGACCCCGCTATGGAACCCGAGAGACAGGAACAGAGGCTTCCCGTCCTCTCTCTCACCCAGCTCCTGTCCTCAAAGGGTCCAGGGTGGTGACGGCGAACCCTGTAGAGCTTTCAGTGATACAAACAGCCCGCCGTGGAGTGTGCGCCACAGGTCTGTTACATTGGTCTAGGGCACTGGTTTCTTTCATCTGTCCCCTTCCTAACTTGGGAACTCCCCATCTCATTACTACTTTGGCTTCTTGCCCTTCATCCAGTCTCTCTTCTTTCTAATCTATCCAATAAACCCTCACCCGATGAGTCCCCTAGAAACTCCACATAGTCACCCTTGGAGGGTGTGTGTTGGATCCCATTCTTGGGTCCATTTTCAGCCTGCCACGGCACCTACCTTACATGGTCTTGACCTTCTACTCTTACTAACTCTCCATGGTTCCTTCAAGTCCCACACCGGCTGGGATTCTCTCCCTGGGCTCTGTGATCACCCACACATTCAAACACTGAACAGAAATTGATGGAGTGTTACCAAATACCAGGCACCATGCAAATAATGTGCCAAAGCCCTAGATGTACTGAGCTGAGACTTCCTGTTAACGTCTCAGGGCAGGCTTTGTCCACTTCATGGTTCGTAGTGGCTTATTCGAAGAGTTGCATGGTAATATTTATTATGTGGTGAGAATCTGAATATAAGACATGAATTTTCAGTTCATATTTAATCATTTATAAAATGGAACTTGGGTGATCTCTAAAATCCCCGCATTTAGGTTCTAAAGATGGAGAAAACAGGGTGCTCAGGACGGGACCACTAGATGTCGCTACTGACAACACGAAAGGTAAATCGGTGCGAGGGCCTGACATCGAAGTACTGCTTTAAAGAACACTAACCAATTTAAGACCGAAAATGTGAAACGTTTTCACAGATGAGCCCTATAGAAACCCATAGGAGCGGTCTCAGAGATGCATCTGCCCATGAAAGTAGCCCAGGGCCGGTACAAGCATAGCTAGGTACTTTCGGTTCCTTCTGGAGAGGTCCCCAGCAAGTGAGGCTGGGGCAGCAGGAGATGGGAGGCTCTCAGCGAGGGAGGGAGCTGGTTTGTGCACCAGGTTGACATCTCTGCTCCCTTGCCAAGCAGCCCGTGTGCACACAGACACGTGTGCCCGCCTACACAGGCGCAGATTCCGTCCAGCAGGGGGAGCAAAGTAGATGGCTGGCGAACCGATAAATCTGAGCATGGATTACAATGGAAGACAGATTGCCACGATCCTCCCCAAAATTGTCCCCTCACTTCAAAGGCGCTCATCCCATCGCCCTCTACACTTTCTGCAGCAGTCCTGGAGAGTCCTCTTTCCTGAGTGTCTCTCTGAGGTGTGATAAAAAAAATACGTGAATGCTGCCGCCCAGCGCCATCTAATGGAACGGCAGGCTAGTAAAAACACGGCCCTGTGACCTCATCTGCGGGACCTGGAACCCTGCGACTTTTGATTCTTCCCCAAAGTCAAATGAGCGTGAAAGGGAAAGGTTTTGAATGCATTCTAGACATGAAGGCAGCCAGGACAGTACAACTAAAGACCCTCACGAAATAGGACTTCGGAGCTGCTGCAGAAAGCAGCAAGAACCGTGGATGAGTGTGTCCAAACAAAGGGGGAGGATTTTGAGGGGATTCATGGCAATGTGTCTTTTACCGTACTGAATGGTTTTTATTCAATGACATCACACTGTGGACCCACATACGTGCACTCACACATAAGGATACAGTCACATTCTGTGTCGGCACTTGGGTGAGGACAGACCACATAGAGAAGCGTGTACCTCTAGCCTGGGTGTGCAGCGGGGCATTGCGCGTGCGCCTGAGCAAGCACACGGAACGTGACCCATGAAATGTGATTAATGACCATGGTGGGAGCCAGAGTCTCACCAAATGACACTGCTTTTCCTATGTGCAATGCAATCCGCTTTTTTAAAGAAAGCACAGCCATACGCCGGCAGACCAGCCGGGCTGTGACATTTCCTCCTAGGTAGCGCACGAGAACAGGTTCTCAGGGCCTGCCCAAGCCTAAACTCTGCAAGGCTCCCTGCATCCGCTTCCCTGAAGCCCTCTCACATCTCCACCCACCAGCAGCCTGCTGTCCCCAAGCTTACAGCTCAGGGCTCCTCCTTGCATCCGGGCCCTGCCCGGGCCTGGGGCTCAGAGAAAGAGGGGGGCGGGGAGACAGAGCTGACCCACATCCGTGAGGGCTTTCACTTGGCACAGGCGTGACAGACAGCCGCGAGGACACTTCATACACCTCCTCTGGCACTGTGACCCCAGATGAAAGCCCCCTCGGAGTAGGAGCTCTGTGAACGGTGCAGGGCCGGGCTCTCACAACCAGCTAAACCTGTCCCTGTCACGGAGGGAGAGGAGGAAACTCACCGCTGACCTTGTTTTCCTCCAGATCTTAGCTCCTGCTAGGCAGGCCGCGGTTTTGCTCTGTCAACCTCCTGCTCCTAGGCAGCGGCCCACCGATGGGCCGGGCCTCTGCTCTGCTGGGTCTAAGTCCCCCAGGCCTCTGCTCCTAGCCAGGGACCAGCCCAAGGGAGCCCAGGCTGCAACTCTTGTGCACACGTGCCATCCCTGAAGGGTCGGCTCGGGAAATCCCGACTCTGGCCTCTGAACAGGAGGAGGGCTCAGTGAAGGCCGGACGCTGCCAAGCTCATGATGCCCGAGTATAGTGAGCAACAGACAGGCAGCTGGCCATCCGGGCCTCCCCTGGTCTGAGCTGGGTTTGTGACAAAGGAAGCCTGGTGTGGTGGAGCACTCGGGAGGCTGAGGCAGGAGGATCACCCACCGCAAGTTCAAGGCCAGCCTGGGCCACCTAGTGGGTTCCAGGCCTGCCTGGAAAACTTACTGCGATCCTGTAGACTAGGTTGAAGTAACTGGGTCCAGAGCTGTGGGGAACGAATGTGATCAACGGGCCGGGCCAGGCCGGGGAGCACCAGGGATGCCCAGGAGCGCGGCCGCGGCCTCCATGCCCGATCCCACTGAGCTCTTCACGTAGCACATTCAGCTTTATGCTGTTTTGCGGGCGTCATTTTATAGGAAGGAGAGGGAGAAAATCAGCCCGAGCGGCCCAGCTTCACGGCGCAGAGGTTGGGGTGGCACCGCCCGACCCACGCGGGGGCACCAGGAGCCAGGGGAAGCCTCTCGGTGTCAGCGCGGAGCAGACACGGACTGGCCGCCCGGCTCCAGCCGCCAGGGCAGCCGCATTTTTAAAGCGGGACATTTGTTTTTATCAACCAAACATTAGGAGATTTTTAAGTGGGCAAATCCTGAATGTGCAGCTGGGAAGCAGACGGAGCTCCCGGGGGTACAGGCCTTCCGGGCTCCACGGCGCCACTAGTGAAGCTTTAGGTCTTCATTAAGCAGAGAGAAACAAATATTTTTTAAACTTTTCAGTAAAACAAAACTGGTCTCAAATTGATAGACGATCAGAATCTGCTACCTAGGACGGCTGGCACCAGACAGCCGGGATTCCTGACCCGGGCCTCGGCTGGACGGCACATTAATCGCACGTATACGCGTACTCACACCGGAAATACAGGGCGCCGAGAGGTCTGCGTTTACGGGAGGAGAGGGAGGGGAACCCCTCAAAGAAGCTGAAAGCATTTCAGTGGCAAACACCAAAGTGCCAGCAAGCACACAGCGCTCTGGGCTGAGCCTGGGCGTTGCAGCGCGGCATTTCAGGGCTCCGCCCGCCTCCAGCAGTCTGTGGTAACCCTCTCCCGCCTCTGCCGCCCCCACTGTACTGTGGCTGCAGGAGGCCGGTGTGGCCGGGGTCCGCCGGGGGGACCCCTCACCATCTCTGACCCCCGGGGCCACGGTCTTCGTCCGGTCCGCTCTCTGTCGCTGTGACCAACACTGCAGAGCGGGTAGTTTGTAAGGAAAGAAGTTTACTCCGCCCCAAGCCCTTGGCTGCTCTGTGGTGTCCAGCAGGGACTGGGGCGGGCTGCCCAGCCTACTGTCCAGCCGTGCCTTCCCCACTGTCCACACACCCGGCCCTGGGAATCACGTTTCGGTGGGAGTCGGGGAGAGACTGTGTTGGAGCGGCAGCAGCCTGGGAGCCGGCCCTGCCAGTCACTGTCCACTGTCACTCAGGAGCTGCCCTTTGCCCTCAGAACAGGCTGTTTCCAGTAGGGACACGTAGTCCCGCCCACTCCTGGAGTGTGGTAGGTGCTGTCGAATTTTGGCTCTGCTTTGCACCACCACACAAGGCCTGCTGCGTGGCCTGGGGATGCAGCGCTCTGTGAGGGGCTTTGTGCTCACAATTCGCCCACCCGGAGCTCGGCGAGAGCTCAGAGCACAAGGGAGGCAAGTGAGGCTCAGCCGTGACCTTCACAGGGCAGGGGAGCAAATGCACTGCAGCTTAGGACGCTTTCACCTGGCCGTGGGTGCAGCAGGGCGAAGCCCCACAGACAGTCAAGGAGCATCTGCCCCAGCAGACAGCGGGGAGGGAGCGCGCCCTGCACAGACCCTGAAGGGGCTGGCGGACAGTGAAACACATCAGCACCACCGCACAAGGAGGTCCAGGCCAGCCCCTCCGGGATCCTGGGTGGGCGACAGAGTCACTTGAGAGCCTGCTTCGGGAAGTGGCCAGCATCTGCAGCCCCAGTGATGCTGCCTCCTGCACCCTTCACTGAGGAAAGTGAGTCCAGGCAGTCCAAGGAGCCAGTTAGACTTCCCCAGGGTTGGTCCCTTGGAATGTACAGAGAAACCAAGCAAGCAGACAATCCTTCCAGATGAGCTCATCTGAGCTCTGACTGGCTGTTAAACTTATTTACAGACTGAGCAAGTAACAATCAGATATACAAAGGTGAGCATTCTGGGAGTATCTGTATAATACTGCCCACTGTTACCTCTAGATAATAAGAGTTCTTGACAGGACTCTTCTAAACATTCAATATATCAAATATCAGTTGCAGCAGGCATTTTCTTCCAGGGGGAGCAACCCATGTGGCCTTGCGGTGGCAGGAATGCTGCACAGCGCAGGCATGAGAACGGCTGGCCAGGTACGCTGAGGGATTTCTTCCTGCCGCAATGCTGAGCGCAACAGGAGAATCTGAGAGCAAGAACAAAACAAGAACCAAGAGGTAGGAAAGGTTCACCAAGCAGTAAAGACTTATTTCGAGAGTAGCGATACTAAAATGAAACCATCCAATCCAATGCTTCCTAAAGCACCAGGTGGGTGCTGCTGGATGAGTGAAGAGCAGAGCAGCACTCAGCCCGTGATGCCAACAGCAAACCTGCCTTACAGCAGGGACACCGTGACGGCAGACCCTGACACACACACTTTGCTTACCCTTCAGTCAGCATCTTCATCACGAGAGGTGGCCTTGGCATAACTCAGAGGTAGATTCAGCCCCACAGCCGGCCCCACAATGCTCAGCCATGATGTGATGTAGTTGACGGTTCTGGGAAATGAAGGAGATGCAGGCACCGTTACTGCCTCTGTGACAGCTTCTGGATGAACGGTGGAAACCACTCGGGCAGCAGCAGGGACAGAAATGAGGCTTTCGACCTCCCTGGAGTCTCCCATCCAGATGCCAGACCCTTCACCCACAAGGAGCTGAGGACCGGAGAGCATGTGAGGACCCCTCCCTCAGGGAGGTGAAGGGCTCTGGACACAGGGTTCCTGACTCCCTGTGATGACAAAAGGCCTCCACTTGAAATTGCTGGCATTGATGAAGGCCGCAGAGCGAAATGGCTGAGAGCCAGGCTCTGAGATAGATACTTGTGGATGCAAGTCCCAGCCCCACCACTTTTTACCGTGTGACTGAGCTCCTCTCTGCTCTGGCTTCCTCCTCTGTAAACTGGGTAAAATAATGGTACCTAGCTCATAGGGTGCTATAAAAATCCAATGTGCTAATATATCTAAAACTCTTAGAACAACACCTAGCACACAGAAAAAATCAATACATGTTAGCTATTATTATTATTACAAAGAATATTTCTTCTTCAGCCTGGCTTTTAGAGTCACATAAAAAGATTTACACTTTTGAAATCAGAGAAGAGGCCAATGTATCTCGAAGGTGTTTCTTACCTATTGATTTTCTGGGAATTCTTTAATACTGGAGCCATGAATTCAGTGGTCTTGCAAGGGTGAAGTACAAAAAAGGGTTGTCCTAGTATTGGATGTTCCTGTAAGAATCAGAGTCAGTCAAGAACTGTCATTGTAACTTTGAAAAAATTAAATAATCTGGTTAATCCATTAAAATAAGGACTTGTCCTCAATTTCAAGTTACTGAATTAACATACGGGTGGATTTCCAACATTTTGAAACATAATGTATAACCCAAAGATGACAAGAGTCGGTATATTAGTCACTTTCCTCATTGCTGTCATAAAAATACCTGACACTCACATCTTAGGTGGACAGGTTGCTTTTGGCTCATGGCTTGTGGAGGATCAGTCCATAATTACCTGGCTCCAAGACAGGGTTGCCTGGCAGAGGGGCAGGCCAGAGGAGAGCTGCTCATGGCAAGGCAGACAGGAAGCAGAGAGTCAAGGGAAGAGGTGGGAAGGGAGATGTACCCTCCCGGGTCACTCCCACAGTGACAGCCTCTTCTGACCAGACCCGGTCTCATTTCTGGGGTGCCACTCACCCAGGCACAGCCTTCAGCAGAAGGGGGAGGCATCCTGGGCTTGGGGCATTTGACTCTAAGTTTGGCCTGCTCACTGGCAAACCAGCAAGCTGTAGGCAAAGCTGGGCAACCTCAAGGAAAGCAGGCAAAGAATGAGAAATAAGAATTAAAAACAAATAACAGAGACATCAGCGTCCACATGCACAGGGTAGATGAATTCTGCAGATAAAGCCTAGGAAGTTTACCAAAATAAACAAAAACAACAGCAATAATCACAAGGAGACAACCCTGAATTACAAGAAATCCAGAATTCTTTTAATACATTATCCAAACTCATTTTCAAAGAAATTTATGAGACATACAAAGAAACAAAAAAGTGTGATGGATACTCATGGAGGAAATGTCAGTAATGAAAACTGACGCTGAGAGGGCCCAGCTGTTGGATTTACAGAGAATTCAAAGCAAATATTATAAATAGGCTCAAAGGATTAAAACTATGGTTACAGAATTAAAAGGGAAAACTTATGACAATGACTCTGCAATAAAATCTCAGTAAAAGAATACAAAGATGTAGAAAGAAGCAAATAGAAATTCTGGAGTTGCTATGTACAATACTGGAAATAAAAAAGGTCATTAGCTGGGCTCCGCACTAGATAGGAGACAGCAGTACAAAGAACGGGTGGATCTGAAGATGTACAATAGAAAGCATTCAATCTTTGGAAGAAGGAGGAAAAAACAGAGAAAAGGAGGCCCAGGCTTGCAGAACCACCTCACCTGTCCCGGCATATGGGGAACAGGACTCTGAGGAGGAAAGCAGAGAGAAAGGGGCGGGTGGGATAGTCAAGGACATCTTGGCTGAAATCTTCCAAACTTTGACGGAAAATATTAATCTCCAGATCCAAGAAGCTCAGCAAACCCTAAGGCAGAGAGATCCACATCTGGGCAAATGGCTGACACCCAAAAGCAAGGAGACAATCTTAGGAGAAGCAACATATGAAGGGCTCTTCACACAAACAGGAAACAACCCAGAAGGTAGCAGAGAAACACGGTCAAAGTGCTGGGGGAAAACCCTCATAGATTCCATACTCAGCAAAACTATCCTCCAAAAATGAAGGTAATATAAATATATTCTCAGGGAAATAGAGTGAGAGAGTTACTTGCTAGTAAATCTGCCTAATAAGATATAGCAAAGGAAGTTCGTCAGGAAATAATATCAAAAGATAATTCAATTCCCCAACACACACAATGAAAACTTCCATGCATGGTAAATACAAAGAATATTTAAGAAATTGTTTGAATTTATATTTTCACTAATCCATGTTTGCAATACATAAGGTTACATTCACAGTGGGGAATTGGGGTCACATCTTGATTCTTTTCACGTCCCCTTCTCCTCCCTACACCTCGCTCCATGTCTTGGCCCTCTTCCTATTTGCAAAAGATTTTCTTCTCTTAACAAGATTATATAAGCAAAAACTGTAGCCCTGTAGTGCTGAGTTTTATAACATTTATGGATGTAAAATGCGTAGCAGTCACAGCACAAAGGAGGAAGAATTGGGAGCTAGTGGAAGCAAGCATAATCGAGTCAGTCATGAGCAGTGCTCTCCTGTCACGGTGTTAGGACAGGTGTTGGTTTTGAGAGGATTTGGAACCCAAAGTTCATGCTTATGAAATAAATCCTTTAAGTATGTTGTTAACCATGCCATGCCTCCTAGTTATGTGTCAAAGCCTTCATAATTAATTACAAGATTAAATTGTACATGGTTCAACATCCAGTGCTTTCTCAAATGTATTAGTTTCTCTTAGTTGTGGCAAATTAACCAAATCATTAATTACTTTTCAAATACAGATGGAGAATTAATTTTTAAAATATACAAAATAGATCTCTCTTTCTAAATACAGGCTGAATTCCTCTTATCCAAAATGCATGGGACCAGAAGTGTTTCATATTTGGATTTGGGAATATTTTCATAGACTTTGCCAGTTAGCATCCCTCATCTGAAAATATGAAATCCAAAATGCTCCAAAATCCAGAACTTTGGGTGCTCAAAAGTTTTGGAGCTGGAAGCACTTCAGGTTTCAGATATTCAAATTAGACATGCTGAAACTATATGCAGGGTTACTGACTGCACAGCCCTGAGTACAATGAATGAAATAATTCTCATATTATATAAGAAAATACCAAATGTCCTCAACTAAAATTTATATATTCTTTCATTCATTTATCAAACATGAAGGTCATTTTAAATTGGTTGAAACCTAATTCAAAGCAAAGGGTCTGTAACTAAAAAATGTAGTTAATCCCATGGAGCTCTTCACAATGCAGAAACCACAGAATTCAGTTACTGTCATGACCTGAGCCAATACTATTTTTAAAATTCTATTTATTGACCACCGCCCCAGAGCACCAAGGAGGTGAGCCTCTTGGGCTGCCATACCACTGCCGCAGAACGCCAAGGAGGTGAGCCGTGTGGGAGCCAGCACCCCTCCTCCACCAGCTGGGCCGAGCCATTACCTGGATCTACAATGCAGAGTTGCAGGGGTCATAAAGAATATTGTTCTGAGCTTGAGAAGATAGAGTAGAAGTGAACAACAGAAAGAGTGCCTCTCTGAGGCCCCTTGATGAAAATGAAAGCCCACCAGAAAAGTGAAGAAAATCTCTGCAATAAAGGCACACTAGACCACCTCAGTTGGGGGAGCAGCGGTGTGGACCAGAGCAGTGTGGCTGCAAGCAGATCCTGGCCAGGCCTCCGCCCCAACCCCAGAGGCTGGAGCACACTGGCCCAAGTCAAGGGCCTGCCTGGAAAAGAGCTGCACAGGCACACAAGCAACAGCCAGAGTTTCACCCCAATGCCATCAGTAAGTACACGAGACCCTAGCCAGAAGCTTGCTCACACAACAGAACTGGGGTGCACAGCCCCCAGCCAAAGGCCCTCCCAAACAACAGCTATATAGGGGCCCTAGCCACTGGCACACCTAGATATTATCCCAAGTGTGCACAGGCCCCAGCCAGAAGCCCACCCAGACAACAGGGCAGCTCAGGGATCCAGAAGGCCACCTTTCTGAACCCAGGAATTAGTGTTCTGGTGAGCAGCAGAGAAAATGCAGCTCTGTGGCTTGCTAAGAATTGAAGACCCCTGGATGAGTAAAAAGTTGCCTCAACAAAGGCACAACAGGTTGCATCTGTTGAAATGAGAAGACACATAAACAATTCTCAAAACCAGACTTCCAGATCACCTAAGGCAACCCCAAAGGGAAATGAGATGGAACAATCTGATATTCAACCACCTGGACTCCTGAACTGGCAACAAAAGAGGATCTGGAAAAAATGAAATCAGAAATAATTCCTCAGAGAGCAGCAGAGATTGGACTCATAGTGCAAGACATGATTAATAAATCTAGAGCAGACACAGATTAAAAAATAGAGGAGCTGAGGAATATCATGGAATCCCAACATAGGAAACAAATGGAATCCATGAAACAGATCCAAAGGGATTTCCAGGAGGTTAAAAACTCCATTGAAAGTTTACACAGCAGAATGAGCCAATGTGAGGACAGAATTTCAGATATAGAAGATTAGATTTCAATTAGTGATCAGGAAAAGAAAAATTTCTTTAAAATAGTAAGGAACCATGAGAAATCAATCCAGCAGCTGCTACACGATGCAAAGAAGAATAACATAAGACTGATCCGAGTCAATGAAGAAACAGGAGAGAGTACACACAACATAAAAATCCGTTCACAGAAGTGATGGCAGAAAACTTCCCAAGCACAGGAAAAGAATTTGACATACAGATAAGGGAGGCATATAGGACTCCAACTAGCCATGATTAAAAAAAATCTATACATAGGCATATAATAGTAAGATTCCAGAAATCCAACAGAAGAACAAAATTCTACAAAC
This sequence comes from Heterocephalus glaber, assembly GCF_053883595.1. Classification (NCBI taxonomy): domain Eukaryota; kingdom Metazoa; phylum Chordata; class Mammalia; order Rodentia; family Bathyergidae; genus Heterocephalus; species Heterocephalus glaber. The sequence continues at coordinate 30,033,792 of NW_028258312.1, forward strand.
GGTTAGAGAAAAGAAACAAATCACCTACAAAGGAAAGCCCATCAGAATCGCAGCAGAGTTCTCAGTGCAAACCCTCAGGACAAGAAGAGCTTGGAGTGATGTATTTCAAGCCCTAAAGGAAAACAGCCTCCAACCCAGACTGATGTACTCTATAAAACTATCTTTCAAAATCGATGGTGAAATAAGATACTTTTATGACAAAGAGCACCTTAGGAATTTCATGAATACCAAACCAGCACTCCAAAAATTTTTAGACAATACCCTAGGAAAAGACAATGAGGATCACAACCCCAGGAAGCTCAGCAGAATGAATTCATTGTGCATGACAAGAAATTAAATGCAAAGGGGGAGAATCCAACAAAAAGAAAAAGTCATGACAATGATAAGTCAATATGTAACCATCAAAGTTAATGGTCTCAATTCACCAATCAAAAGAAATAGACTGGCAGAATGGGTCAAGAAACAAGATCCAACAATATGCTGCATACAAGAAATACACTTACTAAAAAGAAACTCATAGACTGAAGTTAAAGGGTGGAAAACAATACTACATGTAACAGGAACCCCCCAAAAACTAGGAGTAGCCATCCTCTTTCCAGATCAAGTGGATTTCAAACCAAAATCTGAAACACTTCTGGTCCCAAGAATTTCAGATAAGGGACAGTCAACCTGTATGTACAAATCTATTGTGAGCATGTGTTTTCATTTCTCTTAAGTAAAAACTTAAGAACAGAACTGTTGGTTCTTAATAGTAATACAAGAAATTTCTATATTGTTTTCCAAAATGGTTTTATCATTTTACATTCACATTAGCAGTATTAGAAAGTTCTAACTGGTTCACACCTAAGCTGACATTTGTTCTTTTAAAATTTTTAACTTCATCTCCCTAATAAGTGTACATTGTTATTGTACTGATTAGTATTTTTCTGATTCTAGTGTTGCACACCTTTCCTTGTGCTGTACTGGCTATTTATCATCTTGTTGTGTCTACTTTTTAATTGGGTTGATGATATATTTTTTTGGTACCAGGGATCGAACTTGGGATCTTGTGTTTGCAAGGCAGGTGGCAGAACCACTGAGCTAAATCCCCGGCCCAAAATGGAAACATGGGTTGTCTATTAATGAGCTGTAAGAGTTCTTTATATATTCTGGTCATAGGTTATATGTACTATGAATATGCTCTGGTTAGGGATTACTTTTCATTTTCTTAACAATGTCTTTTAAAGTTCTAAATTTTGATGGAATATCATTTATCATTTTTTTTTCTTTTATACATCATGTTTTTTGTATCCTAAGAAATTCTTGCCTACCCTAAATTCATGAACATTTTCCCTTATAATTCCTTCTTAAAGTTTTATAGTTTTAGTCTTTCATATTTAGGTTCATAGATCCTTTCAAGTTATTTTTATGTATGGAAATAAAGGGTTGAGGATAATTTTTTACATACGGATATCAGGTGTTCTAGTGCCATTTGCTGGAAACATTATCTTTTCCTCTGCTCTTGAGTTGAGTTTATATTTTATAAAATGCTAATGTTAAATAATCTTTCAAAACTCAGTGGACCATATAGACATGGTTCTATTTCTAGATTCTGTTTTATCCCATTGATCTATATTTCTTTCCTTATGCCAACATTGCCTTGATTACTATAGCTTTAGAAGTCTTAAAATTAGGTAATAAATATCTTCCAACACATTTGTTTTTCTTTTCCAGGTCCTTTGTACTCCCACATAACTTTTAAATTTCAATATCCAATTCTTCATTTATAGCAAGTATACATAGACCTAAATTTTTATGTATACCTTGTGTTTTCTAATCCTGCTAAATTCAAATCCAAGTTCTAGGGGCTCCTAGAGATTTCTTAGTATTTTCTCTGTAGATGATCATTTCATCTACATATAAAGATTTTACTTCTACCTTGCCAATGCCATCCTAATTTTGTCATTTTATTGCCAGACTATTTTGGTTTGGACCTGTGTTTCAAAGTTTAATGGACAGATGAAGAGTAGGTATATCTGCCCTTGTTCTCCACCTTAGGGAGAAAGCATTGTATCTTCTCCATTCATACAAGGCATTTTTGCTAGAAGTATGGAGTACATGTCTTCAATCTGTTGAGAAGGTTCTGTTCTACTTCTAGTCTCCTGATAGCTTTTACCATGAACAGCTGTGGAATTTAGTCCAATATTTTTCTGCAACTACTAATAGGATCATATGGCTTTTTCCTTTTCTCTGTTAAAATGATGACATATGGGGGTGGATCTTCCAATGCTGAACCAACACTGCCATCCCTATAATAAAACCACTTACTACATACTGCCAGATCTGACTTCTAATAGTTTGTTTTGTTAAACAACATTTTATTTATGTTCATACTTTTCTATTATCTTTAGCCAGTTTTAGTATTAGCACAATGTTGATTTCCTAAAATGAGGGGAGAAGTGTTTCTTCTTTTTTCTGCTTTAAATGTTTGATATAATTTATCAGTTAAAATGTATACAAGCCTGTTGTTGTCATATAGGTAGGTTTTCAAGCTAGGAATATACTTTCTCTAATAGGTGCTATTCAAATTTTATATTTCCTCCAGAGTCAGTTTCATGAATTTGTCTTCCAAGTTACTTCACAGAAGTTGTCAAATTTATTTCAAAAAAGATTTTTGTAATGTGCTTTCTATATCTTTTTAAATTCTGTAAAATCTGTGGTAATGTCCTCTAAATGCTGATATTGTAATTTTAAAAAAATGTATAACTGATATTGTATAATAGGAAGAAAAGGTCTAAAGAAGTAGGGGAAGTGGGAGGGGTAGGGGAAAGGAAAGAAGGGAAGAAAAAATATGAGAAAAGGAAAAACATGGAAACAAAGTCTTAGTAAATAGGGAAGGGTGGAGGGGGTGAAGGGAGGGCAGGGGAATGGGGAAAAAAATAAAAACCAAGATGCATCATGTAAAGGTACAAGATCCCAATGATGAATGTAACTGTATTGTCTACCTAAAATGTACCAATAAACTTAATGCAAAAAAATTCTATTTATATATATATTTATTTATTTATTTTTAATCGGTTCATGTTTACAGAACATGTTTATATTCCTTGTGGGAAGTCTGTGCATGTACACAATACATTTTAGACATCAATCACCTTCCCATTTAAGAAAGACCTATCTCCCTACTTCCTATTATCTATCTCTTATTTTGCTCTTTATTTATACTTTGGGTTTCTCATATAAGAGAAACCACGTGATATTTAATCTTGTGTGTCTTAGTTACTTCAATTAACATTATGGTCTCAAAGTGCATCCATTTTCCTACAAATGATTCAAGATTATCTTTCTTTATGGCAGAGTAGTACTTCATGGTGTGTAAATACCACATTTTCTTTATCCATTCATCTGTTGATGGACCTATAGGCTGCTTCCCAGGTTCAGGTATTGTGAATTGTGCTGCCATAAACATGGTGTGCATGGATCACTGTAATATGACATGTTTAACTCTTTTTGGAAGAACCAAATTCAGTAATGCTAGCAGGATACAAAATCAAGAGAAATAAATCAATAGTGTATACTAGTAAAGAACCTGCTGAGAAAGAAATTTAGAAAAAAATACTATTAACAATAGCACAAAGGAAAATTAAATATTTAGGAATTAACCTAATTAAGGAAGAGAACACCTCTACAACAAAAACTATGGCACTCTGAAAAAGAAAATGGAAGACATCAGAAAATAGAAAGATATCCCCAGTTCCTGGACAGGTAGTACCAATATTGTCTAAATGGCTATATTTCTGAAATTGATGTACAGATTTAACACAATCCCAATCAACATGCCAATACTATCTTTTTCAGTCACATTCAATCAGCTGATCCTACAAGCCCAGCAACTTGTATTTAGACTAAGTAAAGAACTTACAAACAATCTGAGACTTGAGATCAATGTAGGCAATCTGGATAATATTCTCTAAAAGCCATTTTTGTTCATTGTTGTTTTTTAAGGTTTACAGTATCAGGGAAAATGATCTGTATTTTCAGACAGCCAGAATCAGAGGTGAAAAGCAGTCTTTAGTTGGCTTAGGACTTAAGTTTGGAGTTAAAGAAAAATCTAAACTCCTATGCTGATTTGTTTAATATACCGTTTTCAGAAATGGAAGAACATTGCAAGTGTCAGGATTCTTTCAATGACATTTCTTAGATCAATTCAGGAGGTAAATTCATGTGAAAGTGCTACCATCTGCTGTCAGTACTAATGAACTGAGCAAATCCACTCTGAGAAAAATATCAGTGTGGAAAGAGGCACAGTCAATGAACTGTGCTTTGCTTAAAACTCCACAGCATGTCCACTGGAAAAAAGTTCGCCTAAATGGTTTTCTGTGAAAATAGAAATGATGGGTCCGATTTCTATCTCTGTAACTCCAGAGGAGTTATACAGGAACATTCCCTTATGAAATTTAATTTAGCAATGGTTAAATGTCTCATAAAATAAGTCTGATGTGAATACTGTGCACTCGTTTTGGAACTATTAGATGTGACGATCAGAAGGAACTGGTAATCCTGCACCTTCATTCACATGTAATAAATATGATGAGTTACTTGGTTCATTTCTTAATTTTCTTTGCTCTCGGGAGGGCACAAATATAATTTCACATACTAAGCTTTCCACCAGTTTCATATTCCAAACTGATCGAATTTGCCTTCCACTCTGGGCATATTCCTTAGATATGGAGAAGAGATCTCCCTCATCCTACTCTCTCGAGCAGGGGAAAGTACACCACACATCTAGAGGATGAGACAATCCTACCACAGTGACTCTTTGAGGAAGGCTTTATTTTTGCCACTGTGAAAATTAGAGTTGAGTTCATGCATGTGGTAGGGACAAAGCCCCTCACACCTCCAGAATCAGCCAGCTTCCTCTGCACCCTCTCCTGCCTCTGGCCAGCATTGCTGACTATGGCAGTCCCTGGATCACAACCTGGCAAGGGTGGATGTCACCTTGACTGGCCTTGCCATCTGCCCCGGGGGTTGGTGGAGCACACGTCTGGGTGTGTGCGGCTGGGATATGGAGGCATGGCCTTGGTGTTATATATGGCCGCTGGACCATTTCCTGGCTGGCACTGTTCCTCTGCTCTGCTTCCTAGCCACCTGAACTGAGCAACTTTGCTCTACAATGAACTTCCGCCATGATGTTCCTGTCTTGGAGTCAGTCACCCATGAACCAAGTCCCCTGAAACCATGAGCCAAATTAAGCATCTCTTCCTTTAAAGTATGGTGTTGGGTTTTGTGTCCAGCAATGGGAAAGTCTACCTTCAAAAATCTACTCTACATTACTAGAATTGTCTAGTCTTCTCTTCAAAAACCTATTTATTTACATTGAAATGTGTTTTTATAAAATTTTAAGAGCAATCTAGAGAGTTCAGAAAATATAGAGAAGAGCAAGAATAAAAGCAGGACAATTGAAACTGCCCAAGTCAGATTTAATCACTGGTAAATTTCCCTTCATATACACGTTTATAGTCTCTGTTGCATTTTATACACTGGACAGACATTTACTAAGGGACTGCCATCCCAGTCCCTGTCAGAGGTATCTTTGGTGGGTCCTCTCTACTTTACTAATTCTGAACTTGACTGCCTCCAAATATTTTGTTGATGTGTTTAACGTTCCACCTGGTACTTTAGAGAACATGTGTAGAGAATATGTAAGCTTCAGTTGTTGGCTACCGGGTCCTATATGTTTCATTACATCAAGATAGTTGTGTTGGGAGTGTCTTCAATTTCCTGTGTGTCCTTGTCTGCTTGATGTATCAGTTTCTGAGAGAAGTTCAGATCTCTCCTACACCTTGGTCTATTTCTGTTTTAGTCTGTCAATTTTTTGCTTCCTACACGCTGAAGCTGTGTTATATAAAGGCATAGAGGCGTATCTTCCTAGAGAACTGAACTTTAATATGAAGCAATCCTATAACTGATTATGCTGTTTGCTGGTAATGTAGCCACACCAGCTTTCTATTTACATCGTGCAATTAAAAACTATTTGGATTTCAATCTTTTTGGCCCTTTATATTTAATGGAAAAAGAACATAGATGGATGTTTAAAAATTCACCATCACAATCTGTCTCTAGAATGGAGGACTTAGTTCATTTGTAGGCCTTCTGATTACAAACATAATTTTAGTTCTTCCATTTTATTGTGAACTTTTACTAATTATATTTTTAACATTTTCCTCACAATGCATTCTTTTGATTCTATTGTAAGAATAAACATTTTTTCTCCTTGCCTTTTCTCTTTTTATTATAGTAATAACTTGATTCATGAGCACTTGTGTTTGTGGACAATTCAGTTCATGAACAAAAGCACTTGGCAAAATTTTGCTTCTGTTTGTGAACTGTGTATCTGGTGATGAATGTGACTACAGCCATCTTCCCCAGAATTGTGGAATGAATTAAGTTTGTGAACCAAGGTACCACTGTATATTGGAAATTACACATATTTCTAAACATTCAGTGCTATCCCTCGACAATTATTCAGCATCTTCCATTTTTTCAAACAACTCAAGTATTTTAGGATGATTAATTCCAACTCTCCCCCTCCTGATCTATGTGCTGCTGCTGTCCACTATTTCAGCTGTGTCTGTTGTTTTTAACCCCATAAAGTAGGTCTTACTAGAATTTATAAAACACTGTCAGTTGAGATCTGCTCAAATTCTGCCATCCTGTTGCCCACCATTTCCCTAAGCTCAGCATCTTCTCCGGGGCCTTTTTCTCATCACTGATATTTGTCCTGGTGAACATGCCTTAGTGAAGATCTACAGCAAATTAGTGGGCTGTCCGGCGATGCTTTATCTTGTCCCCTCTTTTGAAAAATAGTGTTTGTAGTTGAGAAAAAAACATCACTTGGATTATGATTCTATTCTCTCAGCACTTGGATCGTATAATCCTATTTGCTTCTGGTTTCCAGTATTTTCTAATGTGAAGTGAATGGTCAGTGTGATTGTCATGCCTTTTCTTTCTTCATTGCTGGGGATTGAACCCAGGGCCTTGTGCATTCTGGTAAGCCCTCTGCCACTGAGCTGTCTCTCCAGCCCTTTATTTTATTTTGAGACAGGGTGTGGCTAAGATGCCCAGGCCGACCTTGAGCTTGAGACCCTCCTGCCTGAACCTCCCCAGCAGCTGGGATACAGGCTTATGCCACCCAACCTGCCTACGTGACAGCCTTTTATTGTTCTTTGCCTCTAGTGCTTCACTATAATGTGTCTGGGTGTGCATTTCTTTTCATTCATTTTTCTGGAGCTTTACTGAGTTTCATTTTATAAACATCAATATCCTTTCAGCAATTCTCAGAAAGTCTTGGCATCAGCTCTTTGTGTTTTTTAAAATTTTATTTTATGGGTACAGTTTAAGAATACAATATAATGACAATGATCATTGGAAATTTGCACCTTTACATAATCTCTCTTGGTGCTTATTTTTCCCCCTTTCCCTGCCTTCCCTTCAACCCCTCCATCCCTCCTTATTTACAAAGACTTTGTTTCCATTTTTTCATTTTCTCATATTAATTCCATTCCCTTCTTTCCTTCCCCCACCCCTCCTACTTCCCCTTCCCCTTTGCCCCTTTTCTTCTTATTTCACATTATGTATTATACCTTTTAGTCCTTATTTACACTTTCAGTTTCTCACACTAGAGAAACTATTTGGTATTTACACGTGTGTCCTATTTATTTCACTTAAGAATATCATCTTAATGTGCATCCATTTAGCTATAAAGTTTCTACTTTCTCATTTTTTATGGCTGAGTAGTACTCCATTTTATAAAAACCCACATTTTCTTTAACCAGTCTCCAGTTGATGGGCATTTGGGCTGCTTCCAAGTTTTAGCTATTACAAACTGCGCTGCTATGAACATGGGTGCACATATATCACTGTGGTATGATTCTTTTAATTCTTTGGGGAAGATACCCAGCAGGGGAATAGCAGGGTCAAATGTGACTTTCAGTCCTAGTTCTTTGAAGTATCTCCATACTGATTTCCACAGTGGCTGCACCAGTCTACACTCCCACCAGCAGTGGAGAAGGGTTCCTCTTTCCCCACAGCCCCGCCAGCATTTGTTACTGGTTGATTTCATAATAGCAGCCATTCTTTCTGGGGTGAGGTGGAATCTCAGCATTGTTTTCACTTGCATCTCTCGAATGACCAGTGATGTTGAACATTTTTTCCTATGTTTATTTGCTATTTCTATTTCTTTGTCTGAGAAATGTCTGTTCATTTCAGATGCCCATTTTTGGACTGGGTCTTTAAATTTGCAGTTCTGATTTTTTGTTGTTGTTGCTTTTTGTTTTTTGTTCCTGGTACTGAGGATCGAACTCGGGTCCTTGCGCTTGCACAGCAGGCAACAAAACCACTGAGCTAAATCCCCGGCCCAAGTCTGATTTTTTTAAGTTCTTTATAGATTCAAGATAGTAGACCTTTGTCTGAGGAACAGCAGATGAAGATTTTTTCCCACATTGTGGGTTGTCTCTTCACACTGCTGGTGGTTTCTCTTGCTGTGCAGAAGCTTTTTAATAAGAAGAGATCCCATTTGTTGATTGTTTGTGCTAGTTCACGGGCAACTGAGGTTTTGTTCATAAAATCTTTTCCTACACTAATGTCTTCAAGAGTTCTACCTAACCTCTGTTCCAACTGATTCAGTGTTTCTATTTTAATATTTAGATCTTTAATCCATTTTGATTTTAGTTTAGTGCATGGTGAGAGATATAGGTCTAGTTTTAATCTTTGACAAGTTGAAACCTAATTTTTCCAGCACCATTTATTAAAGAGGCTATCTTTCCTCCAGTGAGGGTGTTTGGCTCCTTTATCAAAGATGAGATGGCTGAGTATGTCTGGAGTTGTTTCAGCATCTTCTAATCTGTTCCACTGGTCCTCAAGTCTGTTTCTTTGCCAGTACCATGCTGTTTTTAATCACAGTAGCTTTGTTGTATAGTTTCAAGTTGGGGATTGTGATACCTGCTGCCATGTCTCTGTTACCTAGAATTGCTTTTGCTATTCTGGGTCTTTTTTTGTTCCAAATGAGTTTTTGGATTGTTTTCTCAAGGTCCATGAAGTATGCTGCTGGAATTGCATTGAATCTATATAGCAGTTTTGGAAGTATGGCCATTTTCACTATGTTGAACCTTCCTACCCAGGAGCAAGGGATGTCTTTCCATTTTCTGATATCATCTTCAATCTCTCTTTTCAGAGTGCCATAGTTTTCAGAGAAGAGGTCTTTGATTTCTTTTGTTAGGTTGATTCCTAGGTATTTCAGTTTTTTGGATGCTATTGTGAAAGGAATTGTTTGCCCTATTTCTCTCTCAGTGAGTCTGTTGTTCATGCAGAGGAAAGCTATTGATTTTTGTGTGTTGACCTTGTAGCCAGCTACTTGACTGAATTTGGTTAATAAGTCTAGAAGACGTTTGGTGGAGTTATTGGAGTCTTCTATAAACAGTATCATGTCATGTGCAAATAATGACACTTTGAATTCTTCATTTCCTATCTTTATTCTTTTCATTTTTCTCTTGTCTAATTGCCATGGCTAATGTTTCCAAAACTATATTGATCAAGAGTGGTGATAGTGGACATCCTTGTCTTGTTCCTGATTATAGTGTGAAGGGTTTCAGATTTGGACCATTTAGTATGATATTGGCTATTGGTTTTTCATAGATGGCTTTTATCAGATTGAGGTAAAGACCATCTATTCCAATTTTTTGTAGGGTTTTTATCATAAATGCATGTTGGATTTTGTCAAATGCTTTTTCTGCGTCTATGGAGATAATCATATGGTTTTTGTCCTTGGCTCTATTGATATAGTGTATTACATTGATTGATTTGCATATGTTGAACTATACACACCCTGGGATGAATCCCACTTGGTCAGGGTGTATGATCTTCTTGATGATCTTCTGCTTTCTATTTGCCAGTATCTTATTAAGGATTTTTGCATCTATGTTCATTAGTGAGATTGGCCTATAGGTCTCTTTTTCAGTTGGGTCTTTCTCTGCTTTGGGGATCAAGGTGATGCTTGCTTCCAGGAATGAATTCAGGAGTATTACTTCCCTTTGATTTCATCAAAGATTTTAAATAGTAGTGGCAGTAGTTCCTCTCTAAATGTCTTGTAGAATTCACTAGTGAAGCCATCAGGACCTGGCCTTTTCTTGGTAAGTTTTTAATTCTGTTTTCAATTTCATTGATTGATATTGGGTTGTTTAGAATTTTTAGGTCTTCTTCGTTCAACTTAGGAAATTCATACATATCTAGGAATCTGTCCATTTCTTCTGTGTTGTCCATCTTTTTGGCATATAGATTCTTGAAGTAGGTATTGAGGATCCTCTGGATTTCTGCTGGATCCATTGAAATTTCAGCCTTTTCATTCCTAATTGCATGAATTTGGGCCTTTTCTTTCCTTTTTCTGATAAGATTGTCTAAGGGTTTGTTAATTTTGTTTATTCTTTCAAAGAACCAACTCTTGGCTTCATTGATTTTTTTGTATCGTTCTCTTAGTCTCCATTGCATTGATTTCTGCTCTGATCTTTATAATTTACTCCCTTGTATGAGCTTTGGGTTGTCCTGCTTTTCTCTTTCTAGAAGCTTGAGGTTCAGCATCAGGTTGTTTAATTGGGCTCACTCTGTTTTCTTAAAATAAGTATTCACTGCTATGAATTTCCCTCGTAAGACTGCTTTCATTGGGTCCCATAGATTCTGATATGTTGTATAGTCATTGTCATTTAATTGAAGGAACTGTCTGATTTCTTCTTTAATTTCCTCTGTGACCCACTGGTTATTCAGAAGTGTGTCGTTCAATTTCCATGTGTTTATGAAATTTTTGTGGTTTCCTTTGCTATTGATCTCCAATTTCATCACACTATGGTCTGATAATATACAGAGGATAACTTCAATTCCTTTGCATTTACTTAAACATGTTCTATGAGTGAGTATGTGGTCTATTTTGGAGAACGACCTGTGTGCAGTTGAACAGAATGTGTATTCTGATTTTGTGGGGTGGAACACTCTGTAAACATCTGTTAAGTTCATTTGTTCAAGAGTTCAATTGAGTTCTAGTATTTCATTGCTTGTTTTTTGTCTAGTTGATCTATCTATTTGTGACAGTGGGGTATTGAGGTCCCCCACTACTATTGTATTAGTGCATATATGACTTTTCATGTCCATTAGAATTTGTTTTATATAGTTGGGCGCACTAGTGTTTGGTGCATATATGTTTATGATTGTCCTCTCTTCCTGTTGGATTGTTCCCTTTACAAGGATGTAGTGTCCTCCTTTGTCTCTCTTCATCAGTGTTGGTTTGAAATTCACTTGACATGCTTTTTTTCGGGTTCCCTTCGCATGGAGTATTGTTTTCCACCCTTTAACTTTCAGTCTATGAGTTTCTTTTTGAATTAAGTGTATTTCTTGTATGCAGCAAATTGTTGGATTTTGCTTCTTGACCCATTCTGCCAGTCTATTTCTTTGGATTGGTGAATTGAGACCATTAATATTGATGGTCATAACTGATATGTATTGGCTTATCATTATCATGACTTTTTCTTTTTGTTGGATTCTCCTTTATATTTAATTTCTTATCGCACTTGATGGATTCATTCTGCTGGGCTTCCTGGGGTTGTGATGCTCATTGTCTTTTCCTAGGATATTGTCTAAAATTTTTTGGAGTGCTGTTTGGTATTCATGAAGTTCCTAAGGTGCTCTTTGTCATAAAAGTACCTTATTTCTCCATCAAATTTGAAAGATAGTTTTGCAGGGTATATCAATCTGGATTGGAGCCTGTTTTTCTTTAGGGCATGAAATACATCACTCCAAGCTCTTCTTGTTCTGAGGGTTTGCACTGAGAAGTCTGCTGTGATTCTGATGGGCTTTCCTTTGTATGTGATTTGTTTCTTTTCTCTAACTGCTTGTAGAACTTTGTTCTTCTGTTGAGTTTCTGGAATCTTAACAATTATATGCCTATGTGTGGACTTTTTTTGATCAAGGCTAGTCGGAGTCCTGTATGCCTCCCTTATCTGTATGTGAAGTTCTTTTCCTCTGCTTGGTAAATTTTCTGCCATCACTTCTGTGAATAGTTTTTTTTTTATGTCATGTGCACTCTCTCCTGTTTCTTCATTGACTCCAATCAGTCTTATGTTTTTGTTTTGCATCGTGTAGTAGCTGCTGGATTGCTTTCTCATGGTCCCTTACAATTTTAAAGCAATTTTTCTTTTCCTGATCACTAATTGCAATCTTATCTTCTATATCTGAAATTCTGTCCTCACATTGGCTCATTCTGCTGCGTAGACTTTCAATGGAGTTTTTAATCTCCTGGAAATCTGTTTGCATCTGTTTTATGGATTCCATTTGTTTCCTATGTTAGGATTCCATCATGTTCCTCAGTTCTTCTCTAGATTTATTAATCATGTCTTGCACTATGAGCACAATCTCTGCTGTTATCTGAGAAATTATTTCTGATGTCATTTTTTCCAGATCCTCTTTTGTTGCCAGTTCAGGGAGTCCAGGTGGTTGAATATCAGAATGTTCCATCTCATTTCCCTTTGGGGTTGCTGTAGGTGATCTGGAAGGCTGGTTTTGAGACTTGTTTATGTGTCTTCTCTTTTCAATGGGGTGGGGGAGGGTTGCTGTTGGCACCCACATGGCTCACCTCCTCTGCACTGGGAGTGGTGGAAAGGAGGCCTGGAAGCCCCTTCCTCTGCGCTGAGAGTGGAGGAATGGCAGCATCAGCTCTTTGAATATTGCCTTTCCTCCATTCTTTCCACTCTCTCCTTCTAGAACACCTAGTGGATATTTTAATCTTTTATAGCTCTTAACCTGTCATCAAATTTATCATCTTTCACTTTTTGCTACAAGGTATAAAATTTCTTCAGATTCATCTGCTAGTACATTAATGTTCCCTTTAACTTTGTTTCTAATCTAGGCTGATTATATACTTTCCTTTCTAAATCTTCTGTTTGTTTCCTAAATTTGCCCACTTTTCAGTCTCTTCTATTAATATTATATTTTCTGCATTTTCAGATGCTTAAAAATGCTCAACATATTTGTATTTTGCACTGAATTTTGTCAGTATCTGAATTTGTGGCTTCTGATAAAACAACTGGCTGTCTTGGTTGGCCCTCATTCTTAAAGTGTTGTTAAGAATTCTGAACACTGGGCTGGGGATTTAGTTCAGTGGTTCTGCCACCTGCCTCACAAGTGCAAGATCCCAAGTTAGATACCCAGTACCAAAAAAAAAAAAAAAGAATTGTGAACATTTTAATTGAGAATCTGTAATAAGAGTGTACATAGGGTAATTCTTTGAGGCCTAGTCTTGAAAGCATATTCTTCCAAGAAGTTTACACGTTTCCACCTCCTCATGCTTAGAAGGGATTCCAATGCCAAAACAACATGGGGATGGACAGGTGTGTGTTCAGGATTTTTCTGGAGAGAAGATTTTTTTCCCCTCTTGTTATTTGTCCTGTGCACAGTAAAACAGTTACAAGCAATGGAAGAAAGAGAAATATTTTAAATACATGAAAAATTATGGAAGAAGGGCTGTTTTAGGAGGGTTGGTGTGAAAAGGCCTCTTTGTGGAGGTAACATTTGGAGAGAGGCCTGCCCAGGTGAGGAGGAAGCGAGCTATGCAGTGCTTTGGGTCAGACCAGAGGACTCTGAGGTGAAATGTCTGTCCACAGTCTCTTGGCCCCTCATCTGCTGAAGTTCTGCAGAGGTTTCCTTACAATGTCTACCAGCTCTTTAGTATGTTGTAAGGATACCGATTCTTATCTCCATCATTGTGGGCCAGGCACCTGGGCCAGTGTTGGTTAGATCATACACATATACAGATAACCCTGCTGTCATGGAAGTTGCTCAGATAGTAAAAGTATTTATCTGTATGGATGTTATTTGTCTTTATTTATTTTGTAGTACTGGGGAATCAAACACAGGGCCTTCACAATGAGCTGCATCTCCAGCTTTTTTAATTTTTTATTTTTTATTGATTGATTAATTTTGAGTTGCCCAGTCCTCCTGCCTGAGCCTTCCTGAGCACTGGAATTACCTGCATGTGCCATCACGCCTGTCTTGTGTATGATGATTTAGAACAGTGTAAGGTATTGTTAGGTAATTAAATCTATGATTTATATATAGTTTACCTTTGCACTATTTGCTGTTCCTCAAGCAACTGCTCTTTCTTCCCCATAGGCCTTCATACATGCTGTCCTCTCTGCCTGAAACTCTTTTTCTTCTTCCTTTACTTGCTAATACCTGTTTCTTTCCCACTGATCTCAGCTCTCTGTAATTCTGACCACATTTGGGGCTCTCTACCTATGTTCTCACTGCACCCCATGCATAGGCCCAGTACTAATTCCACACCACTCCACACAGGCTTCAGACTGTCCCTAGGCTTGCTCCTCTACTGTTCTGCAGTTCCTGGAGGACACAGGAGTATTCTGATTGCAGCTTTAGTTTCAGCACCCAGAACAGCGCTTTTATCTAGTAGATAGTCAATAAATACCTGTGGAACCAATGCAGACAGCGGCAGCCTGCTGTGCCAAAGGTAACTATTACTGGCACAAGTAGCCTTCTCCATATGAAGAACATCTGTGTGGAAGGACCAGCATCCCACACAGCACTGTAGGGACAGGAGAGGGACTGACCATTCTTTCTGTGTCCATGTATAGAGCTCCAATATCTATTTTCTCAAGTGTTTCCTCCAAGTGCACCTAAGAGCAAAGAAGAGGGCTTGAGGACATGGCTAGGAGTAATTCTCCACAGGTAATTCACATTAAAAAGTAAATCAATTATATAATGTATTCTAAAATCTATCTATTGATTTCCACGTAAAAATAGTAACTGATTTTACCACTGAGAAAAATTGATGTGCCACGATGTGTATTTTAATTCTGTGAGTTGACTCCTCCCTGCCACACAACTGTACCTTCCTAAGGTAAGTCATCCAGACTAAGAACCAGGCTTGCATACTACTGAGACATATAATATTGAGACTCTTGCCTTCCTTCTTGACTCACACTTTTATTAATCTATGTGTTTTTACTCACACATCCAGTGACTGTGACCAAAGGGTCCACGTGGGTAACTCCAGGCTAACCACTCCTCATCTGTCCACCCACCCACTCGTTTAGTCAGTACACACATCAGAGCACATTCTCTGCCAGGCACTGCTGCAGGCACCAGGGTTGTTAGTATGCGGACAGCACCTGCAGCGTCTGTTCCCATGTACTTTACAGTCCAGCTTTAGTGGTGGGCTGAGCACCTGTAATCCAAAAACCAGAATTGCAAAGCTTCTTGAGTGCCAACACGATGCTCAAAAAGTTTCAGATTTTGAAGTGGTTCAGATTCAAGATTTTTGGATTAGGAACACTCAAACCAGTAAAGTCTAGGCAAAACGACTTCAAAATATAAAAATGTCTAAAATCGGAGGCACTTCGGTCCTGAGCATTTCTAATGAGGGATACCCAGTATGTACTGGAAAACTATGAAATGGCAGCCCATTACTCAGCTCTGGGGTTGAGAACACAGTGGCAACCACAGTACTGAAATCTCGGTACTGGATGGCACCTGTGGGAGAAAGAGCTCCAAATCCAAGGCAAGCCTGATGTCATCCCCTTCCATTAGGTTTTTAAAGAGAACAGGAAGGCAGATGCCAGGCAGAACAGTCATCTCTCCTGGCCTGATGCAGAGAGTGGGTGACAGGACTCATGATCAGGAGTGGGAAAAGCTGGTAGGAAAGATGCCACCTGGGGAAAGATTTCTGCTTTCATCACTTGGTGGGAAGATGTGGAAAGGCTTCAAACTTCCAGAAAAGACAGAAGGGTCACAGTGGCGGAGAGTGAATTACTCCCCACTGGAAGATGAACGGTGTCTTCATGGGGGCCTCAGATGCCTCATGGCCAGAAAGTGCTCCTCAGTGAGACAGAGAAGGCCGGCCACGTTGTCAGAAAAACCCCTTGTGCCTGGAATGAGACCACGGTGAGGTCTGAGGTGCCAGAACTGCAGTTTCCCCTGCAGGTCTAACTTGTCATGTGGTTCAGCTGTGTGGTCCTCTAGTGCTGTTTGGATACTCTATGGTTGGAAATCTCAGACCATGCAGTGAAGTGTGCATTTTCATAAGTGGAGAGGGACCACGAGGCAAATGAAATGAGGCATCTCCTCTCCTCTCTTCAGGCTCCATCTGTAATTCACACAACACAGTAGGATCCTGGCCACGTGAAAGGTACAGGCCCAGATCCCATGGGTTCCGCCAGCCGGGTGCCTGAAGATCTGGTATCTGCCTTGGCCCAGACCACCAAGGACAGGCAGGACTAGGGCAGGGGAAGAGTGTGCCAGGGGAACTGAGGCCAGTGAGTCTACTCCACGCTTAATGAGAAAGGAACCACACGAAAGACATACAGACTTCCATCCTTCAGAGAAGGCTGAGAAGCTTGGTGAATGTAGAAGAGAAAAAAAGTGTCTATTTTTGCTTGTTTTTGTTTTGTTGGTGACAGTGTGATGGGACGGAGGCAATCCCTGTGCCGTCCAAGAGCTCCCTGGAAGTGATCAATGGAGAAAAGAGGGGAAAGGAGAAGCCCCTCAGTTCAGATTTCCATCCCTTGTAAGTGCTTGAGGATAAAGACAGAAAGAACAGAGACTATCTAAGACAAAAAATGTGTGGAAAAGAAATGAAAGTCTTAATGAAGTACCCAGAAAGGTCAGTGCATTTCTCCTCGTTTCTGGGTCAGGCAAAGGAACCAAGTGGACGATACTTTTCTCCAGTTGTACCTGTAGGTATTTTGTGGCCAGAAAAGTCTAATGGTGTTTGGGAGATGGTTTAAAAAAACACACCAAAAACAGTTCTTCAAATTCATATGCTGTGCAGACACCACTGAGCTGCCTAGAAATTTTATTAAAAATTACAGACATCACAACAATAACTCTCAGACACTACTTCCTCTATTAACAAACCTGCCTTTCATGGCTCCAGAGAGAGTCCCGAAATGAATTCTTCCACTCCTGCATAAATCTGTATAGGGCTCCCTCTCTGGGCTTCTGATAGTCCCAACTCCAACGTGTGGATTAGCGAGCAGTGTTGAAAGATACTTAGAGCCTATATGAGTTGCTTTAAGCAACACGATTAATATGCTAGAACTGAGTTCCCAAACTTATTCAGTTATCAATTTGTTGTATATAATTTAATCTCTCTATTTTGATATGCAAAATGGAAATAGCACTGCTGATACTTCACAGAGTGAGAAGCTGATAACCACCAAGACCATTATAAAGCTTGCTGGGGGAAAGGAGCTTATGTAAATATCTATTAATTAAACAGTCACGGCTGCACAACTAGGTCAGGCATGATGATAAGGCTGCACTGCCACCCGGCCTTCAGCATCGGAAGGAGAAATGAACATTTAAGCCCAACAGCACTTGTTGCAGTTTATAAAGAGTATTAAATTGTAATATTGCAGGACATAACACAGAGAAGCATCTTTCAGATCATCTTCAAAGAATCGTCTGCCAGAACATCAACTTATTAGAGACAACAGCCTTAGACAAAAACAAAAAAAGCAAGCCAGTTACTAATGAACTTGTAAAAAGCTAATCAAAGCTCTCATCCAGAGAAAATGAGAAAATCCGAGGCTCGGAATGATTTTGTGTATTGATGAGATTTTTATATAGTGTCACAGAAAGAAAAATAAAACAGACTTAAATGCAGACACAAAGGACTCTAAGTCTTGATTTAAGAGTCTCGTTATGTCCCATATCAATGTTTTTATTAAAATGTTCTGTGTTCTGGAGGAAACATTTGTTTTGATAATCTACTTCCCTGGAGGCTTGAGTAGGGGACATTCTGGTCCCTGGTCCCGGGCAAACCCACACATGGGGCCGGGCAGGGAGGAGGAGCCTTCTGCTCTCACTGAGGCCAGGGGGCACCGTGTAGGGTTGGCAGAGGCTCCCAGCTGCTTCTGTCCTTGTCAAAGGAAAAGGCAGCTCTTTTCAGGGGAGCATCTCCTGAAGACGCAAGAAAAGCACCCAAGGAGTGTGTCACACGAAAGGGGAAACTGGGTGGTCTCAGGGCAGTGAGAAGTGAATGGCAGAGCGGGTTTCTCAAACCGGCCTCCAGGGATCAGGAACATTTACTGCCCTGGATCTGCAGCCCCTGGCAGCCCCAGACCTGCAAGCGAGCATCATAAGGACCTCCTGCCACTCCAGAAAGGAATGGAGGAGGAGGAAGAGGGTCCAGGCATGGCCCCTGACTCCTCAGTGACAGGGACATGCATGTCCCCTGGGCATCCTTGCAGATGTTTAGTGCACTGGGCCAGGGGCGACACTATGGCAGAGAACCAGAGCAGGAGGGTGGCACAGGGCAAACCCCTGGCCACTGTGGGGTGCCGCACCTTCAGCAGAGGGGATGTGGGAAGAGACAGGGAGGACAAGGAGCCAGCCAGGCGAGTGAGAGGCCAGGAGACAGGGCACAGGTGCTCTGCAGGGGAGCCTTGCACATGGCCTGGGACACTGCTCAAGAGGCTGAGTTCAGTGACACAGAACCCTTACAAAAACCAGAAAAAGGAGCCTTAGAGATGCTGAATCACTTTCCCAAGGTTGTCTAACTTTGGGGTTTGATTTCAGAATTCCTGCTTTACTTTCCAAATGTTTTCCAGAGCTGGCTTGCTCTGGCAGAGGACCTGGCATGATGAGGCCCAGTCCCCACCGAGGCTCTCCCCTCTCCCCCAGCATGGGCCGGTGCAGGGCGACGGGGCAGCCAAGTCACTGAGGGTCCGCTCAGCTGGGAGGTCCTGTAGAGGAGTCCGGCACAGCCGGGCAGGGGGGCAGCTGGCCCCACTTTCGCTTGGGGCACCACCTGGCTGAGAAGGCTGGGAAGGGGATCCGAACAGGCTGCCCCAACACTGCGGCCCTGGCAGAAGCATTCTGAGCTAGAGGCAATGGAGGAGCAGCAGGGCAGGAAGAATTCTTTCCTCTCCCGTCTGTTCAAAAGCAGGACATACATGGTGAATATATTTATCGCAAATCACAACCATTTACCAGTGAAAGGAAAGAAAGAGAAAAATAAATAAAATGCCACCCAAACACTACACAATTAAAAGCAGGACATGATTGTCCTCAGTGAATGCCCCCTCCCATTCCGGGAGAGGCAGCAGGATCTCAGCTGCACACAGAAGGTCCGCACGAACATGCTGAAGTCCCCTTGTCATCCTCCTGCTTCCGCTCCCATGCTGACCACCCCAGACGCCCGGCCCCTCTCCTTCATCTCATTGCTTCTCCCCAGATTTATCACTTTGTGGTGAAATGGTCTGTCTGGGTCCCCCAGTCTCACTGCTTCTTGGGGTCTTTACTTCTTTCCATGAAAGCCTCTGTAGACATGAAAAATGAGAACAGCGACCTCTGTGACACATCTCCAGGGATGCTGTCGTCTGCCAGGCACACATGCGGCCCAGCCAGTGAGCAGAAGAGAAGGAGGACTCTCCCACTCTCCCGGGGGCAGAGGGCCCAGGGCCCTCCCTGGAACTGCCATGTGAGACACGCCTGGGCCTCTGACCCGGCACTGGGTGACAGAAGGCCAGGAGGGACATGGCGGGTGGGGGAAGCCAGCGTGGAAGTCTATGCTCGAGTCCGGAGACAAAGCAAGCATGATGAGAAGGAGCTGAAGGAAGTGGACAGGAGCGGAGGTATCTCACTACCTAGATGGCACCCGGTTAAGACCACACTGGGGACTGTCCCAGGGATGATCGGAAGCCAAAAAATACTCTTCTGCGCACAGTGAGGTGAGCAGCTGCTTCAGATTACTAAAAAGAAAGAACAAAGCTAGGTTAACAGACTATCCCTTCGTCATTCAGGGCTCATCACAAAGACCTTGCTGGTGGTGTTGGAAATGAGGTCGGGTCAGGTATAAATCAGGTGTCTCATTTATCAGGAAAAGTATGACGTTGTTAGGTTTCACTCTAGTGCTTATGGAAGATGCTGCTCCATGCAACTATGGGAGACAGTTCTTATGGAAGAAAATGAATATGCAAAATAAAAATATACTTGGAAAATGTCCCCAGAGCAATCGATATGTTTCCGAATTCGTTTTATCTAAAGACATCAGAGTCATCTATTTTTTGTGTATTTTTTTTACTTTCAAAGTCATATTTGAAACCTGGAGAATCTTCCAGGAAGGAAGAGATGTGAGGGTTGAGGACAGGGTGGTGGACTGACTGTGTTCTGGGAGATCAACTAAGGGTGTGTGAGCGGAATCCTGCAGGAGGGAAGATGGACAAACACAGGGACCAGGTACAGGGAGGAAGCTGCTGTCCTGACTTATTCTAAATACAACAGGGGGAGTCAGGCCAGCCTGGAATCCTAACACACTGGGAGGCTGAGTCATGAGGATCACAAGTTTAAGCCCAAGAAACATATCGAGATGCTGACTCAACATAAAAACTTAAAAAAAGAAAAAAGGCCTGGGGGTGTAGCTCAGGATGAAGGCCCTAGGTTAAATTCCCAGTACTACACAAAACAAAAACAAAAACAAAAAAAGTGGTAGGTTTCAAGTGGTAAGTGACATGATTTGTGTTTTACTTTTAAAAATATTTCCCTGACTGCTGGTGGAGAATGAATTATAAGAGAAGAAACTGACGAGAAAGCTCCTGTGAGAAAGAAGGTGGTCGAGTGGGCGCTGACAGTAAAGACAGAGTGAAATAAACTGATGAGGGATACTCTCTGGACTGGGAAGAGCAGGTGTTGCTATTAGACTGAGATTAGGGAAAGGAGGAAACCAAAGTGTCTGTTAATATGCAACACCCAGTTTACTTCTCACAGTCCTGTGCAGTCCTGCTCTCCTTACTGTGCAGGAATTCACTCAGAGGGCAGAATCCAGAGTCAGCTGCAGGAGCAGAACACAAGCTTCCTGCTGGCCAGCCCTCGAAGCCCCGCCACAGAGCTCAGCAGGAACCACACACAGGTGGCCCATTTATTCTGTTTTCGTCTTAAGATGAAGCAATTGGGAGGCTGTGTTGTTCGAGCATCAATACTTTTCCCCTTTCCAGTACATTGCAAACGGTGACAGTGTTTGGCTGGCTAAGTCTGCCATGCACACGAAAACAATGACATCAGTTTCAAGCTAGGTAGGTTGGGGAACATAGTGGTGAGTGACCAATATGAAAATTCAAGGATTTTCAAGAACAAATTCACAGAAACATAATAACTTTTGACAACCGCATATTAGTGGCTGGCAACTATCACACAGGAAGATATTTAGTGAACAACAGAAAATAAAAGAGCAGTCTATTAGTATTATGTGGTTTCAAGTAGACTTCCAGAGCACAGAAAAACATAGTGATGAATCTTCAAGATCATGTTTTAAAACCCCATAATGGTTCTTTCAGACACATACAATTAGGGTAGATCTCTATGAAGCCCTGCAGTTTACAGGTCCTAACCATGATGCTTTCCCTTCCTGCTTCTTACCCAACTCTGATAAGAAGGCCATTCCTTTGATTCCCTGAAGATTTCCCAGTGATTTTGTTAAGCTAAAATTAAAATCTTTTTTAGAAGCTCTCTCAAAAGAGTCTTCATGAGGAAGACTCTTAGGGATGTGATAAACCCATTGCAACAATGAAAATATTAGGTAAAGATCTGACCAATAAAACCTTAGCTCCCAATTTCCAGAATACTAATAATTTAAAACGAGGCAACAAAAGATTGCAACTAACAGGCTGCTGTATGAAGAAACCATACTTCTTTATATAGAAATATCATCATGGAGTTCTCCAGACAATAATTGTATTCTAGTATTTTGCAAGCAGCTATTAGAGAAAAGATTATGTATTATATATATTATATATAATATATATTGTATTATATATTATATATATTATATATATTATATTATATATTATTATATATTAGGGAAAAGATTATTTATATATATGGACAAGAATGACAGCTTCTTAGGTTTTTAATGTTTTATAAAAATTTTAAGCTGGTTAATAATGTCAAGGTAAAAAATATATAGTCCAACCCTGTTTCTTGATCATATCAAATACATTTCTGCAAAATAACTTCTGTTGGTTTTTATAGTTTTGATCTAGTTTAGTATTTTCTAGAAAAGGAAACCTGAGACCAAAAAGAGAGAGTCTAAGACCCCAAGAGAAAATCGGCACCAGGAAAGGCACAGGCCGCTCAGTGAAATCCGAGATGAACCCAGATAGGGCTGAGTTCATGCTCATCACTACTTCCTCCGCAGAGGGCGTTCTGACCACAGCATTCAGTAATGCTTCAGACTGGGTCATCCTTCCACTCTGCTCTTAAAGGCTGATTTCTTCTCTAGTTTTATGGATATGTGGAGATCTATCTATTCATCTATCTGCCTATTATACTTATGTACATACACAATAAATATATAATTCTGTGATTCAATTTTTCTCCTACTTCTTAATATTATTTCATACATACTTCTCTATTTTTCATACTCCTTGTAACTTCCTTTTTAGCTACATAATAGTCCATCTGCTTAATATATCATAATGCATTTTAACATTATTCCACTGTTAGATTTTAGATCATTTTCCAGTTTTATATTATTAAATTATGCATATATATTATATATTCTTCCTGATGGATTATTTCTCTACAGTAAAATTTCAGGAATGAGTAAAAACAGTGGGAATATTTATATCACATTTCCCTTCAAAGATATTGACACCAACACAGACCGCTTTCCTGGTCTCTCACTGTTTCACATAGTACTGTCTTAAGCTAGGAACATAACGTCCTTTGAAATAATTCACAGAAACCTCATGGCATCTACAGAGGCTCTGGGAAGTTAGCTGAGGCTTTCTGCACTTCTGGCTTGGGCACAGGGTGCAGCCTGTGAACCACTGTCACGGCGCAGGACACATGGAGAATGGCTGGTGCCTGGGGTGAGGTGAGGTGACTGTGAACAAACCGTGTCCCTTGGTGGTACTTTTCCACACTGGCCAGGGCAAGGGTCAGTAACTTGTCAGGAACAGATGTGCCAAGGGCGGCTCTGTGGGAGCAGACCTGCAGTGCTTGACGTGAGTCTCCAGCAAGCTGGTTTTGGGTCTCCAAGGGCCATGGAAATCAGCCACAGCAGCTCCATTAACTAAAGCTCTTGCTCAGCTCAGATCCGGTGCCAACTGGATAAACACGGCTGTGGTGCTGACATACCAGCCCTCTGAAAAGCTCTCTTTTCCTTGGTGAGGGTCCAAAAAATAATAGTAGTCCAACAACCAGCACACAAAATTGTATATTGATTACAGTTACCTCTGTGGGTACGCTGACATGGCATCTGCCCAGTAACACAGTGGCCTCCACTCTGTAAGCAGCATGGCAGGAAATGCACATGAGGGCACAAGAGCAGAGAAACACCCTTTCTGGCTAGTCCATTTTGTCTATACTCCCTTCTCCAGGCAGAAAGTAGTGATGTCTAGGGCGCTCCTCAGGAAAGCCCTGTGCTTCCTTCCTTGCGCTAGCTGGCGCTCCTGGCAGACCCGAGGTCCAGTGGTCTGGGGGCCCCCTCCAAGCAGCCTACCCTTCCCAGCCTGCCCCAGGGCAAGGGTTCCCTCCAGCCACGGCCCATCAGCTCAGTGCGCTTCTCACTGCATCGACTTCGGTGACAGGCCCAGATACTTCAGGGACATGTCTAAGCAGGGTCAACATGACCTTCTCCCAGGGAGTCATACTTTTACAGCTGACATAGTTTCCCAATTTGATGAGGAAAGTATTATTCTTAGATAAAATGGGTACTCAGAAAACCATAAAGGTAATTTTATACCTCTACTTTGACTTCTGTCTTTACACCTAGAGCAGCAACTGCGAACCTCTTAAAGCCTTCAGTGATAACAAACAGCTAGCTGCGGCTAGGTTCACCACCATGGTCCCATAGTTGAGCATTTTATCTCCACAAATACTTTTGAACTTTTTTGCTTGCATACACCTAAGCTTACCCCCAGGCACATAAATGGACCTTTACAGTTATCATGAATTGGTTTCAAATGATGTCATTTCCAGTGCACTGTATATATCGACAACTTTAAGCACAAATATTAGATCATTCTCTCAAGTGCATTCAGTTGAAAATAAATACCTACCATTATTCATTTTAAAAATATGCACAATTGGATATTTTATATTTTTCTCCTTGAATTCATGTCTCCATTCTGCTTCTTTCAAAGAACTTTATCCTAATGTATATTTTATGCTTAAAAGCTTTTTATTGATCACCTTGTAACCAAAAATATATATATGGAGAGAAAGGAGCTCATGAGTTTATGTTTTAAAATTTCCGGTGACCATTTTGTTCTAAGAGTTAGCTTAGACATCTGATTGAATTGCCTTTGTAGTTATCACTGGCACTCACATGGCTAAAACAATATAAATATACTATACAATATGATAAATCATATCAATTAAAATAATGAGTTAGCATTATATAGGATTTACATAGCACATGCTTTTCATATGAGATATGCATAATTTTTATATAGTGATACTTTTTTCATATGTGTACAAATCAACTTAACCCTACTAATACCCAATGATCATCCCCATTTTAAAGATGAAAAAACTAAGCAGTGGCTCAAATGACTCTTCAAGGTCACATAGCTGGTGAATCCGTAGCCTGGCTATGCAGACTCTCGGGCTCCTAAGCCCGGCACCTGACCACTGCCTGCTACTTCCCGACTCCTGAAAACGTGGACTGGGGTTGGAGAGGGGCTGTCTAGTGTGTCCTTGTTCTCCAAGGGATAGGGATGAGGTGTCCTTTCTTTCGCACACTAGGAAAGGCACACAGAGGTGTGGACAGGAAAATCTTGACAAGTGTCTTCGCAGCAGATGGGTTTTTCAGGAGGGTGTGTAGAGGCAGCAGATCTAGAAGCCGATGGCTTTAAAGCTCTCGTGCCCACACAGCATTCAGTGTCTTCATGGGCGCCAAAGGAACACACACAGTTCTCTGCTTTGAATGCTGCTGGTCCACTAAGTTTCCGATACAACAAACATTAGAGAAAGCTCTGTGAAACATTTTTAATGCCTTAGAAACAGAATTTAATTAAATTTTAAATTATTTTAACCCTTGAATTTTATTTTAAAATTGCAGTTAATTTCAATAATTTGGAAGGACACAAATGGCAAAATGTAACAGGATGGTAATAAGCATAACTATAATCTACAGGCTAGGTTTCTAATGATTAGATGTAATGCATGAAAAGAGAGCAGGTCAGTAATAGAGCCATGCATAAAATGCTCCTTTCAAAATCTTTATTTGCATTTCTATTACTGAAATCATTTCCCAATAATGAAGTTGCCATGAGAAAAGCTCCCTTACTGAGGAATCACTGTTACAGAAAAAGCATTATTAAAGTGTTGCTATGTACAGGGACTTTTATTAGGATGATACAAGTTATATATCATTGTAATAAAGCTTCCATTATAATCCTAATTGCATAAAGCTGTGTTTGACTATAGCAATGCCAAAACTGTAGGACTTTTAATAAAGTATCAAAATAATGCTCTGGTAATAGGATTGTTTAGAATACTAATATTTCAAGGAAGACTGAACTGACTAATGGATGATGTTTATTTCACTGATTATACATGGTCTACCAGGAATTAAAATTAAAAAAAGAGAAGTGCTGAGAAGAGCCCCCACACACCTACCTACCTAGTGCGCGCGCGCGTGCAGGGAATGCATGTGCGCCAGCACGCTGACGGGCACCCGGACACGCACTGCGCGACTGCTGGTGTAACTAAGGTGGACGTTTGTATGTGTAATCATTAAAAGAGTCTGGAGTTATGGAGAGCTGGCAGTGAGACAGTTAACATACACCCACAAATAGGCAAAGTACTGGTTAGAAAAACCAAGAGGCAGGTACGAGTTTTGGGGAATCACAAACACGCACGCACACGCGCGTGTGTGCAACAACTTGACTGCAGTAAAGGGGCTCAACTTCCCTTTCTCCTCCAAAGCACACATGTCTAAGCACCATGCGGGCTTCTCGCTCTGAGGCGCCACTCCATATTACATGCAGACTCCGCTGATCTCTGCCGGGGAGTCCTAGACTTGCGGCCACGCTGGAGCACCGAGCATGTCTGCCCACGCTTGCCCGCGTCTCAGGGACTCGCGCCTTCCTGCTCCGGAAACAGACGTCGCGTTTGCCACCAGAGGCCGCCAGAGAGCCGTCCATCGGCTGGACCCCTAGGCCTCCCTCGGGAAGGCGCGCTAAGGCTGCGGCCAGCTCAGGCCGCCGGTCACCCTCTTGGCGGGTACTTTGTGTCTGCGCCCATCTGCGGCGTGCCTAAGCAGCAGCAGCAGCTGGGTACCGGGGAGGCTGACTGGAAGCGAAGTCCTGTGCCATTTAAGACAGCGTTTCCTTTCCATGCCTTCTGGCCTTCTGGTTCTCAGATGTGATGTCTGCAGACAGCTGGGTGGGTGCACTTCGGACCCTGGAAGTACCCCTCCCTGCCCCTGGCCCTCAGGGCGAACTGCAAACCGGTGCCAATGTCTGCATCACCGGAGGGGACACTAAGATTTTTTCGCTACACGGTCCACCAGTCTATCATTTTCCCTGATTCTAACGTTCTTCTTCATTCAATACGATCAACCCCCACACACCGTAGGGGCCCGGGGCCCTTCTGGAATAGCTACGAGGCCTGACCTCTCCTCACTTGGGAGTTGGTGGCCTCGAGAAAGAGCAAGGGGTTAAGTATCCTCCTGGCCAGACCAATACCTGCCTTGTGAGGACACCCAACACACTCAGAGAAATCTGAGCTTCCGTGAATACAACTGGGAGGCTGAAATGAGATAACTTTGAAAGACACCAATTTAATTGGAGCGTTCATCTAAGCGTGCAGTTTACGATGCAGACGACCTTGTGTTTAGTGGGCGGGGCTGCCCCATCTGCCTGTGGTGCTTTCCAAGGACGGTCCAGCGTCACATTTACCTTAGGAGAGTGTTGTCCTGGAGCGGTAGAGACTGCGAGGCTTTGGTAGGTGAATGCTCACATGTGGATTTCTTTGGAAAGTGCTTCTACCTTGACTGCTCCCATTCCTCCAATCCTCCACAGGTGTTTTGCTAGGATCCTCCAAAGCATCCATCAAACACTCCGCCTTTTCTCTACCTCCTGAAGCATAACCAGGCCAGCACAGGGATGCTCACATGGATCTTTCCCTCCAGCCTCCCACCCGGCCTCCCACTCTCTGCCCCTCCGCACACCGAGACCTGACGCATGGTCCAAGTTACCAATATGGCACCAGTGCCTTGCTAGAACTGTCCCTCCTTGCCTGTTGCTTATTAGGCAAAGCTTAACCCTTTGGGGGCACGAATGATGCTTAATGCACGTGGGTTTTGCCTGTGTTTCAAGCCTGGGGATTTGTGACCCTCCAGGTACAAAGCCCACACCTTTACAATGCTTAAACCGCATGGTCTTTGATCGAGTTTCCCTGTAAGCTGGCACAGAGGATGTTTAGAGCCTTCTCATCTATCAGAGTACCCCGATCATAGAGGTGAAAGCTCTCCTGAGCATCCAGCACTTGGAGAATTGTATTTTAAACCCTAAATACACATCCGCAAATACAACAGCAAAGGCACTTGTGCTGCTCCTAGTCTGTCACCCCACAGCCAACCTGGGTCTCACTGGGCACTGGCTTCCTGCTGCACATTCTCAGGGTATGCAGCTCCCACTTGAAGAGCCTGCCCTACCTGCCCTCCCACTGGTGTTTCGGTTTGTCATCCACTCCCAGAGGACCCAGGGACACAGGGTACCCAGTGCTTCTTCACTGTGCTCATCTCCCAACCTGGAAAACTCCTCTAGGATAGCATCAACTTCCCACTCTGTCTCTCTAGAATCTTTCTAGAAACAACTCAGCTCACAATAAACAAGCTCTTTTCATAATCTCTACAGAGGTCTGGGCACTTTATCATATACTGGCTGGAACACCTATATGAAGTTTTCTTATTGGTACATTATTATTGATTAATTCAGCTATATAATCTGTGCATTATCACCCATCCCTGGAGGAAGGAGACCATGCTATAGATTTCTATTTCCAGAACAGTGCCGTCTCTCTCAGCCTTTTATGCGCAATGCCACTAAATCTCTATTTGTTATTTATTGCTGATTGATTGCAAGGGACAATGCCACTGAGATGATGAAACTTATCTCGAATGTTCAGAGGTGATCTATAGGAATTTTTGAGGACCTTTCTCTGCTTGAGGATTGATAATATGACCAAAGTAATGCACAACTTAGCAAACCAACCTCATCATGGTTATTCATCATGCTGACTGAGCCCCCGCTATGCAGGTGCTGGCACACAGACAATATGTAATAAGATTGTTTATATTCCAAATAATAATTTGCTTTCGCCATCTACATCCAGCAGAGATTGGATGCATTCTTATCTGACCTAACCTTCATGTTAATACCTGAATTTCAATCTTTGAAGGCAGCAAAGGGCATCTTAAAACAAACAAAAAGCCAGATAGCAAATGATAGTGGTGTATGAATGCAGCCGTGTTTGGTGCTATTAGTCACTGTAAGTGCATTTGCTATCTCTCGTCTGCATCTATAACTCTCACCATCATTTCTTTGCAGAGTAAACAAATATTGCTTATAAACTTCCTCCCATACCCTGTCTTTGCAGGATTTTCTAACCCACCAATGTGCTTAACAGAATTAAATGCCTTGTTAAAACCAAGTATATGGCATACAAATTACAACAGTATTCTTGGACTGTATCAGGGATGGTGTGACTACATTTCTTAAGCATGATTCTTATTTTCTTTGAAACCAGAAAGCACAATGTGCCCCAGTTGTTATCCTGGCACGCACAGCCCCAGGCCTGCCTGGGCAGCTTCACAGTGGATGTGCCTCTGAGAACGTGAAGAATGTCTCCCCCTTCCAGAGCCTGGGGCAGCGTCCATGTGGGCAGCCATTTACCTCGGTGGCAGATTTCCATGAAGCTATAATCACTACCAGATGGCCCACCAACGATGACTGTCAGTGACAAAAGCACCATGAGTCTACTGCTATATAAATGTAACATTATTGGTTATTTGAGCTTATGTCCTATACAAGCCACACAGTACTATTAATTTTATTATTGGGTTTTTTGTTTGTTTGTTTTTTGTTTTTGTACCGGGGATAGAACTCAGGACCTTATGCTGGCAAGGCAGGTGGCGGAACCACTGAGCTAAATCTCAGGCCCTATTGTTGTTTTGATACAGGGTTTCGCTATGCAGTCCAGGCTGGCCTTGAACTCCCTATGTAGCCCAAGGTGTTCTCCAACCCGTGGTGATCCTCCTGCCTCAGCCTCCTGAGTGCTGGGATTACAGGCCTGTGCCACCATACCTGGAAGCAGTGTTAATTTTAAATTTGATAAATGATTTAATGGAGACTTTGTTTATCGTGAGCCTGAGATAAGATCATCGACAAATAGTATTTACTGTGTTACTAACTATGATGTGCTAGGACCTACACTCTCAGAGTTTATATTCATCATAGCGTTTAGTCCATGGATCAACTTCATGAGGTCTGCATTCCTTGTACTGCTGCTCCATGGATGAGGAAACCAAGGCACAGAAAGGCTCAGTGTCTTGTTCCAGATTTTACAACTCTTTTGGAAAATCCAGCACTAGATGCAGGCAGTTTGGCTCCAAATCAAATGCTGTTATACTATGTTTCATTTATTAGTCCATTCCTCAGCTGGGCAGTTGAGAGAATACTAATTATACCCAGTCTTGCTGTGCCAGAGGAAAAACGGTGTCAGATGTTTACCATGACTTCAAATACTCAGCATCTGATGGCTTGATCTATAGAGAGTTGTCTAGAGTTAATAACCCTAAGTTTCTCCTCCATATACTCAAGAAGCCTGAGCCGTCACAACGCGGAATGCCCAGGCCATTGCTCAGCATGCTGCACTGTCTCGGCCAACAGTGTGACTCCATCCACATGTCTGCTGACCCAAGCATCAAATCACCAGCTCACTGAGGCTCGTTCTAGGGCACCAGGGAGTGGGTACCTGGCCAGCAACTGGGTGTTTTCTCTGATAATTTCTTTCTCCAACACAGGAAGAAAGGCACTAATTTACATCATAATTCAGTCTACTTCATTGTGACCTTTAATGCATCTCAGACACACGCTTCTCTATCAATGCAGTCATGAGACCACCAACCAAGTGGTTCTTTGGTTAACATTCAGATAGGAATGCAGGGTCAGGTCTTCCAACTGGAATCAACGCTAAGTTTGCTAATGATAAACCAAGGGCTGTGGGGTTCTGTATTTCCTCTAATCCCTCTACCATATGGCTGCTTGAATCCTTCATTTGGCACTTAGCATTTGCTTGCTACTGTCGTCATTTTAAATTATTTTTCATATTTTTTTTCATGTCTACATCTAGTATTGCCAGCATCAGGTCCTTGAACAATCCACATGGTGGACCCTGAGTGTCAATGACCTGATGCTACCTGGGTTGGTGGAAAAGCCTCAGAGTGGACGGACAGCAGCAAGACCAAGACCTGTTGCCTGGCCGGCCCTGTTCCTGGGATTATGGACATCTGGTGTCTTCTAAATAATCGCTGCACTTGGCTCCTGCTCTGCAACCTAGAGGCAAAAACTGTGCTGGTAGTTTTATTCAGGAACTCTTTGAGCTCAAGACCCGTCAGTGAGGATCACTCATGCGGAGGTGGCACCAAGCAGGACCATGGTATACGAAGCAGGATGTGGCCCTGGCTGCCCCAGGTTGTGCTCAGTGGAAAGGGATGCCCGCCAGTCGGTTCCGGTGGAAAATGATGAACAGAGAAGCGCGAGGCATCACATGGCCCGGAAGGCAGGCAGACTGGCTCAGGAAGAAAACCAGGGCCACACGAGCCAGGGCCTGGCATTGTTAATCAGCTTGGCATGCACGGGGCATGAGAGAGTGGAGAGCCCAGGTGGAAGAGCTGGTTGTGCTGGGGGTT
The DNA here is from genome assembly GCF_053883595.1 of Heterocephalus glaber. Lineage (NCBI taxonomy): Eukaryota > Metazoa > Chordata > Mammalia > Rodentia > Bathyergidae > Heterocephalus > Heterocephalus glaber. The sequence goes on from NW_028258312.1 coordinate 30,064,750, forward strand.
GGGGGTGCATCTCCAACCTGTACCTGCCCCAGTCTCCTTAGCACTTCCTGTACATCCTTCCTCATCGTTCCCACAAATGCTATCTTCCTCCTGATATCATTCCTTCTTCACTATCCTTATTATTGCCAGCCCATTGCAGTAGTCTTCTAACCACAAAAGGGTTTCTATCCCCAAAAGGGTTTCTATCTAAAAAGGAAGCTGGAGAATCCGTGCATAGGAGGTAAAAGCACAAGCCTTCCAAGACGTGGCCACTACGCACCTGACCTGCTCTGCGTCTGCCGCTGTCCCCTGGCCACGCCCCTGGATCCTGCTCACACTGCTAGCTCCCTTCTGCCCACTGCCCTGTGTGTGACCAACAAACTCCTCCTCAGCCAGAGTATAGGCGCATTTATGAGGTCCTTGCTGTCCTCCCCCAGCCTCGCACACACCTGTCAGGTGGCTCAGAGTCTTCCCTCTGCAATTACTTGTTTGCTGTCCCCTCTCAGACGGAGTTCTCAGAGGGCACGGGTGTTTGTGAACTGTGTTCTGTCCCCAGCACTAACCCTAGCAGCTTCTTCTGACCCAGTGCTCATTTAATGTCTGTGAATGAGACAGAAACCTCAATCACTTCCACTCCCTCCTCTGATTCTGATAAGTCAGAAGCATAGATTCGCCTGCATCCAAACTGGCTTGTCTAAAAGCAATGTTCCGTGTGAGAGAGGCCTTCTGTGTGTGGCCAGGTGACCGAGTGACACTGCTGCCTATCACTGGCCCCACGGTCCTCCCAGGGACAATGCGGTGGAGCTCACTGTCCAGCTAAAGCAGCTCAGGAAAACTGGCTCGTGAAAGTCTCTTCACTCTCTGCAAAGCCACGACCAGTAAGAGAGGGCTACTTGGACTCTAATACCATTATCCTCTAAGACTCTGTCTCGAGTAAACAGTCAGTGCCTATTACATGCTTACTATTGATCCAGCTTTTCACTACAAGAGAAGGGAATCAGTGAAACCTCCATTCCAGCATGCTAATTAATTCTCTGTGTGAAAAGAAGTGCTAATCTCCATTTTAAAGCATCAATCACAGAAAATAAACTGAAATGTGACCAGATTTTAAAATGCTACTTGTTCTAAAATCAGATGTAAATCAAAGCTTCCAGGATTCTGTAAGAGGTGATTATATGGTGCTAGGAAGCTCCATTTAAACTCAATCTTCTAGGAAACTTTAAAATACTTGTTCTAGTTTGAAACTGTTTCCTAATATTGTCCTTCATATGCTTCCCTTGTCGAAGACACTTTGCTCCATAAAAATTTCTCCCAGTTTGTAAGCGAAATATTACAGAATTTCCCAGAAGCATTAGCGATGGTTTCTTAGCAACTGTTGATATGTCTCACAACAACCCAAGACAATTTTCTCCAAGACACGCCGTCTCTCCCTCTCCCTGCTAACAGAATTCCACAATATGGCACAAAAGATTTGTGAAGCTAAAAAAAGATTCCGACACACATTTCTAAAGTTGACGAGGAGTCTTAATGATTTAAGGCCTCCATATCGCAGCTTTGGTTAGGTGCATCTCAACAACATTATATCAAAAGGCGCTGTGCACAGAGATATTAGAATCTTTTCCTTTTTTAATCACACCATTAACACTCTTGACATTTCAGAAATAATGTTTATCGATTTTGGAGTTAGCGCTCCCATAAATTAAGTGATGTAATGGACAGAATTATTGTGCTACTATAAGGAATGTGTCATTCAGATTGTTAACTACATATGAGAAAAGAACAGGAGACTCTGGATTAGTCTACAATGGCCCCAGATCTGGACAGTAAACAGGAGGTGAAGGAAACTGGTGTAACGCCCTGTGTGAGGCCTCTACACCGCTCCTTCCTGGCTATTGTGCCAACAACAATGGAACTTTTCAAAAAAAGCAATCTATGATACCAATGATCTTTCTGTACAAAAAAAACCAAGCATGAAGATCAGATATATGAATTCAAGGTTATTCACCCCAAATAAATTAGTATAGATGAAAGGTATTAGAAATGGAGAAAAAAGTCCACAGAACCAGTAGCAGAAAAGAAGCACATGGTTCACGAAGTAAAGATGACTCCTAACAATCTGGTCTGTAAACTCCCACAAGGGACTCATCTCTCTCACTGGGAGGGGCCGGGTCTGGCCAAAATCAGTGACTGTGCTTCTTAGGTGAGGGTAGGCGACAACAGCCACATCAATGTGTAATACACAGAAAAAATTCCTCGTGCACATACGGGTGTGTTTGGAAAGAAAAGTTTCATGTTACAACTTTCTTTATGGGGCTGTTTTGAGGATTAAAGGAAATATTGTAGGTAAAGCATTTTACCTACACAAACTACTGCCAATAAATAGTGTGCCCTATATGTGCCTGTTTGAATATGTATTCTGCTCTTTCACAAAAGATTCATATGCTAAAAATAGCTCCTGATACACACATATGTAAGATAGGACATATATGGGATAAGAATTGTATTTATACCTCACAGGGTTACTAAGCAACATGTGCAATACTACTGTATAACACAAGTAAGAAATGAACATACACAATGCTGGAAGACAGCAAGTGCTGAACAAACGCTGTCCATGGCCATCTGCATCATTTTCCCGACCCTCATTTCTCCTGTCTTACACAGGAGGACGTGGAATTTCCAAGGAAGTGAGGCAACTGACCCACAGGCATGCAGCTAGCAGAGGGCTAAAAGTCTGCCTAAGTACAGCTCAGGGCCTCCCACTGTTGCAATAGTTCTAAGCTTTCTTAACAGAGTAGGTAAGCATTCTGCTGCTATCAAGTGGGGTTTGAGTAAAAGGACATGTTCGAGTCGCTGCCACCACCTTCATTCTTATGGCTACAATGCAAATCAATCTAACGGACACTCCTCATGCCAGGAGTCTTACTGGCTGGGCATATTACAATGATCTACTGCTAGGCTGAGACATTTCCTCGTCACAGGACAGGTATCTAGAAGTGGCTCATACTGAAGCACTGCCAGCCTGCAATAGATCTCCAGTTCCGTACGCATCCAATTAGCATTCTCAAAGTCACAGAAGCTGTGGAGGTGGCTGATTTGATTACGCTATTTTGAACTAATAATATTACGGTGGACATAATGAATAACGGTATCATATAAGAACATCAAAATCCACTCATTAAAGCATCCATCAAATAAGTCAGGATATACAGCAATAATATAGGTCTGTACCTGGATTTGGGTATTAACAAAGAAAGTTACCTAAAAATAAAAGGGCAGGTTTATTTCTAGCCAGGGTATAGTTAATAGTCTTAAGCCAGCATGGCTCAGAGCCAGAACAAAATCCCCTAATTTGAATTTTTGTTACCCCTCCTCTCTGCTCCCAAGCAACAAGGTAGTGAGCAGTGAGGACATATCCAGCATCTACAGAATATTTTTGCAGTTTCTATTTTCTAAATCATCAAGCTGTTCTTCAGTTTTATAGAGCAGTTTTTCAATTGTTGAGGACCTTTCTGTAGAAAGGCGATCTGATTTCTGTCCTTGGCTCTTCGATTTTGCATTCCATCATCACTAAACACTGACTAAGCTTGCTGCGGTACACTCCCTCCTACTGTACTTGGGTCTCTGAGTTCTCAGAAGGCCGTTATTTAGGAGAACAGAACAATCTGGAAATATTTTAAAAATACAGACAATGCAAGTGCTGCATTTATCAGTGTTAGCCTTTGTTTTTCATTTCAGGACAAAATGTTTCCTAACAAATAAGACCTTTAATTCAAATTATTTTTAAAAGACATAAAAATTAATATCCTTTTCCTGAGAGTAGCATCATTTAAAAAAGTATAAGGTGTAGGCAGCTCTCTAAGATGACCGATGTTATGGTTTAGATATAAAATGTCCCCCAAAGCCCATGTGTGTGGCAGGGGACTGGCCCACGGGGCGCTGCACTCATATGTCACCCACCCATGCCTGTGCCGCCCGGAGGTGGGGCCTGGCTGGACGGCCCCTGCGGTGACCTGGAAGGTGCCCTGTACTCCTGCTCACTCTCTCTGCTCCTGGGGTGAGCACCTTTTCCTCTGCCCCGCCCCTCTGCCTTGCTGTTTCTGGCTTGGAGCCAGCTGACCACAGCCTGAAACTCTGAGCCCAAATCAACCCCTCCTCTTTTGGCAGGTGTTGGATATTTTGTCCCAGTGACAGAGAAGTAACTAGATCGTCTTCAATTTCTTGTATTTACTCCCTTGTGTAATGCTGTCCCTTCCTGTGTGGGCCAGACCTGCAGACTTGCTTCCAACAAGCAGAGGTGGTGGTGTGCTGGATGTCACCTCCAGGACTTGGTCACAGATGCTGTGGTGTCTACCTCGCTGGCACTCTCTCTTGCTCTCTCACTTTCTCACTCGGATGGAGCAAGCTACCATGTTCTGAGATGGGGGAGAAGCCCGTGTGGCAGTGAACCGTGGGAGGCTTAAATCTAACAGCCAGGGTGGAGCTGAGTTCTTTTCACAGTCACATGAGCAGGCTAGAGAGTGGGTCCTTCCCGGCAGAGCCTCAAGATCAATCCAGAATCGGAGGACAAGCTGTGCCTGAGTGTTTGGCCCCTAGAAACTGTCAGATAACAGATGTTGGAAGCCATTCATTTCTGTAGTTATTAAGTTATTAACTAATTGCAATTCATTAATACAGCAACAAAGAAAAAAACAAACGCTCTAAAATACAGTCGACATTCATGCTATTCAGTAACTATTTAACCAGCCTCACTCGTATGTGGCAGGAACTTGGCTAGGTACTGAGAACGGAGTGGAGAGAGAAACACATGCTGCCCTTGACGCTGGGCCAGGGAAGGAGGGCTGCCTTGGGTGCTCTTCCTGGCTGCCACGCATGTGTTTCTCCACAGGAACCTCTCGAGTGGGAGCTGCCATCTGAAGAGAGACCCACTCCCCTCAGGCCTCTGAAAGCTACTTCCTGCCCGGAACAATTACTTCCTGGTTCAAGGGGACACAGTCCTCTTCTCAGGCACAACCCCCGGCATACGGAGTGGTGAGCTTTAACAGTCAGATCAGTTTACAGTGAAGGTAAGGATGAGCCTTGAATATATTTTTTCTTATATTAAAAAAAATCCCATTAGTCTAATCACAATAGTAATTATAATTGGAAGCCAATTATATATTGTTGCAACAACAATACGATTGCAAATCTTTGGTAAATTAGTAGTCTTCATCTGCTTCTACTAAATGAGTCCTATCAAGCTTACAAAATATCATACAGCTGATTATAGTGTCAATTTTTCTGGTTCTAGTTTTACCTGTGAGAAAAGTTAACTATACTCAGATTGCTTTGGTCTTTTATGGCACTTTTTGTTGGTGGTGTATTTGTATTCTTAAATATCAGTTGCATTTTTGGAACTATCTTGTCATTCACGTTTAAATATTTGGGGACTATGACACTACCTGAGTATTGGTAGCTTATGCCGAGTTCAAAGGCTGCCATGTGTAAGTTCATGGCTCTGAGTGGAGGTCTCACACCTATAGCTTCTGGAAGCACAAGGAGGCCAGTGAGTAGTTCAGGCAGTTACTTATGCAGGAGCAATGGGGAGGCATCATTCATAACCGAACAAGTGAAGGCAACCCCAAACAGATGGAATCAGATTTGTTCAGACAACAGTGTCCAAGGTCAGTACAGAGGGGAGCAACTCTGGTTTGAGTAAGTCTAGAAGAAAGGCTCAACAGGAGACAGGCAATCAGCAGAGGCCAGGGAGGGCGGGAGTCAGAGGGCAGACATGAGCAGTGCTCAGCAGGCACCATAATCATAATCCCTGTGCTAAGCCCTGGACTTGATGGAGGATGTAAGAGGTGTGGGCTGAGCCCAGAGCCGAGGACACAGTGGCAGGTCCGACTGGTGGGCACCCCAGGCTGGACGCTACCTTAAGGACCACTTAGCTTCCCGCTGTGCTACAGGCTCACTAGACAATATTCTCATTGTGAAGAGCCCTCTGACAACCTTCCTCAATGCCGACCAGCACACAAGCTCTCCAGGTCACTTGTCAGTGACGATGAGTAATTCTACACTGATACACGGATGGGTTCTGCAGCCTTCCATGTCAGCTGCTTAGAGTTCAGTTAGCATTCTCTAGGTTTTGCCCAAACAGCTGAAGCAAGATGGTGGCCAGAAGAGGAAAGGTTCGAGTAGGCCTGGGAGAGGTGGCTGGAAGAAACAAAGGACAAGAAGAGAGCAAGCCAAGTTCCCACTCTGGATGGTGATACCTGGTTCCAGTCCACGGGGGAGTTTAAAACAGAAGTTAGATGATGAGGAACAAAGTCAGTATCTGAGTCAGTCTAGGTTAAACATGAAATAAGGTCAAGGAATAAGTAGAATTTAAAAGTTCAGGAGTAGGTAAAATCAAAGGTGTTACTAGTTCTTCTGGCTTATGAAGCTAGGAGGACAGTGAGCTCAATTGTTGAAAAAGGGCTGGCGAATGTGGAGGGGAATGAAGTGAGGAGGAGAAAAATCAACCCTATTTGAGCTGGCGAAAGTTTGCGGACCATCAAACTGTCCCAGAGCAATGGAGATCCTGAGCTGACCACTTCACTGCAGTGTCACTGGCCGATGAAAAGTGTTTAAAGATGAGGAACCGGACAGAACCACATAGGAGGAGAGTGCAGACATGGAAGAGCACAGGTTGAAGGCACAGCCTGAAGTGCTCCAGTTCGTATCATTGGACAGTGGCCGAGCCCAAGGAGTGGGCTGTGACATGAAGGACACTGCGTGCAGAGGCTTCGGCCTACACTGCCCGATCCGCCTATGTTGCGGTTGTACCTGTTTCCCCCAACAGCACACATGGAAGTGCCCTTTCCCCACACCCTTCCCAGTACTGTGTGTTTTCAAACTTTTGTCTTTGCCAAGATGGCAGGTTAAAAATGGCATTTTACTGTAGTTTTCGTTTGCATTGTTCTTCTCAGTGATGAGCTGAAGTATCTTTTCAAAGATTTCAGATACATGTTTATGCCTGTCTGTGAACTGCCTGCTCACAGTCTTAGAGAATTTCCTGCAGATGGGTGACAATACAGGCAAGGGAAGGGTCCACGGCAGGGAGACATGCTGGTGCAAGGGTTTTTATCACCAGGAGGAAGAGGCTTCCGGATTTGGAGAACAGGAAAGAGGGACTGATCCTGTTTCCCTGGAAACAGAAGCAAAGGCAGAGGGTGTGGCTTGGGAGGTCCGTAGGCCCTGAAGCGGGGTGAGCACCTCTCTTCACAGTACACTTACTATGGGCAGGTGGGGGAGAGGGGCTGGGCCAGGAGATGAAAGGTGAGGCAGGAGCAGGAGCAGGGCAGGGCAGGGAGGAGTTTGCCAGAGGAGTGGAAGCGGGTGACTTGGCAGTTCTGCGTGCCCTTTGACATTTGTGTGCAGCGATGGAAACAGGCCTGACAATGTGGTGGTCTGATTTTTCTCCTGCAATGTCCCACTGCTTTGTATATGAGAGCAACATGGGACAGACACAAAGACAGGGAGAAGTAGGAAAGAGGAGAATGACTATTGGCCTGGGAATGGAATCTGCTGAGCATGGAGAGACGAGAGAGAAAGCTGAGTGGTGGAAATGGTAACGCTGAGAAGCAGGGTGTCCTGGGCTGAAGGTTCAGAGATGCTGGGGGTCTGCTGCCATGGGAACAGGCAGCATGTGAACGAGGGAGGGCAGGTGGCAGGCGAGCCTGGGCCTCGAGGGAGCTGGAGGTTTTACCCAAGGAGGAAGGAGTCAGGAGCCTGAGACAGCTGTCAGAGATGCACAAGGAAGAGAAGGCTGCAGGGGAAGCCGCGTCCTCTTGAGACGGCCAGGGTTCAGCTGAGGACAGTGCTGAAAGACACGGTCAGTGAAAAGGCAGAGACATGGGGACCCCACCCACCCCCATGGAGAAGGAGTTCTACAGTGAAAATGACGCCAGGGAGAGGACCAGTGGAGAACAGGGTCAGGGGAGAGAAAGGACAGACAGGGACGCACACAAGGGCCCAGGAGCACAAGGCTAGATAAGAGGAGTCCCAGTGTGAGTGAAGTAATCCAGAACCAGGAAGTCATAAGTCAGAAACCATGAAACCATGAAACCGCGAGGCGGCGTAAGGAAGAAAGGAAGCGGTCTTCACAAAGGTCCGGGGGACGCCGACCTCCGAGCAGACGATGGCGCCCTGTTTCGGCGGGCAGACGCCCCGTCCCCGTTGTGCCCTACAGAGAGAAGCTGCTCCCTGTTTTGCAGCAGGGAGCTACTGTGCTGAAATTAAAGCCCAGAAGTTCTCACTAGGATGATAAGCCTCCTTATCTCTATAGGAGAAATTTTACATTCTAATTAAACTTCTAAATTAACCTAAATGGAAGCCCAGCTCATTTAACAGCATCCTAGAATTTCAAATTATATGGAAACTGAGATGTCACCTTCTCCAACTACCTCGGAAAGGAAGAAGGAGGACGTGAAGAGGAGAGAAACATTAATCCTCCCTTCCCCACGTGCTCCCCAGGCTGTCCCAGCACACACGTTCTTTTCTCTCAGCCTGATTAAAACCTGACTGCCCCTCTTAACGATGCTTCCCTCGAAGCCCACTGGAGTAGAAACCTTGGGCATGCAGGTGAGGCAGACGTTATCACCTCCCACTGCCAATTCTGAAGCATCCCTCCTGACCTCTTGCAAAGGCCCAGTGCAAATGAATCTTGTGTCCAGCATGGTTCCCACTAGGAACTGGGAAAGCTGGAAAAAATAACATTTGTCTGACCACATCAGAGGTGCAAAGGCACTGAGGAATTGTGGGTCCAAGAATAAGGGGAGAAGGAAGCTCAGGGAAGAAAGCAGGCATTTGGATAATTGGTGACTCTGAAAGTTCAGGTTCTACCAAGGACGAAAGGCCCTTGAAACCCTATAAGGATTCTGGGTTGCATTTGGAAGGACCACACTTCAAAAGCAAGGGTTGAAAATAGATTGGTCCTTACAGGAACTGAAACCCAGCTTCAAAATATTTCAATCTTGGCCGCATTAATGTGATTAGAAGTGGCTAGTGCCCCTAACCCAGCTGCCTGTCTGAAGCAGAAGTAAATCTTCTCTAGAGAAAAGTAACCTTTCATGCACCTTAAATTTCTCCTGTAAATTTTTATATGTACAACACCCGGTGCTAAATACAAAGAATCTACTTTACATACACACACATATGATAATACTTGACCAGAGCCCAAGAGAAAAAACAGACAATATAGACAACTTGTATATTTCAGACAAAGGAATTATCAGACACTGACATTAAATTTCTATGAGTATGCCGAAGACAAGGTGGAGAATTTTGGTAGGGAACTGGAATTCTTACATTGAATAAATAAAAACTCTAGGCCTAAAAATACTATATTTCAAAATTGAGACTTAATGAAAAGCTTTCAGGGAGAATAGCAAAGATGAAACTGAAAGATTGGTCAAAAAATATAAATATATCCAGGATGAACCACAGAGGCACAGACCGGAGGTGGGAGGAAGAGCATAACAGCGATGAGGTCTGAGTTCCTGTAACCAGAGTCACAGGGCAAAGAGAGACTGGGCTGAAGCAATGTATTTGAAGAGAAAATAGCCCCAAAGTTTCAAAAACCAATGGAAACCATCAAGCCAGACTCTAAGGAAACCATGAGCCTGAAAGAGGAAGCAGAAATATAATACATAGACATAGATCTCAGCCCATCCGGGATGTTACAACAAAAATGCTGTAGACTGGTGGCTCATAAACAATTGGAACTGATTTCTCACCACAGGGGGCTAGGAGGTCCAAGGTAAGGAGCCAATGTCTGGGAGGAGCCACTTCTCTCTTTTTTTTTTTTTTTTTGGTACTGGGGATCGAACTCTCTGGTCCTTCCACTTTCGAGGCAGATGGTGGAACCACTGAGCTAAATCCCCGGCCCCTAGCCACTTCTTGATCCACAGATGGCACCATGCCCTGTGTCCTCGCCTGGAGGAGAGGACCAGGCAGGTCTCGGAGTGCCTCCAATCATCTCATTAGGAGGGCTCTACCTCCTCACTTAACTGCCTCCTGAATACCTGCCTTCAAGTTCTAGCTTCTTGGTGATTCCTAAGTTCCAGCCCAGGAATTTGGGAGGATACAGACATTCAGTCTGTAGCTATATATGCTAGTGGAAAAACACCGAGGACTTAAGAGCAGCCAGAAATTTAAGGAAAGAAAAATTATCTTCAAAAAAGCCATAATTAGATTGATAGCTAGATAGTACCATATCCATCAAAGAAATCAAATATTTTATTAAAATCTTTCCCATCAAAAGACTTCAGACCCAGATGGCTTCACTGATTAATTCCCCCAAACAGTTAAAGAAGAAATAACACCAACAAAACATAAACTCCTCCAGAGAAAAGAAAAAGAAGATCCCTTCCCAACTCATTTTATGGAAGTAACATATGCTTGATATCCAAAAGTGACAAGGATATTCTAAGTAAGAGAAAGTACAGGCCAATTTCTCTTATGAATATGGATGAAAGTGTCCTAAGCAAAATATTAGCAAATGAAATCCAGCAATATATTAAATCAGACTGGCATTCCTGGCAAAACTTGTATTTCTTGGTTATACTGTATTATAATCAAGTTGGATTTTTCCCCAGGAATGCAAGTCTTGATTTAACATTTGAAAAGTCAAAGTAATTTACCACATTAAAGGAATAAAGTGGAACAATCATTTGATCATCTTTAAAAATGCTGATAAGGCAGTTGATCTTACAAAAATCTCAAAAACAACAAGAAAACATTCTCAATCAGATAAATAATATCTTTGTGAAATAATCTAATACAAACCTCATATTTAAAATATTGCAAGTTTGCCCTCTGAAACAATGACATAAGAATGCCTGTATCACCACTTCCATTCAAGAACCAACACTGTCCTGGTGGCCTTAGCTGAAGAAGAAGCTAAGAAAACACCATAAAAGATATTACATGATATAGAACATAATATTAAGAGAATAATTTTTAAAAACTTAAACAAAATTAGTAGAGGAATATACCATATTCATGATTGGAAGAACCAATATTGTAAAAACATTTCTACTGTCCTCAAGTTGATCTCTAGAGCTAATTTAATATCAAAATCCTAGGATGATTTTGTGGAAATTGACAAACTATATGAAATTACATTATAAAACAGACATGAAAATTAAGAGTTGAGAATAGCTAAGAAAAAGAAGCATGGCATTAGAAAAGTTCCTCTAATCAAGATCTTCACAAACCATCAGTATTGAGTGTTGACTCAAGGGGAGAAAAGAGGCCAGAGCAGAGTGCAGAAAAAGACGTCAGTGTAGCTGGAAACCTCATGTCACACTCCGACGGCAGGGTATTGTGGAACTCTTTTTAATAAGTAATGTTGTACAGAATGGATATCCATATTTAACAAATGAAATTTGACCCTTACCTCATACCACAAACAAAAATCAGTTCCCAGTGTCTAAAGAAACACTCTCAGTGAGTGATGAAATCATAAAGCATCTGGATAACAAAACTATCCGATAGCTCAATTAAAGGCCACGTGTCTATCTTAATTTATTCAATTAAATACAGTTTAAAATCCAATTTAGTATGGCGAGTATTGTTAATAATATATTGTGTTCTTTAAAAATGCTAAGACAGCAGATAAGTTTGCACTGCAAGATAGCACATTAAGGTGAATGTCGGATCACTTGGCAACATCATGGTGTGCCCAGTACGCACATACAGTTGTCAGTTTACATGCAGAAGACCAGATCTTCGGCTGTGCATGCTTTCTGGCTACATTGCCCTCTAACTGCTGCTCATGGCTGCTGTTTATTATTCCTGCCTCTGTCCATCTGATGCATGTTCTTTATTCCAGTGCAAGTCCTGCTGTCACCCAAGCTGACTCTGCGTGCATGTGGATGATTCCTCCAACACCACAGCCTTTCTTTCTTCCACTCCACGGGCACCCCAAGAGTCACACTGAGAATGTGGCAACACCATGAGTCCGCCCCTCTCCAGCCCCCCTCAGACCGTATTATCCCATCTTTTCAGACCTTCACCAATCATCCTCAAGTCTTCAGCTTTTTTATGTTATGAGGATCTCTAGTCCACATTTTCTATGAGATCATCTCCTCTCTTCCTTATTAGACTCAGGTTTCTACACTTTGTGCCTTCAACTACCTTCTTCCAATATTCTTGACTTCCTTTCCCCTCTCCACTTGTGTGTGTCTGTGTGGGTAACTGGGAATTGAATCTAAGGCCTTGGCCCCGAGCTATACCCTCAGCTCTCTTTATTTCTTATTTATAGACAAGACAGGGTCTCCTTAAGTGGTTAAGTTGCCCAGGCTGGGCGTGAATTTGTGATCCTCCTGCCTCAGCCTCCCAGAGTGCTGGGATCCCAGGAGTGCACCAGCACCCCTGGCTTCTTCATATTAACATCCGGCAATACCTCACTTCTGGCTGACTCTGCCTGTTTTGCACTTGCACCCCAGTTGCAAGCTTGCGTGGGAGAATCATGACCTGACCTAGCTCAAGTGCTCCCTCCGTGCCCCTGCAGGCCCTGCATCACCCCTGTAGTCTGCTCTTGAGTCTCTCCACGGAGGGTGTCACATCTTTTCTGTTTCTTCTAAGCCCCTCCCTGTCAGCAGACGAGTTTGCCTCTCACTTTAGAGAAAAAGAGAGCTCATAAAATACGCTTTCTTGCCGAACTGAAAGCACATCCGAGTCCACACCCTGTATTTTGTCTTCTCTAACTTTCTGTTACCGCGGAAGCTGTGCTTTGTCCCTCCATGGACCACCTTTTCCAGGACTTGGCTCTTTCAAGTCCCTTCCTTCTTTATCTCAGCTTATTGTTGGCTCTTTCCTACCAGTTAAAACAATAGACAGTACTCATGTCTTTTCCGCCTTCAACAAGTCAATTACAATGAAAACTAAGCCCCTTTGCCCCCATGTCCCTCCCCAAGCCCCCCGTCCTTTTCCTCTCTCAGTTCACGAGGAGGAGACTGCGACTGTGCCTCCCGCCCCATCTCCCACTCAGCCATCTGACCAGGCAACAAATGGCTGTGCTGCTGCTGCTCAACTTCGTGGTGCATTTCAGTCTTTTCCCGCCTGGCTGCTCTGAGGCTGAAAGCCGTTCTTCCAAGGCTCTGGGGCTCCAGAGCTCCTGGAGTTTCTGTCCACAGTGGCCTTGCAGAGGCTCTTCTGCCCCTCTCACAAGTGATGGCACTCTTGGTGATTCTCCCAGGCCATCTTCTCTTTCCATCTCCATATACCTGGGCAGCCTCACCTGGTCCCCCGGCTTCAGTTACCGTCACTTGTGGATCTCGTCCAGCTCCATAGTTCTACGCTGGACATGAGGTTCAGGGCACCTGAGGCTCTCTAAACTCAGGGTCCTCCCCATCCCTCATCTGTAAAGGGCACTGCCCATGATCCAACTTCCCCAGCACTGGCAATGCCACCTCTTAGATACCATGTAACCTCCAGTGTCATTGTTTCCATCTGCCTCTACTCTCAGCTATGCTGCCATGTACTTTGCTTGGGTTATTTCCTCTGCCTCCTACCTGGTCTCCCTGCCCCAATCCTACTCCCTTCCAATCTTATCCACACTGTTGCCAAAATCAGCTGCAATTGTTTGCTTAAATGTTTATTTTTAAAAATTAAGAGTCAAGAGAACAAAGATCATATCTATCTTGGTAAGCTAGCAATTACTATAGTGTTTAGCATGCACCAAAACTGTAAAGCTGTATTTATCAAAGAGAGAAATAAATGGGGGTTCTGGACCCTGTCTAATATATTAGTGACATGGAAATACCCCTAGAGACATCATGGTGTCCTCCTCTCTTTTTGCTCAACACAATGCTCCAGAGCCTAGCACAAATCTGGCCCATATTTATTGAATCCATGAATGAAAGAAAAAAAAGAATATGAGATATTGAAATACTCTCTTACCTGTCTTCTATTTTGCTCTTTATACTTTGGGTTTCTTTTGTAAGAGAAACCTCGCAATATTTAAGCTTGTGTGTTGGATTTATTTCTCTTAACACTATGGTCTCAAGGTGTATTCCTTTTCCTACAAATGACTTAAGTTTATCCTTCTTTATGGCAGAGTAGTGCTCCATTATGTGTAAATACCACATTTCCTTTACCCATTCATCTGTTGATGGACATATAGGCCATTTCCAAGATTTAGCTATTATGAGTTGTGCTGCTATAAATATAAGCATACATGTATCTCTGTAATATGATGTCTTTAACTCTTTCAGGAAGAAATTATATACTATAAACTATATACTATATATATACTATATACTATACTATAAACATGTACTAACAAAAATAGAAAACAGAAAATTACCCTAAACAGTGACATATAAAATGCTATGCAAATAAAACACACACAGAGTAAACAGTATTACTTTGTACATACAGAAGAGAATAACTACTCAGTTCTGCTCTGCCAGTGTGCTCCCCATCCTCTTCCCCCTTCTCCCACAGTTCTTTCCCACCTTTCATACTGTATCATTTACTCGTGTATCTCATTGACTGTTGTCTCCCTCAGTAGAACAGAAGTTCCACTAAAGCAGTAATTTTGATCTATTTTGTTACGAGCCTATAATGAGTGCTCAAGAAATAGTATTAAATTAAATAGATTATACTTGAGACAGTGTTAGGGATGTTAAATATTTATCTCATTAATCTTTAAAAACAAGACACTGGTTAGATCCTTTTCTGGTCATTTTAGAGATTTAAAAAGGAGCACATGAAAGTTACATCATTTCCTTAGGATGTAGCCAAATCTTACAGAAGAAAATAAAAAATACAGGACACAAAGAGAAGCATGAATAAGATGTAGAGAAAGACTGAAATATGTCAGTCATCACAATAAAGGAAGAGATGGAACCCCCTGGCTTAAAGATAAAACTGCAGAGTGCACATGAACATGAGAGAGAGTGTGAGTGAGGAGCACTCCCCGCCAGGGTAGTGCAAGCCTACTGCAGCCCAGCTCCACCACAGATCCAGGCAGCCACCACTCCGGTGCTCTGGAAAGGCCATGGCAGCAGGTGTGCTGGGCCAGGAGTCAGACTTTCCTGGCAGGTGGTAACATCCTACTACATTTCCTCCAGGGCCAAGGCCTCTGGCTCTATTAACTCTGGCTTGGATCTCATGCCTTTCCCATTGCGCATCTGTGCAGGGAATGCAGACAACAAAAACACAGGAGAAACTCCACTTGTGACCACAGAACCGGGGAAAACAGGTCCACATGAGCTGAAGTGGATGGGGAAAATACCCTGTATTTGTTTTTTCACTTTTTCCTCATTTCTTCTCTCTCAGTCCTGCCTCAGGAGTAGCCTCAGTCATGGACTGGGGCACTGGAAGGAACCTAAAACCTTGAGAAAAATAAATAAGACAAAAGAAGAGGACAACAGCCACAGAGAAAGCTGTGTTTCTGGCTAGAGGAAACGGAGAAGGGTGCAGTGCAGTGTGAAGACTGTGGCAATGAAATTCCTGGTTCTTCCCTCTCCTCCTGCTGAAGATTGGGAACTAAAACTCCAAGAGAAGCCAGGTTGCTCCAGCTAGAAGATGGAAAAGTGGCCCCTAGAGTCCAAAGTGTGGCTGAACTCCTGGAGAAGGGGTATCAGAGTTGTGGACCCCTCAATCCCATCTACAAACAGATGGTCCTGGCTCGGCCCAGCAGTGCTTGTTCAGGGAGCAGCTCTCAGCCTAGCGAAGGCTCAAGAACTCATCTGGGTGGTCAAGTCTCGGCCAGGTCTCAGGCCAAGCTCCTAGAGTGCATGAGTGAAGCGGTTAGCAAATGCTTCGAAACCCACACCAAGTCTGAAAAGTCCACTCCCAGAAGCTAAGACGGCATTCACAATCGAACCTAACTGGGTTGGTTGCCTGTTAATACAAACAAGCAAGCAAAAATCAACATCTTCTTTAGAATCCTAGCAGAACTCAGAATCTCACAACCTAATCATCAGAAAGACGACGATAAGATCCAAAAGTACTTGAGAAACAAGGAGCCAAGAAAATTTGACCGGTTCTCAAAGGGAAAGATAATCAGATGCCAATCTCAGAATGTCACAAAATTGGAATCATTAAGCAAAAGCATTAAAACAGCTATTGCAATAATGTTTCATGAAGTAAAGCTAAGCACCTTTGAAGAAAATGGAAAGATGATAAGAGTTTTCCACGGAGAAATAAAAATTATTTTAAAAAACACCACATGAAAAACCTGAAAAAATAAATCCGAAACTTAGTAATTCACTAGATGGGTGCAATAGCAGAGTGAACATACAAATAGAAGCAGCTAGAAACCCCGAATATAGATCAGTAGCAATTTTACCACCTGAAGAAAGATTTTTTAAAAAGCAAATAGAACCTGTGGGAATATATAAAAAGGTCCAAGTCCACTTATGTCAGAAGAAATGATCAGGATAACAATACTCACAATTATAGATCTATCTCACCTCTCAAGAAAATGAATGCAAAAGCCTTCAGGCAACCAAACATTAACAAATCAAAGCCAACCATACATTAAAGGGATAATATATCACAGACAACTGGAATTTAGCCCTAGATTGCAAGCCTGGTCCAATATTCAAACGTTAATCAACATAATTCACCATATTAATGCACTAAAGAAGAAAGATTTATAGCCATATCTATAAGTGCATAAGGAATATTCAACAAATTCAGTATCTGTTCATGCTTTTTAGAAATTCCAAGCAAGTTAAGAAAGGAGGAAATTTCCTTAAAGGGCATCAGAAAAGGGCACCTATTGATAACGTATTTAATTTAAAAAAATGAATCCTCCTCTAGGACCAGGAAAAGATCAAGGAAAAAGCAAATCTTTTTTCTCTATATTTCTCTATTTATATCTCTCTATCATTCTCTCCATGTCCATAGAGATATATCCACAGAGAGATAATACAGAGATTATGCAGAGATGGACAGATATATGGATAGAAAAGAGAGACACAGAGGTTTATTTCAAGGGATTAGCTCACCTGACTACTGAGGCTTGGCCAGTGCACTCTGCAGACAGAGTAGCAGGCTGGAGACCCAGGGAGACTAATGCTTTGGCAGAGACCTTTCATGCTTGGGGAAATGTTTTCTAGTAAGGCCTTCAGCTGATCCGATGGGACCCAGCTACTTCATGGAAGGCAATCTTCGTATCATTTAAAAATAACCTTTGCAGATTCCATGCTCCTATGGCAGAGAAGGTGACCCAATCCCAGCACCCTGGAAGAGGCTCTCCCTCCACCATTCCATGCTCCTAGGGCAGAGAAGGTGAGCCACGAGGGCACAAGAAGCACCGCCTCCCCCACCCCACCCCATGGAAATGAGAAGACATGTAAACAAGCCTCAAAAACAGGCTTCCAGATCACCTACAGCAACCCCAAAGGGAAATGAGATGAAACAATCTGATACTAAACCACCTGGACTCCCCGAACTGGCAACAAAAGAGAATCTGGAAAAAATGAAATCAGAAATAATTTCTCAGATAACAGCAGAGATTGTGCCCATAGTGCAAGACATGATTACTAAATCTAGAGAGGACACAGTTAAAAAAATAGAGGGCCGGGATTTAGCTCAGTGGTTTCACCACCTGCAGCACAAGCACAAGGACCCGAGTTCAATCCCTGGTACCAAAAAATAAAAAAAATAGAGGATCTGAGGAACATGATGGAATCCCAACATAGGAAACAAATGGAATCCATAAAACAGATGCAAAGAGATTTCCAGGAGATTAAAAACTCCATCGAAAGTCTGTGCAGCAGAATGAACCAATGTGAGGACAGAATTTCAGATATAGAAGATAAGATTGCAATTAGTGATCAGGAAAAGAAAAATTGCTTTAAAATTGTAAGGGACCATGAGAAAGCAATCCAGCAGCTGCTAGATGATGCAAAGAAGAGTAACAAAAGACAGATTGGAGTCAATGAAGAAACAGGAGAGAGTGCAGATGACATGAAAAAACTGTTCACAGAAGTGATGGCAGAAAACTTCCCAAGCAGGGGAAAAGAACTTGACATACAGATAAGTGAGGCATATAGGATGCCAACTAGCCTTGATCAAAAAAAATCTACACATAGGCATATAATAGTTAGGATTCCAGAAACCCAACAGAAGAACAAAGTTCTACAAGCAGTGAGAGAAAAGAAATGAATCACATACAAAGGAAAGCCCATCAGAATCACAGCAGACTTCTCAGTGCAAACCCTCAAGGCAAGAAGAGCTTGGAGTGATATATTTCAAGCCCTAAAGGAAAACAGCCTCCAATCCAGATTGATGTACCCTGCAAAACTATCTTTGAAAATTGATGGAGAAGTAAGATACTTTCATGATAAAGAGCACCTCAGGAACTTCATGAATACCAAACCAGCACTCCAAAAAATTTTAGAAAATATCCTAGGAAAAGACAGTGAGGATCACAACCCCAAGAAACCCAGTAGAACGAATCCATTTGGCATGACAAATTAAGCACAAAGTGGGAGAATCCAACAAAAAGAAAAAGTCATGACAAGGCTTTTAAAACTTTTAACTTCATCTCCCTAATGAGTGTATAATTCAGTCTTGTTATTGTTCATGATAAGTATTTTTCTGATTCTAGAGTTGCACACCTTTCCTTATGCTGTACTGGCTATTTATCATTTTCTTGTGTCTACTTTTTAATTGAGTTGACTACTAATGAGCTGTAAGAGTTCTTCATATATTCTGGTCATAGGTTATATGCATTGTAAATATGGTCTGTTTAAGGACTACTTTTCATTTTAATTATGTCATTTAAAGTTCTAAATTTTGATGGAAGCTCATTTATCAATTTTTTTCTTTTATACATCATGTTTTTTTGTATCCTAGGAAGTTCTTGCCTACCCTAAATTCATAAACATTTTCCCTTATAATTTCTTCTTAAAGTTTTATAGTTTTAGTCTTTCATATTTAGGTTCATAGGTCCTTTCAAGTTATTTATTTTTTTTGGTACCGGGGATCGAATTTGGGTCCTTGCGCTTGCACAGCAGGTGGCAAAACCACTGAGCTAAATCCCCAACCCTCTTTCAAGTTATTTTTATGTTCAGAAGTAAAGGGTTGAGGTTAATTTTTTATATACAGATACCAGGTGTTCTAGTGCCATTTGCTGAAAACACTATCTTTTCCTTGGCTCTTGAATTGAGTTTATATTCTATAAAATGTTAATGTTAAATAATCTTTCAAAACTCAGTGGACCATATATGTGTGGTTCTATTTCTAGATTCTCTGTTTTATTCAAATGATCTACATGTCTTTCCTTACACCAACACTGCCTTGATTACTGTAGCTTTAGAGGAAGTCTTAAAATTAGGTACTAACGTCTTCCAACACTGTTTTTTGTTTTTTTTTAACTTTTCTAGGTCCTTTGTACTCCTACATAACTTTTAAATCTCAATATCCAATTCTTCATTTATAGCAAGTATACACAGACCTGAATTTCTATATATACCTTGTGTTTTCTAATCCTGCTAAATTCAAATACAAGTTCTAGGGGCTCCTAGAGATTTCTTAGTATTTTCTCTGTAGATGATCATTTCATCTACATGTAAAGATTTTACTTCTACCTTGCCAATGCTATCCTAATTGTGTCACTTTATTGCCATACAATTTTGGTTTGGGCCTATGTTTCAAAGTCTAATGGACAGATGAAGAGTAAGCATATCTGCCCTTGTTCCCCACCTTAAGGAGAAAGCATTGACTCTTCTCTATTCACATAAGGCATTTTTGCTGGAAGTATGGAGTACATGTCTTTAATCTGTTGAAAAGGTTCTGTTCTACTTCTGGTCTCCTGATAGCTTTTACCATGAACAGCTGTAGAATTTAGTCCAAAACTTTTTCTCCAACTACTGACAGGATCATATGGCTTTTTCCTTTCCTCTGTTAAAACGATGACTTTTGGGGGTGGATTTTCCAATGCTGAACCAACACTGCCGTTCCTATAATAAAACCACTTTCTACATTCTGCCAGATCTGACTTCTAATAGTTTGTTTTGTTAAACAAATTTCTATGTATGTTCATACTTTTTTCTTCTATTATCTTTATCCAGTTTTGGGATTAGCACAATGTTGATTTCCTAAAATGAGGGGAGAAGTGTTTCTTCTTTTTTCTGCTTTAAATGTTTGATATAATTTATCAGTTAAAATGTATATGAGCCTGTTGTTGTCATATAGGTAGGTTTTCAAGCTAGGAATATACTTTCTTTAGTAGGTGCTATTCAAATTTTATATTTCCTCCAGAGTTAGTTTCATGAATTTGTCTTCCAAGGTACTTCTTAGAAGTTGTCAAATTTATTTCAAAAAATATTTTTGAAATACACTTTCTATATCCTTTTAAATTCTGTAAAATCTGTGGTAATGTCTCCTAGATCTTGATATTGTAATTTTAAAAATGTATAATCAATATCGTGTAATAGGATGTAAAGGTCTAAAGGAGCAGGGGAAGTGGGAGGGGTAGGGGAAAGGAAAGAAGGGAAAGGAAAAAATATGAGAAAAGGAAAAAAATGGAAACAAAATCTTTGCAAATAGGGAAGGGTGGGGGGCTGAAGGGAAGGCAGGGGAAGGGGAAAAGAAAAAAGAACTAAGATACTCATGTAAAGGTACAGGATTCCAATGATGAATGTAACCGTACTTTATACCTAAAATGTACCAATAAACCTAATGGGGGAAAATGTATAATTGATAATGTGAAATAGGAAGAAAAGGTCTAAAGGAGTAGGGGAAGTGGGAGGGGTAGGGGAAAGGAAAGAAGGGAAAAGAAAAAATATGAGAAAAGGAAAAACATGGAAACAAAGTCTTTGTAAACAGGGAGAGGTGGAGGGGGTGAAGGGAAGGCAGAGGAATGGGGAAAAAATAAGAACCAAGATGCATCATGTAAAGGTACAAGATCCCAATGATGAATGTAACTGTACTGTATACCTAAAATGTACCAATAAACTTAATGGAAAAAAAATAAAATAAAAATAACCTTTATAGAAACACTTGGAGTAATACTTGCCCATATACTGGGGTGATGCAACCTCGCCAAGTTGGTACATAAAACTGTCAAAGCCCTCACACTGCTAGTCAACGTTATTCGGGAAGTCCTAGCCAGTGAAATCTGGTGAGAAACAGGAGGAACAGCATATAGGTTAGAAAGGACGAAACAAAACTGTCTTTTATCATAGATAAAATAATTGTCCAAATTGAAAATGCTGCCCCAAACTAAACCAAAGCTCCTAGAACTAACAAGTGAGTTTAGCAAGGTCTCAAGATACATGTAGAGTATATAAAAGTTCACTGTATTTCTGTATATATTTTTTTCTGGCACTGGGGATCAAACTCAGGACCTTGTGCTTGTGAGGAAGGTTCAGGTGCCACTGATGTAAATCCCCAGCTGTACTTCTATATACTAGCAATGGAACAATTAGAATTGGAAATTTTTAAGTCTCCTAACTACAGTAATACCAAAACAAAATAATTAGGTAAATGATTTTGAAAAGACAGACAGATAGATAGATAGATAGATAGATAGATAGATAGATAGATAGATAGATAGATTAGACAGGGTCTTGCTATGTAGCCCAGGGTGGCCTTGGACTCGGGACCCTCCTGCCCCATCCTCCTGAGTGGTGGGATTACAGGTGTGTGCCACCATGCCCAACTCTATGCTTAACACTGTAAAACACTACTGAAAAAAGGAAAAAGATACATGAAGATGGAGAGCTACACTTTACTCACATGTCGAACAGTCTCATTCAGATATTAATTCTTCCCAAATTGACCTATAGATCCAACATGACCCATCATGACCCAGCAGGATCTCCACGTTGTCACAGGCAGGATTTCTTTCTTTTTATGGCTGAATAGTACTCTACTGCATATACGTACCGCATCTTCTTTATCCACTCATCAGCTGATGGACACTTAGGGAATGCTCAGAAACTGCTGCTGGAGGTTGAAATAGTTAAAGACTCTTTGGAAAATAGTCTGTATTTTCTAATACGTATTTGCCACATGGATCAGTAATCTTACTCCTAAGTACTTACTCAAGAGGAAGAAAAAATATAGTGACAGAAACCTGTACATGAACGTGTATAGTCATTTTTTAAAATTACACCGATCAGAACCAATCCAGAGGTCTTTTATCTGGCAAATGGATAAGCGGAATGCTGAGCACTCATACAATGAGGATTAATCAACAATAACAAGCTATAAACTGTAGTTGTCTACAGCAATGCAGTAAGTCTCTAATGCGGTTTTCTAAGTGAGAGAACTGTTACTTTAAAATGTCTATAAACTATATAAATCCAAGTGCACTACTGTGGAAAGCATCCAACATAAAGACGGAACACATCTTGGGGCATGAGAACAGGTTGACCACCAGGGGCTACACAAGGAAATGTGGGTGGAGGGATGATGAAAGAAGTGTTCTGTATCTTAACTTTCATGAGAGATACATACTTCTATGAATGTTTCAAAACTTACAGAGCTATACACCAAAAAAGTAAAATTTACTGTATACAGATTTAAGAAATAATATTCTTTTGGTTGGGGAAAAATAATCCAGACAAAGATTAACAGTTAAAGGGTAAGGAGTTCTCAGACAAACGCTAACTGGAAGCAAGCTGGTCTAGGTATATTAATAACAGGCAAGATAGCTTTGGTGACTTGTCCAGGACATGGAACTCTCAAGGGGAAATCTAGCCTTTAATCCTACCCCTGTGTTCCTCTGAAGTCCACACTCCTTTCAATACACCTTAATGACACAAATTCGAGTTATCAGCACTTGGAAGTTTATTACAAAGGTTTTGAGACCACCCTTCTCAAGCACATAAATTCTACCGTGAAATAAACAGGGCTTTCATGTTTTGAGCAAACTCAACCAAGTCAGTAAATCCACACCCAGGAAATTTTTACTTAATGCTGATGACACTGTTTTGTGTAACTTGGAGATTTCTGACCTTGGTTTCTTTTAATAGTAAAAGAAATACTGGGCCAGGGATTTAGCTCAGTGGTTCTGCCGCCTGCCTCGCAAGTGCAAGGTCCCGAGTTCAATTCCCATACAAAAAAAAAAAAAAGAAAGAAAGAAATCCTCCATTACTCCCAGCAAAAATTGCAAAATTTTAAACAGATGTCTTTCTAAAAAAGAATAAATATTAGCATTTAGAATAGTGGAAATGACCAGAGGAACTTGACTGCTTTTAACTGAAACCTATGCAGGAAAACTGGAGAACCAGGAGAACCAGCTGCATCAGGGCGGGAGCTGGGTGCATATGTGCACCTGGAAATGTCTGCTCAACACCCTGGTCCTCACAAGGAGCTCAAGGCAAATGATCATATGAAACACTGAGTGCCGCTTCCACAAAATTAGGATGCTTGGGCTTCAGAAGTCTATGTGCAAAATCAAGCAGAACAGCAATTAAGAAAAGTTTCGGGTAAGTTAAGTCCCCCAAATCCCAACAAAGTGCTCTAGTTCTGTTCCCTTCTGGGAATTTCTTCAATTAAAACACAACAGTTGCTTGTCCTTGCAATGTGGGAAAATGAGATCAGGAATGTCTTAGGCCATCTTAGACCACTAGGTTTTGGGGATTTTGGGGAAGAGAGTTTAAATTAAGGCTGAAACTACAGAAAACACAGAGAAAATACACATTCTCATCATGGTATATTAGGGCTAATAGATGAGTTCAGCAAAGTGGTAGGAGGCAAGGTCAACTCAGAGATGTCAGTTATATTTCTATACACTAACAGTAAACAATCTGAAATGAAACTAGGAGAACAATTCCATTCACAGGAGCATCAAAAAGAATGAAATTATCTGCAGTATAAATTTAATGAAAGAAATGTCAAAATTGTAACCTGGAAAACTACACAGCATTGCTGAAAGAAATTAAAAGAAATAAAGGGGGGAGATGCTCAAGGCTCCTGAATTGGAAGACTTGATACTGTTAAGACATCAATGTCCCCCAAACTGATCTCCGCCCAGTTAATGTCTGAATTCCAATTACTTTTTGGCAGATGTTGAAAAACTGATCATCAGTTTCATATGGAAATGCAAGGGCCCCCAACTTGTCAAAAGTACTCTTCAAAAAGCCTAACGAAGTTGGAAGACTGACACTTCCCCATTAAATTAAATGACAATTCAGCCTCACTGCTGTAAAACCACAGTAATCCAGGCACAGTGGCGCTGGCATAAGAATGGACACATGAATCAGTGGAACAGAACTGAGAGTCCAGGCTTAAATACACATGCAGTCAACTGACTTCTGACCAGGGGGCCAACACAGCCAACTGAGAAAGGAATAACTTCACAAACCATGCTTCCGGGACTTCTGGGCAGCTATGCTCAGAAGAATGAACTTGGACTCCTTTCTGGAGCCACATTTAAAAATAGGTCAAAATAGATCAGAGATCTAAATTGAAAAGCTAAAGGCATTAAACTCTCAGGAGACCGCATAGGGTTTAATCTTTGTACCCTTAGATTAGGTAACAAGTTTGTAGAGGTGACATCTAAAGCAAAGAAACAAACAAGAGAATTGAAAAATTAGGCTTAATCAACATTAAAAACATTTGCGAGCCAAAGGATGCTATTAAAGTGAAACAACAGTCCAGAGAATGGAAGAACGTTTGCAACTCATATATCTGATAAGGCTCTAGTATTTAGAATATATTATAATCTCTTATAATTCAAAAATTAAAAAGCACAATCCAATTAAAAATATGCAAATGATTCAAATACAGACATAGTTTCTGCCAAGAAGACACCCAAGTGGCCAATAAGCACATGAGAAGATACTCAACCTCATTAGACATTGGGTAAAGGTAAATAAAAGCCACGGTTAGATGCAGCTTCAGACGTAATAAGATAGCTATAATTTACAGGACAGACAATAACAAGTGGCTGGCAAGGAGAGGGAGAAATCAGATCCTCACATATGGCTGGTGGAAACATAGAATGGTAAAGCCTCTTCAAAAAAAAGTTTGACAGTTACTAAAAATTCAACATGTAGGGCCTGGGGATTTAGCTCAGTGGTTATGCCGCCTGCCTTGCAAGCGCAAGGACCTGAGTTCGATCTCTGGTACCAAAAAAAAAAAAAAAAATCGACATGTAGTTACTATATAACCCAGCAATTCTATTGCTAGGTCTATGCACAAGGAAATTTAAAATATATATTCACACCAAAACATACACAAATGTTCACAGTAGTATTATCGATAACAGCCCCAAAGTGGAAACAATCAAAGCGTCCCATTAGCTGATGAACAGATGATCAGAATGTGGTGATGTATATGATGGCATGTTCCTCAGCCATCAAGGGAATGAAATACTTGCACATGCTACAACATAAGTGAACCTCAAACCCTCAGGCCAACTGAAGCATCACCCATTGTGTGGCTGCGTTGGTATACAATCTCCAGAAGAGGCCAATCTTCAAACGCAAAGGGGAAGATGGTGGCTGCCAGCGGCTGAGAGGAGGGACAGATGGGGACTGACTGCTGACAGGACTTCTTTAAGTGATGATAAAGATGCTCTAGAGTTCTGTAGTGATGATGGCCACACAATGTTGTGAAGCTATGAAAAGCACTCACTATATACATTCAAATAGTGTTGTTTATGTATGTGAATTATAACCAAAAAAAAAAAAAAAAAAACAAAGTCAAGACACACACCAGGTTCTCCCAATGGGATGGATCTGTTTTATCAGCAGTGTGCTATAATGAAGTTAAATCGTTCATGCAATCTATGGCCCATGGTATTCACATTCAAGCCAGGACTTAAACACAACTGGATTTGAATACTGTCTCCACCATTTATTACCTGGGGGAAAATTATGTACTTACTTTCTCTTAGCTCAGTTTCCTCTTAGGTAAAGTAATAATAATGATAATAATAATCTACTATCTGCTTTCAGGGTCATTATCAAGAT
This sequence comes from Heterocephalus glaber, assembly GCF_053883595.1. Taxonomy (NCBI): domain Eukaryota; kingdom Metazoa; phylum Chordata; class Mammalia; order Rodentia; family Bathyergidae; genus Heterocephalus; species Heterocephalus glaber. The sequence goes on from NW_028258312.1 coordinate 30,090,648, forward strand.
TGGTGAATCTATCTAAATATCCCTAGAAGACAGTCTGGCATATGGTAGGTATTCAGGAAATGGTAACCATAAATTATCAGTACTCTTCCCAAATTACCCACTACATAAGATTCAGACTGTAGTATTAAATTAACCAATCTAGTAGCTTTTTCTCTACCAAAGATCCCAATTTCTCCTTCTGTCCAAGAATTAATTAAGACTCTGACAGAGTGCCTACATTCCTGCTAACATCTTTGCATTCCAGTATGATTTTCTTCTGAGATCACCTTCAGACTGACCTCACTTACCTGCACTTCACTCCCGTAAGATTTATAAACCATCAGCCAGGAATTCACCTCCATCCTGTGCTGCATAGAAATAGACAGTGCACATGAGTAACACGACTGCCTTTTAGAAATATTTTTTAGTGTGCAGAAGTGTGTTCAATGCACAGACTGCAGGTTGGCCTGGATCCCGGCAAGAGCTGAGTTGTGGGCATTAAGAAGACGGAGACCACTACTGAGATTGCGGGACCAGAGGGGAAACACTGGGGAAAGTGTCTGAAGCAGGGTGAGACTGAGCCAGGAGGAAAAGCAGACTCCGAACAGGCAAGGGCAGGGGTGTCCTGTCTGGGGACCTCCTGGAGCTGCCTCGGGTGAAGGAAGGAGGAGCTGAGTATGAAGGAGCCTACTAGCTTAGAGACCCAGAAGCTCCTAAGTCGCTGCTGGCAGCTGAAAAGCTCAAGAGCCTCAGTTTTCGAAGTCAAAGGTCTTCACTTTCTGGTTCTAAAGGAGCCCCAGAGCACCTCGCAGTCCAAAGTCTGTCTCCTGTGGAGTACCAGGATGAAGCTCTAAATTCAAACATCCTAACACCTTTCCTCCAGGCCCTGTGGTTAGCAGTTGAGAGAATTAACTCTGTGATACCCAATATCCAAGGCTGTGGAATCTAAGAAATATTTTTAGTCAATAACCAGCAAAATAACTGCAGCAGATGGTAGGCCTGGACACACTGATCTCAGTTAAGCCCAAGAGTATATTTTTCCCTAAGTGACCTGTTAGAAACAATACAGACTTGTATATCCCTGATTCAGCTCCTTCAAAAGATAGACCCCATGGCCCATTCTAACCAACATTCCTCTTGTCCAAGTGCATGTCAGTGCTATCTGCCTGGCTTTAACCTGATAGTCTTTCAAATTGTGTCTAGGTGATGCGCCCCATAGCTTGGCTATTTACAAACATCTTAAAGCAGCAAAACATGTTTTGCTCACAGGGAATCTCACAGAGAACTGCAGACCAGAAGAAAATGGAGGTGTTCTGGTGACGGATTCTGATAGGCATGGGGAGGAGGGCTCAAAGTCCTGTCTATGCAGCCTCGTCCAAACGTGTCACTGCTTCTCCTGTGCACCGTAACAGGTGCCCAGGAGCACACGCAAAGCTCTGAGATGCCTTCATGCACATACGAGTCTTTTCTGAACACAGAGCCAAAGCCAAAGTAGCTGACACAATGATTTCATGACACAGGATACATGAAATGAAGGTAATGGGGTTACAGCATCATTGGAAAAAGAAAGACCTATTCTGCACAGGTAATCTACCAGTGGTCCACAGCCATGGGGGCAGCCATCTTGACCAATGGGGAAGACGTGTGGCCAAGTTTGTGCAGAGTTACAACCACTTCTAAATATCCAAGGGGAAACACCATTCACGTACTCAAGAGGCCACAACTACTGATCCTTTAGCCTTTCCCGGTGGTGATGAATACACTGACATCAAAAATATGTGTGAAGAAACTGAGTAGATGCTAAAAAACATTTGTGTGAAAAATAATTGCATTTTGTGGATCATTTTGACCTATATGGTCATTTTGAGAAGTCAAAACCAAACATTTTACAGGGCTTTCTCAAGATTACTCTCTCTCTTAACAATTTCTTGTGATTAATTTGGTTGTGCAAAGGTGGAGGTGAGGGACGAAGGCTCTGGGACTCAGCCTTCCTGGCTCAAGACACCTGCTGTCCTGTGTTCTCTGGTGGGGGCTCCACGCTGGTGGTACATGAGCGAGTCTACATCTGAAAACCCTAACTGCTGAGTGAGGGACTGAGGATAGACAGGCCACTTCAGTCTTGGATAAGGAAGACCATTTGAGTAAGGCTGGTAGCTGAGATGGGGAAACTCCGGCCGTAATGGCTGGAAGAAGCCACTTCGATGGAAATTCAGTTGAATCTCTTTCACCAGCAAGTCTGTTTCAAAATGGACTATAGCTTCCACTACTACCCCATTTCAGTTGTACCATGGGACATGCTAAGATACATCTATACCTCGATGGGAAGCTGTAGGTTCAGGCCCCAGTAACGACTCCAGACGGCAGCATGCATCTTCCAATGGCAAGGCCGAGGGAGAAGCTCTGTGGAGAAGGGTTCTCCCTGTGGCTGGCAGGTCACTTCTGGGGACACTCCTCCTGGGACCTGCAACCCCATCCATAGTGAACAGCTTGTCTGACTAGTCATTTAAAGCTCAAGGCTTTTCCTGAGAATGGAATTTTGCTACAAGAAAATTCAATTTTGAGTCCTTTTTTGAATGAGAACTACAAAGCTCAATAATTAACTCTAAATGTACTAAGCACTGAAATGTCAGCCTTTTCATCAATAAATTGTCAGTCTGCTCCTGGTAACGTATTGCTGGAGGAAAGTTACTCTCAATTCTACTGACCACCACAGTGCTCTATTTTATACAGAACAGAAAGCACGCCCACCGCTTTCCTCTTCCTCAGCATTTGTGAATTCCTAGTAATGATAGCTACTATTCATAGCATCAGCAATGTGCCAAGCACAAAGCTAAGCACACAACTCACATTACAAGTTCTCACCAATGGGGTGGTCCTCAGAATATTCCTCATGTGGAAATAATTTCCTATTTTGCAGACGAGGAAAGTGAAAGGTCAAATACATTGTGCTTGGTCATACTCTTGCTAAGTGGAAGACCCTGAATCAGAATAGAGGTTGAGTTCTAATCACTATGGGTGCCACGTGTTCCAAGGAACCAGATGTCCTGCTGAGGTGGAAAGCACTGCTGATGAGGGCTGCAAAATTTTGTCCGCCTGGGAAAAGATTCCCATCAGATTCTCCAGGGAGTTTGTGACTCGGAGCCGGGTCAGACGCACTTTAATAAAATATCTTTACCATGACACCATCCTGAGAGCAAGATTAGCCTTGTGAAAGGCGTTAAAACCGTAGTTGAGTACTTGAGCTCCCAAGTGTATCTATCTGAGTTCCAAATTTAGCTCCAGCACTTAGATGTTTGACCTCTAGTCCGTCACCTCGTCTCTTTGCATCTCAGTTAACCCTTTCTTAAAATGTGGAAAACAGTACCAAACTCACAGGGTGCTTAAAGATTCCATGAAATTGTGTTTGTAAAGTACTTAAAGATTGTCTGGCATTTGGAAAATGCTCCCTAAGTGTTGGCTATTGTTATTGGAACAACTTTTAGAAAAGACATATTCTACTTGTAAGCAGTTATGAAATAGAGATGCACTATAGTCCCACACATCCACATTTATTTCCAAAAAATTTCATAGGACTTTAAGAAGAAGCAGATATTTGATTTCCTGTGACAGCAAAGCACTCATCTTTATGGCGATGACCTGGTTCATCTTATAGAATAAGTTAATTTGTCAGCCAATCACTGCCAGGAAGAAAGGCTCAAAAATAATGATCCAAACCAAACCTGTCATATTTGGAAGATGTGCTTCAAGACCCAAATGGATATTTTTGAAGTATTCAAATGCTGACTCTTCAAATGTTTGGAAGGAAGTACATTTACAGTTGCCACATCCGGGAAGGTATGGTCAGACATCTTTTTATTTAATCGAATATTCCACATCAATCGGATTGTCCAGGGGAGGTAGATGACTAATGCCGGCTCACAAAAGTCTCGCCATCTGAGACGCATCCCCCATGCTTAAAGGACTTCTACTCGATCACTCGCAGGAATCTAATGCACGATTTGAAGATCAGCCCGGTCGGGCCAGGAGGTGCTCCTGCCAGCCAGCTCTGGGTGGCAAAGCCAACACTCAGTCTTGGCAAGAATGGAAATCAAACTCTTCACTTTTGACAATACGTTAACCTTGCCAGTGTCTAAAATGCACATGCAGGCTGGGGATTTAGTTCAGTGGTTCTGGCGCCTGCCTTGAAAGCACAAGGTTCAGAGTTTGATCCCCGGTACCAAAATAAATAAATAAATAAATAAAATTCACATGCAATCAACAGCAAGAAAATCTCACATTTCAGCCATTCATAAGTGACTCCAGTATTGTTTTGTAACTTCAATCAAGATCGGCAGACATAACATTGTAACGGAGTAAGAAAATGATTATGAAAGGTTCCCCTTGAGCAGCTAGGAAAATGGGTTCTTTAATATGCTGCTGGTGGGAGGAATTAACGTGCTTCTGATGTGAGAACATTTAACAAAACCCTGTAAAAGGAAATATTCATTGAATTGCCAATTCTAAGAATTTATCTCAAAGAAAAACCTGGATGACTGTATAAATCATATGTACAAGTATTCTCACTTAGGAACTGTTTATGATATAGTTTGAAAAACTTCATCGTTCACAATATAAAATTGATTAAAACAATTATACTGTTATCTTATAGAATTCTATATAACTGTGATTAAAAGATATTTGAACATTGAAATAAAAAGATGCCTGCAATATAAACTTTAAAAATCAGGTGCATAGTATGATTCCTTTGTGTGCATATATATATGTGTGTGTATGTGTGTGTGTGTGTATGTGTGTGTGTGTGTAATATGTAGTGGTATGTATTTTTATTTACATACATAATATATACATTAAAATTGTGTTCATATATAGTAGAATTATATATTCACATACATAATGTGTACATTGTGTTCATATACAATCATAAACATCACATACACACACACATATATATAATATAATTTCTGGAAAGCAAAACACTAAAAATTAACAGTAGTAACTTAATGAATGGGATTATGGGTAATTTTACTTTCTTCTTTATGGTATTTTGTATTCTATTAAAACTTTTTGGTATGTGTTACTCTTTTTAATTGGAGAAGAATAATGGCTATAACAATTTTTCACACTAAACAATGCCACTTTTATTTGAGGATAATCTGAGATCCATGTGAGATTCCTGCGCTCAGACTGACACAGTATCTGTAAAGCTTTTTCTTTATGTCTTGTATCAACACGAGAACAGGAGAATTCAAATGCCTTTTGGAAACACTCGGACATTCAGTGACATAGAATATGAGGCCTGAGGGAAGGCAGTGACACAACAAACTGCAGAGCATGCACCCAGCCAAAGGCAATCAAGTCGAAAACTATTTCAAAACACTCCAAAGGCACCCGCAGGCTGACCTGAAAGAGACACTACTGCCTGTGAGGGCCTTCGTGCTCTAACCTGTACCTGCGGGGGCCCAGGCATTCCCAGGCTTACAACTGAACTTCACCCCTCCCTGCAGCCTAGAGTCAGGCCGAGGGGTATCCACTTAGGGGACCACTTTTTCATATTTGTAAGCTGATCTATGTAGAAAAAAGCTTTGTCTCTTCTAATAAACTTGTCCACTTCCTTCTGTAACAAGAGAAAGCAATTTAATTGGTTTATTGCTGTTCTTAGAAAGCTCAGAAACTTCCTTGAGCCTAGGTTTTCTGTTAAAACTATCTCTCCCCCTCCACCACTCTGTTCTTATTCACTTGCTTAGATGATTATTATATTCGGTGTATACCACTAGAAACACTAGAAATACTTTTTATTTTTTGGTATCAGGGATTGAACTCAGAACCCTGAGCTTTCAAGGCAGGAGAGGTGCCACTGAGCTAAATCCCTGGCCCCTAGAAATATTTTTGAAATTCAGATCAGACTGAAGAAAGCAGACCTCAACTAATATACTGAAAAAAGTAACATAAGCATACAATAAAATAATTGCACACATCCTTGATTTGCATATATACTTGATATACTCAGTATTATCTTTATTAGCTGATGCTTTAACTATATAGGCAGAAGATGTAATAGGGAATTTAGTAATTGACATGGAAAAGAATCAGGAGAAATAATCAGTGAAAGAGAAGTTGAAGGGGCTAGGAAGTGGAAATGAATTACATGTTAAATAAATGCATGTTACATCATGTGTGTACAGCAATGATTCTACCAAAAGCAAGATAAAGTGAATAACATCTTTCCTAGGAAGCACACCCTCCTTGCTGGGGACCCTAGATGTCCCCAGTGCAGAATCAGCAGGGATTTCCCTCTCCCCTCCCACACCCAGCCCTGCCCTCTCTGCCCGCCTGGCCACCCAAAACCTCTGTCTCAGAAACTGGAAACGAGAATATGAATATTCCTCAAACTTGAAGTTTGAGAGCTAAGATGTTTATTAAAAATTGATGGTAGGTAATTATCCAAATGGAATGTGCTAGGATGAGTAATATTAAAATTAATTATTAAGTATTTTAAATGGTATTTTATTTTTATATTTATAAGTTGCTCCTTTCTTAGGAATAGAAATTGTAAGGATCAATGAAATGCTATGCAATTCTTTAAGTAAGGACCTTATGTAGATTCAAGGCATGTGCTGGGTCAAGTGTAACTCTGATGGATAAAAGCCAAGCAGTGCTCTGCTCAACCAAATATACACATAACAAAGAACATTAACCAGTCTCTTATTTTTATTGTGTAGTGAAGTAAAACTTCAACATAAGGAAAACTCAAATACAACACTATCTCCTGGCTATTTATAAAAATAAATAACTATGTATCTTAACTATGTATCTCAAATACTCATTAAAATGGAACAAAACAAAACATCTCAGAAATCATTTTAACAATAGTCAAATAATAAGTCTTCTCCCTTTTCAGACTAATTTGAATACTTAAATAGTGTGTCAGGGTCAGAAACTTCAAAGAGCAGAAGTTGGATGAGAAAGCATATTACATCGATGCTTGTAGAGTATTTAGTATGCAGTTAAGATGAACAGGGGCCACAAGAATATTTTAAGAAAAATTGCTCAGCTAAAGATAATGAGGAAGTTTCATATACTTGTTAATCTAAGGAAAGTCTACGGTACAATAAAATCCATGTTATTAAATCTTATTTGTTCCCAAACAAGAACAGTACAGTGGAGTATGAATGAAGTGCACTGATACAAGTATGAATACAGAGAGTGAAATCCTCCGACTGTGGGTGGTACACATCACCACCCAATACCTACCAAAAATCATGGCGTATATACAGACTGACATCTGAAAACAATTACTAGCAGAGACAGAGAAAAACTGCACCGCCATTACTACCCTAAGATATCAAAGGAAGTGAGGACGCCCCGGGGGGAGCACGTTTCACCCTCCCAAGACGGGAAAGTGTGGCAGGATCCCTGGGAACTGGTGAAATATTCCAAGGTTTCCACAGAAAGCCTGAAAGGCAGACACCTTACTGTGCCGCCATAAGCTTGCCTACTGAGGTGACTGATTAATGCCTAGAACCAAGATCTAGAAACTCAGATTCAACAAATTAGCAACAAATTACCGAGAACACAATCAGATGATGTCTGCGGTCCCGTTGAAGTAAAACTTCACCATGAAAGAAGCCAGCCGTGGAGCTGGCAGTGATCTGAAGAAGCAGCAGCAGTCCATAAAGGCCGCTTAATTTTCTTGTCATTTCAGAATTAAGCCACTTCCAGTGCATGCAGATCCCACCAGGTGCACTAAATTGATGTCATTAGGAGCCATCAGGAAATACCCACGGAGACCCACACCAGCACCATGAAGTTTTGTTAAACAGCTGTGTTTTAATTGACTTGTATTATTTAAAATAGGAACAGTTAAAAGTCAGTTATCGGATGTTGTGTAAGAGACGCCTGAAGACTCCAGGGAGACTGAGTTCAGAAGAAAGCCAATCACTGGAACTTCACTCAGGCACTTAAGATTATTACTAGAGGAAGCACAATTAAATCATCAGTTTATCAGCCATCATTATAAATCACCGGGCAACATATTAAGCTTCATTACTTAAGAATCCTTAACCAGGGACTTCCTGAATCATTGAGTCAAAAGCAATCTATTCACTGAAAGGTGCCTCAAGAGTTTTGTGCTTTTTGTTGTTGTTTTGTGTGTGCTGTGATTTTTTTTTAAACCCTGAAAAATTTAGCATGGAAAGAAAATGAAACTCATTGAAATTAATTATCATATTTTTGCATGTTTTAGGCATGCGAAATCTCCAAAATGAAATCAGAGATCTTGAAATATGCAAAGCAAGCCCTGCACAGGCTCCTCAGACTCCACTCCTGAGCGACAGATATTTAACCTGCTTCTTGCATGGAGGCCACACGGTGTGATCAAAGGAGGGAAGATGACCCCGGAGTTTCTTCTCATCGTTGTCCACCTGCCTCGCCACTTCCTGTGCTCGCCTTCCCCAGAGATGGGATTGGACAGCAAAGCACCTCCACCTCTCTGTTTCCAGATTCAAAGCCCATGGATCAGGTTTTGGAAAGAATGCAGGTGTCTGAAAGGAGACAAACTGTAGGCTGCTTCCCCCACAGCTCTAGGCTCACAGCTGAGAGGCAAAGAAGGGGCTTGGGTTGCAGCTCAATGCAGAGAGTGTGCTAGGCATGTTTGGGACTTGGGTTCAAAGCCCAGTAGCAAAATAAATAACTAAACAAATAAGATGGCCACATACCTACAAGGGCATTCTATTATTTCTACTTTTGTATCTTTAAAATTTTTCAAAATAAAGTTTTTTAAAAGAAGAAAGACAATTACTTAAGTGACCACCACATCCCATACATAAGCACACACATCTTAAGCAAAACTGAGCACCCATGTCCTTAACCTTGTGATGCTACCCTCATCAGGGTCACAGGTGTCCCGGCCGGAACGTAGCCCGCACCTTTCAGCACTCCCTACTGGAATATTCGCTCACCAACTGAGGCATCTGCTCACTTCCTTCCAGAAGTTCCGCACTGGACTCCGGATGGGAGAACAGGTAACCCTAAGGCTGGACAAAAGCAGGTGAGTAACTACCATCACCAAGAGCATGAGATGCATGAGTGCCTTGTCCTCCGAAGACAGGGCTCACGTCCCCAAGAGTAGGCCCTCCTCATGGAGACGAATGCTTCAAGGACACAAGTGTCATCACCAAAGATGCAGAGTAACAAATGACAGGAGCACAACCAGGCCTCGGAACAAGAGATGGAGAGAGGAGATGCAGTCTGCATTATGCAAAGGCTGCTTCTGTGTCTAAGTCACTCTGGAGGGCAGGATGTTATTATCACGTTCAGTCTGCCAGCTAGTGAGTCTGCAGTACAGCTCTGCAAATGATGTCTGCTCTATGCACCACCAATACTCTGTCAGCTTGTTCTCCCCCGGAGCTGTGTGACACCTGGGCTCATCCTACTAAAGACACCATTTACTCTCCACATGAGGCCTTACAAAAATGAACACCCATTCTCTGGAAGACATGACGCAAATGGAAAGAGGAAGATATCAACCCATTAATCTGTGAGGGTTAAAGACCAAGAGCTTCAAAGGAAATGTACATGACAACTTTCACATGCCAGATAGTGCTACGGCTACAGTGAGTTTCTCTTGCTTCATCTTTAATGCCTGGACACACATTGTGTTAAGTGACTCTAACGCCTAAATCAAAGTTTATTGTTAGAAGTAGGACCCTTTCCAGATCAGATTCCAATAAGACAAATTCCAAAGGACTGTCTCCATTTTATAGTGAAGTTGTAGTTTGGTAATATCAAACATCTCTCCTACTGAGTGAGTCTCTGCTTTGGTATTAGTACTAGTAATGCTCATTGTGATAGGATAGGATCTGCATCACTACAATTCTATGGTAAGTAGGGGAAAGATGGCCCCTTCCATGCCTATGAATTGAAGTAAATTCATCAACTCTATTAAAAACAATCAATGGACACACTGGTTCACGTGTTTGGTCTAACAACATATGGGTCACCGGCGGGAAGAAATCTATTGGCAACATCAGATCAGGAGACTAAGAAAATGCAACTGAAGTCAAAATCTTGTTCCTACGTCCTGAGGTAGAACACAGGGATGCTAAAATCACACAGGAATCACCAGGAACGGAACTACAGGCTGGTAGTTTAGAGAACAATCACAGACCTACTAGAGAGAAAAGAAAGGCAAAGGCTAAAAACTGGGCTGAGAAGCGTAATGCGAAAAATAATTGAGGAGGAACTGAGAAAAAGGTGCTAAAGCTGAAGTTAAATGCATATGTATTTTGAATAATCTCTTTCCTCATCCTTTGCCATCTTCCGTAACTCCTACAACCAATGGCTTTCTGGGCCCATGGACTCTGCGTCTACCCCATGCAGTCCTGGACTCTGTGTGGTCACTGACAAAACACCAGAAACCGAAACACTTATCTCTTTCGTTCACTACTGAAAGGTTAATGTAAAACAGTCCGCATAAAACAAGATGCTTTTGTCAAAATCTTCAGGACTGCTTCTCTTGCACATCATATTACTGTTCTTCATAACAACTATGCACGCCTGGTCTACCAAACTGGGATTTCAGAGAGAGCTATTTTTGTAATTTTTGGTAGTTTCAGAGAAAGGAGAGTATGAGAGAAGAGGTAGGAAATACACTGACAGAACACAGAGGGATGGCATCAACCCTGGAAAGAATTCCAAAAACAACCCGCACAAGATGCCAGAGCAGCCATGTTTAGCAGGAGCTGTGTGGAGCAGAGGAATAGAGGACAGACTTGGAGGGGCAGGTGAGAGAGGAGGTGGCCACACTGCGGCCGGCAGGGAAGGCCTCTAGACCACACCCACAGGCCCTGGGTGAGCACTTGCAAGGGGAGCGAAGTTGTGACAGAGGTCAGGGTTCCGGGTCCGTCGTGGGCTTAGTCCAGCAGGGTGACAGGGAAAGGGAAGGGAAGGACCCATTGGAGGGGCACTGTGAAGATACTCAGTGCCAGCTCTGTCTTCACTTGACACCTAAAAAGGTCACTTGCAGTCATGGCAGAGGAAGTACTTATGAGAAGGGAAGGATCCTTCTGTTGCCTGGGAACAAACTGCCATTACTATGATCAAATATGTAGAGGGAATGAAAATTCTAACAGCTGATAAAGTCACTTTTGGAGGAAGCTCTCATTAAGCTTAACAGAGGCTTGGAAAAATAAGAGGTTTTGATTTAAGTAAAAATTATTATTTATTATTTTTTTGGTACTGGGGATCGAACTCAGGACCTTGTGCTTTTGAGGCAGGCACCAGAACCACTGAGCTAAATCCCCGGCCTAGTAAAAATTATTTTTAAGAAGAACACAATTGGTTGCAAGGTGATGAATATTTTTTAAATTCTACAGTAATTAACTGTTGATTTTAGCAATGCAGCACTGACTTACATGATTGACAAAGCCATCAACTTTGCTTTGCAAATCTATATTTTATAACTCCTTTTGCAGACCTATTACAAACTTATTACTAACCCAAAGTTCAACGTTTCTGTAAGTGCAACATCACAGACAACACAAGCTGAAGCAGCTAAGCCTTTGTGTGTGTGCCAACGTGGCTTCTGCTTTCATTTATGAAACAGTTTGGCCCAACACCCAGGATAGCATAATCACTGCGCTGGGGCTGGTGTTGCTGCACGGAGAAAAGTTAAACAGAAAACCAGACGGGGGTTGCCTTCAAAGGAGTCACAAAATAATGGACAAGACTGATACTAAGTTTTTGAAAATCATCCACATGTATCACTCAAACTGTGATAACCGCCGTGAAGGAAAACTATAGGGTGTTAGGAAAGCTTATCATAGGTACGCGACGGCAAGTCTGCATCCGGGAAGATGTGCAAGGAGACCGCCTCCAAGCTAAAGTCGCAAGGATGTGGAGAGGGGAGGGAGGAGGGCGGAGGGAGCAGAGGCAGAGAGGAGCAGAGGGAAGGGGCCGCGTGCAGTAGGCGCAAACGCTCTGCTCTCACCTGTTGAGTGATTGTGTCCCACGGCCCCTGGAGCGGCCTCGTCTTATAGGACTCGTGGACTCCGTTCCAGATGTCCTGCAGGGTGAGTGGCCTCCCATCTGTGAAAGAGCATTAAGACACTGAGTTAGCGACCCACCAGACGCGGGCTGCTGGGTACAGATCCAAAGATCTGGAGGAGGATACAGCTTCTCAAAAAACCTTTACTAAGTTCACACATTACTTACACATCACAAGAATGCTCTGTGAACTTCTATTTTTTCCTTGAGAGAACATTAAACATTTAAGCTTTTCTCTGTTGAATCCACCTAGAAGTTAAATCATCTACCCATTCATTGCCTCTAGGAGTTTTACAAAACAAATAAAAGCCAAAAGTGTTTTAGGGAGAACTGACAGATTCGAGCACAGGCAAAGGACCAGGTAAATGGACCCTGTATTCGAAAGGGCTCCCTGTGTATGTCTCTGAGGCCTTAGTGCTCTCTCTGTTCCTTAAAGCAAAGAGACCAACCCCGGGCTTCTCTCAATGTCCTGCTGATCGAGCATCTGTAAGGTCCACATCGCTCCACGAGGTATCATGGAGAACACAGAAAATGAAAACTCGTAATTTCTTCTAGTCAGGACCTACCATCTCCTAGGGAAATTCTGACAGGTCCACAAGTCCTAAAAACAGTAGGCAGAGAGAGGTCACAGCCAGACCAGATGGTCCCTGCCACCCACAATGAGGAGGGGCTGTAACTCTTTATTTGCTTAGGCAGTTGTAATTAATGATCTACATTCAGTAACCATCCAAGTAATGTATTTTATGGAGACCACTACGACACTTATACTTAAGAAAGTAAAGAGAAAACATAGGTAGCTAAATTCAAAAAAGGAAGCAGAACGAAGTAGTTACCTAAAGACTTTAAAAACACACTATAACAAAGAAGGTGTCTAAATGGTTGAATTTAGTGCTGTTTGGCTCACTCAGAACTATCAAATCCTCAAGATATTTGGGTGTGCTCTTTTCATAGGCAAATGCACATTTTTCCTTAGAGAGAATACACCATATACTAAACCACTGGATCCTAAGATGCACTTGGTTGTCAAATGCAACAAAACTTAAGAAAATAATCTACTCAAAAATTCCAAGCAACTAAAGACCACTGTAGTATTCAGACTTACAGAATATGAGTAGAAATGTACAGGGTGTGAAGGTAAAGCTCTAGAGTTATCGTCTAGGCTAAGTTTAAACACTGGAGTTGGCAACTACTTTTTGTGTGCCTGAAAGTTTTTGCTCTTAACTTTACCTGTAAAATGAGGATAATCCTTTTGAAATTTGTTCTCATGAGCTTACATTAGCAAATGCACCTGAGGACTCTGTTGGGCAGTAAGTAAGAGCTCAGTAAATATCAGGTATCTCCTCCCAGCCCCCTCCATTACTACAGTAATTCTCAGTGCTGAAAGATTCATTTCTGGACTGTTGTTTCTGAGAATGTTCCTGTTTCTACACCGTGCACACTGTCTTTGATACCATAATATACTAATCACATAAGCAGGACATTTCTCATGTTTGCCCTGGAAAGTTGAACTTTTCCTCAACCTTTATTTTCAATAAATAGCAATAGAATATTTTGATACATTTCCAATAAGCATCTTCATCTTGGCATTTATCTGGCGGCAGGAGACCATTATCTTGTGATAAATAGTTTTATTCCATTGACATTTCCATGTCTGTAAAATGAACAAGATTTATTCATCCAATTAACATTTGAATGTCATGTTTTGGTACAAGTTAAAAACAAGCTGCCTTCAGCGCAGTGTTACACTTTTCCTGAACGCGTTTGCAGTGTAGGGCCAGACTCTGCTCTTAAGGGCCCTGTATCTTCAAGACACGCATGTGCACATGTGAGTGTGTGTGCACACAGGTGTGTGTTGGAGTCAGAGGGGCTAATACAGTCTTAATTACCTTAGGTCAAATAGTAAACAATTATAAAAGGATGACATGCCTGTAAAGGAGTTCTTACAGTCAAAGCCAGAAGAAATCAAGTAGAGAGGAAATGAAAGGTTGGAGCTGATATAACTGCTAATTTGATAAATAAGGCAACCCAGGTCTTGGGAAATACAAATCCCCAAAATTATGCAGTCAGCTCCGTTCTGAGCTGAGGTCCAAAGCCAGGTTTCAGGACTCGTAATCCAGTGTTCTTCCTGCTGCTTCCGGGGGCAGAGGCTGCAGATGCTTTATAAAACACTTATGGAAAAAAATGGGAAATCAAAAAATGCTCTTCTCAACATCACCTCCTTTAAGACGATGAAAGCTCTTCAGACCTACAGGAGACACTAGGTTTAGTGTCTCCATTTAGCATCGGTGATGCTTTTGATTTTACTCCTTAGAATAACTCCGTCAATAACGTGAGCATGGACTGTATGGTTAGATGTCACCACAGGCGGACACCTGCCCTCTCTCCTGGGCACATTCCTACAACTTAGCGTAATAAGCACCTAGCAGCAATGTGGAGAGACCCCCGGGATAACTACAGAATTTTCACCAGGTGGGATACTAGAATTGAGATTATATACCATAAATTTTCAGACATATCAAGTCTAGAGAGATGAACTCCTGGGCCAGGGATGTAGCTCAGCGGCCCAGAGCCTGCCTGGCAAGCGCGAGGCCCTGAGTTCAATTCTCGGTATGGGGGGCGGGGGAGAGGGAGGAACTTGTTAGGAATTAAAAAGTGATCTTGTCAGCCTAGAATAACAACAACAGAGTTAAAAACAGGTTAAAAGCCAATATAGTTTTACTTTTGTCACAAAATACTTAAAATTTATAGATTTTCCAGTTTTCTTTAAACTAGTCTTTCTAGTTTTTAAAAAGGCAGTACCCATTAGTAGCACTAGGTTCTTCCTACATCATTTAATAAAAACAGATTAACATAAATGCACTTCTCTATGTCCCTTTGGTTTTAAATTTGTATGGAGTTTTGGGGTATAACTCAGTGGTAGAGCTTATGTTTAGCATGCACAAGGCCCTGGGTTCAATCCCTGGCACCCCCAAAAATTACAGCTAGGAAAAAAATTTTTTTGAGACAGAATTTTGCTATATAGTTCATACTTGCCTTGAACTCACTGTGTAGCACAGGCTGGGCTCAAATTTACGGCCATCTTCCTGCCTCAGCCTTCCGAGGGCTGAGATTACAGGTGTGTGGTATTGCCATCTGGCTACATTTTTTAATAATAAGTAAAAAAAAAAACATGAAAACATCACTGTGCTTTTTCTTTCTCTCTCACTCAATCTTGCAAAACCAGAAACCTAGGAATCATTCTACATTGCTCGCTCTTTCTCAACATTATGCCTCATCATGAAAAACATGGTCTGTTATATTATATTCTAAATTTCTCTGGAATCTGTGCTGTCTGCTCCATTGCTATTATACTGGGGTTCAAGTCCAAGTGCCTCCAAAGAGCCTGCCTCGGTCCTCCAGGCTCCAGTGCTTGGTCACTGCCCCTGCTGGTTTCTAACACAACCTGATGCAACTTCCTTGCTGAGCACTGTTCTCTAGTTCCCCTCCTTTCATGTGTGAAGTCCAAACACTGAGGTCACCTGGGCCTGCTGACCGAGCTGTCTCCCCTACTCTTCCTATGATCAGCCTTTAGTGAAGGTGGCAAATCTACCCCAACACACACTCACTCCAACCAGTCACTCCTTTGTCCTGTTTGGTATTTTTCATAGCAACTATCTCTCTAGGAAATTATCATACTTTCTTGTATATTCATCATTTCCTGCCCTTCCTAACTAGTAGGCAAGTTCCCTGGAAATAGACCTTGTTCCCCTCCACCTGAATGAAGGTCTGGCACACCATAAATGGTCATAAAGACTAGAAGATGGGAGTATACTTTTTCCTCTGCAGTATTATGATGTAAATATTTCCTACATTGGTAAAAAGTCAGCATTATGATCTACTGGCTATGTGTGAGTGTACTAAAATGGTGTGCTGTAATATACTTATGTATTCCTCTGCTGTTGGTCATTTAAATTATTATCAGCTTTGAAATAGCACCTGGCCCAACAAAGTCACAAAGTAAGTCATAGCCATTTCTCTTCTTTTCTATTATTTTCTTTTGATAAATTCCCTAGAATGGAATTACTAAGTCAAAGTGAAAAATAACTGCTTTAATTCAAGACAGAAAAACTAGTAGCTCACCACATCAAGATTCTCTCTGGGATAATGAGATAAGAAGTTAATTTTAAAAAGAGATATTTGTATAATTTGGCACGATGTATGCCAAGCATTGTTCAAGCCTTTGTGATACATTAGTGAGCAAAACAATGGATTTATGGAGGTTATGTTCTAGCTGAGCTGGGACAAGGAAGCTACCGTAAACAGGAATGCAATAAATGAGCACAATGCATCATATGTTAAGAGGCAATATGTACTATGGTAAAAAGAAAAAAGATAGTAGACTAAGGAATGCCAGAAATGGATGGCTTTGCAAATTTTGACCTCACTGAGAAAGTAACATGTGAGCAAACACTGGGCAGTGTTAGCTATTCAGATACCTGTCAGAGAGAAGTATGCATGGTACAGGGAAAGGGAGAGTAAACCATGGAAAGGGTACAGCACAGCAGGGTAGGGGAAACCACTGAGCACTTGCAGGAAACACATAGCTATTAATTAAACACACATAACAGTAACACGATATAACTCACATACATACAAATGCATTTAAAATGCCTCACCTCAGCAAAGATGGCCATGATGTACTGGGAAAGGGAACAATTCAATAGAAAGAGATAATAATTTTAAATATATAAGCACTGAATGTTTGTCCACCCAACTTCATAAAACAAAAACTACTGGACACAAAAAGACAGATACACTAATATACTACAGATACAAATACACTATAGACACTAATACAATCACAGCAAGGGACTTCAATACTCCACTCTCACAAATAGACAGGTTAATTAGAACAAAATTAACAACAACAACAAAATCAGAGTTAAACCACACCACTGAACAAAGAGAATTAACAAATATCTACAGAGTGTTTCATCCAACAGAATACACACTTTTCTCAGCAGCAAACAGAACTTTTTCCAAAACAGATCATATCTTAGGTCATAAAGCATGCTTAAATAAATATAAAAGAATTGAAATAATTCTCTGTTTACTATTAGATCATTGTGGAATGAAATTAGAAATCAATAGCAAAAGGAACCACAGAAACTCTGCAAACACATGAAGAGTAAATAATACATTGTCGAATAATCAATAAGTAACAAGAAATTAGGAAAGAAAGTTTCTAGACTCAAATTATAGTAAAAGAACAACATAATAGAACCTATGAGACAAAATGAATGCAGTTATAACAGGGAGCTTTGTAGCTGTGAATGCTGTATACTCATTTCAAGAATTGAATTGATAAATAGCCTATTGATGTGTCTCAAGAAAAACAAGAACAATCCAAATCCAAAACTAGTAGAAGGAAAAAAATTATAAAGATCAGAGCAGAAATTAATGAAATTGAGTCTAAAAAACATGAAGAATCAATGAATCAGAGTCAGTTCTATGAAAGGGTAAAATAGATTCCTACCAAAAGAAGGAAAGCAAAAAATCATACCAAAGCAAATTAGAATTGAAAAAGTTCTTTAAATTTAGGAGGTTTGATTTTTTTGGAGTTCTTAATAAATACTAGATACTAGTCCTTTGTCTGAGGAGTACCTAGTGAAAAACTGTTCCCATTCTGTAGATTGTCTCTTCACTCTGTTGGTGGTTTCTTTTGCTGGGCAAAAGCTTTTTAATTTTATATGATCCCAGTTGTTGATTCTTTGCAATATTTTTTGTGTGACTGGAGTTTTGTTCATAAAGTCTTTGCCTATACCAATATCTTCAAGCATTTTATGTATGTTATCTTCATCAGATTAAGTGCCTCTCTTTTAATATTTAGATCTTTGATCCATTTCAATTTTAGTTTAGTGCATGCTGAGAGATATGGGTATGGTTTAATCTTTGGCATGTGGAAAGCCAGCTTTCCCAGCACCATTTACTAAAGAGGCTATCTTTCTTCCAGTCCAAAAATGGACATCTGAAATGAACAGACACTTCTCAGATGAAGAAGTACAAACCAGCAAATAAATATATAAAAAATGTGCAACATCACTGGTCATTTAAGAAATGCAAATTAAAACAACACTGAGATTCCATCTTACTCCAGAAAGAACAGTCATCATCAAGAAACCAACCAACAACAAATGCTAGTGAGGCTGTGGGGAAAGAGGAACCCTTCCCCTTTGTTGGTGGGACTATAAATTGGTGCAACCACTATAAAAATCAGTCTGGAGATTCCTTGCAAAAACTAAAACTAGAGGTTCCATTTGACCCAGATATTCCCTTTCTAGATATCTTCTCAAAAGAGTTAAAAGCATCATACCACAGTGATATATGCATACCCATGTTTATAGCAGCACAATTTATAATAGCTAAATCTTGGAAACAGTCCATATGCGCATCAATGGAAGAATGGATAAATAAAACATACAATAGAGTACTACTCTACTATAAAGAAGGATAAACTTGAGACATTTTTAGGTAAATGGACACACCTAGAGACCATAATTTTAAGTGAAATAAGTCAGACACACAAGATTAAATATCATAGTGTTTTTCTTGCATGAGAAACCCAAAAGGTTGAAGGGAGAGGAGGGGAATGGGGAAAAGGAGAATTAAATATATTATGTAAAAATTCTCTATGATGAATATGATCATTATGTATTACAAACATGTACCAACAAAAAAAGCAATAGACAACTCAAAAAAAAAAAAAAAAGAAACAGATGAAATCACAATGGACACCACCCAAATCCAGAGGATTATAAGAAACTATTTATAAAACTCATATTCCAATAAACTGGAGACACTAGAAGAAATGGACACACATAAATTACCAAGATTGAGCCCAGAAAATATAAACCAATAACAGGCAGTGAAATAGAGATGGTAATGAAAACTCTACTGAGAAAAATCCAGCACCCCATAGATTCATCACAGAATTCAACCAGAACTTCAGGGAAGATGTAATGCCCATATTCCTCAAAGTCCTTCATGAAATTGAAAGGGCAAGAGCACAACCAAACCCATTCCTGGAAGCCAGCATTACCCTGGTAGTAAACCAAACAAGAGAATTAAGAGAAAAAGAAAACTATAGGCCAATGTCTTTAATAAACATAGATGTAAAAATTCTCAATGAGAGCTGGCGATTTAACTCAGTGGTTCTGTCGCCTGCCTAGCAAACACAAGGATCTGAGTTCAATCCCCCGTACCAAAAAAAACAAAAGCAAAAACAAAACTAAGAAGTTTATGGTGGACTAAAATAAGCACACTTAAACATCAACGAATTCTCAATGATACTGGAAAACAAAATGTGATAAATCATCATGACCAAGTGGGCTTCATTCCAAGGATGCAAGGATGGTTCAACATATGAAAATCAGTAAATGTAAAACATACCATAAACAGAAGCAAGGATAAAAATCACATGATCATCTCAACAGATACAAAAAGGCTTTGGCAAAATCCAACAGCCATTCATGTTAAAAAATTCTGATGAAAATAGGCACAGAACGAACTTATCTTAGATTGACAAAGCCATTTATGAGAAAGCCAATGCCAACACCATACTAAATAGGGAAAAATTGAAGGCCTTTTCTCTAAAATCAGGAACAAGACAAAGATGACCACTCTCAGCACTTTGTTCAATATAGTACTCAAAACTTTACCCAGAGCAATCAGGAAAGAGAAAAAAAGAAAAGAGGTATGCATAGGAAAGGAAGAAGTCACACTACCCTTATTCACAGATGACATGATCTCTTACACAGAAGACAAAAAACCCTTCACCAAAGACTTCTAGAACTACTAAACAAATTCAGCAAAATTCTGGATACAAAATTAATGCATAAAAAACAACAGCATTCCTGTACAGCAACAATGAAATGAGAAATGAGAAAGAAATCACAAAAACAATTCCATTCACAATAGCTTTTTAAAAATTAATAGTGATGTATTAACCTAACCAAGGAAATAAAATCCTATGAAAAAAAGAGATTGAAGAGGACATCAGAAAATGAAAAGATATCCCCTGTTCCTGAATAGGCACAATGAATATTGTGAAAATGGCCATTTTACCAAAAATGACATATACATTTAATGCAATGCCAATCGGAATGTCAACAGCATCCTTCACAGAACTAGAAAAGGCAATTCTAAAATTCATATGGAAGTAGAAGAGACCCAGAATAGCAAAAGCAATCTCGGGTAACAAGAGCAAAGCTAGAAGCATCCCAAGCCCAGGTTTCAAGCTATATTACAAAGTTAGAGTGATAAAAATGGCATGATGCTGGCACAAAACAGACATGTAGATCAATGAAACAGAGCTGAGGATGTAGAAAAACCCCAAGGACATTCAAGTATTTGTCTTTGACAGAGTGGCCAAAACATACACTGGAGGAAAGCTGGTGTCTTTAACAAATGGTGCTGGGAAAACTGGCTTTCCACAGGCAGAAGGATGAGTCTAGCCCCAACTCACTCACTATGTACTAAAATTAAGTTGAACAGATCAAAGACCTAGATATAAAAACAGAAAGGGTGAATCTCCTGGAAGGTAAAACTTGTGAAGACATAAGCATAGGGAGGACTTTTTAAAAACAGAATCCCAGTTGAGCAAGAAATAATACCAATAACCAACAAATGGGACTATATCAAATCAAAATTCTTCTGCATAGTAAAGGAAACAACCAACAGAGTGAAGGGATAACCTTCAGAATGGGGGAAAAAATTTGTCACCTACTCTTCAGAAAGAGGATTAATATCTAGAATACATGCCAAAGCCCCAAAATACTAGACCTCCCCAAATAAAAGGCACAATGCAAAAAACGGGCAAATGAAATGAATAGGCATTTCTCAAAAGAAGTACAAATGGCCAGTGAGTACATGAAAAGGTAACTGGCATCTTGGGCCACTAGTGAAATGCAAATCAAAACAACCCTGAGACTCCATCTTACTCCAGAAAGAATGGCCAACAAGAACCAAAAACAACAAATACTGGTGAGACTGTGGGGGCAAAGGAACCTTAATACAATATTGGTGGGGATGTAAACTTGTACAACCTTTGTGCAAATCAGTATGGAGAATCCTCAGACAATTAAAAATAGAGATTCCATTTGACCCAGCTATTCTTCTTCTGAGTATCTTCCCCCCAAATTAAAGACATCATATTACAGTGACGCATGCACACCATGCTTATTACAGCACAACTTATAATAGCTAAATCTTGGAAGCAGCCTATATGCCCATCAACAAATGAATGGATAAAGAAAATATGGTATTTATACACAATGAAGTACTCCTCTGCCATAAAGAAAGATAAATTTGAGTCATCTGTAGGAAAGAGATTGTACCCTGAGACCATAAAGCTAAGTGAAACAAATCAGACACAGGAGGTTAAATATTGCATGTTTTCTCTCAAATAAGAAAGCCAAAATATAAATAAAGAACAATGTAGAAGATACACAATAGAAAACAGGGAGAGAAGCTCTGTGGAGATGGGAGGGATCTGAGGGGGAGGGAGACAGGAAGTAAGGGAAGGGAAGCAAAGAGGGTCACGATGCCGTATGTTTATACCCGCTCCCTGTGATTAATGTATTTATTAGCTTTCACAAACGTATTACTAATAAAAGAGGGAAAAATAAAGTGCCTCATCTCAGAGTTGTGTCACCATCACCTTCTTAGAGCACTTAATGTGAAAAAGAAACCTCGAACTCATTAGCAGTCACCCCTCACCCCCCTCCTCCTTCCATCCTAGGAACCCGACTTCCCTTCCACTGCTATGAACTTACCATTTCTATGCATTTCATACAGGTGCAGTCACACACACGGGTCTTCCCCCACTCAGCCTGTCTTCCAGGTTCAGCCATGTGCCGGTGCCTCATTGTTTTTCAGTCAGTTCATATTTCACTCTGCTATATACCATATTTTTCTTATGCAGTCATCATTTGGAGTTTTTCCCCTGCAGGACCATTATGAAGAGTGACCCACGTACAAGCTCTGGCATGGCCATGTGTTGTCTCTTCTCTTGTGTGCACCCTTAGGAGTCAGACTGACGAGTCTTGTGGTAACTGCTTAACCCTCGGAGTACCTGCCAGGCTTCTCCAAGGTGGCTGTGCTGTCTAACATCCCACAGCAGTCCAAGTGGGGTTCTAATCGCTCTGTGCCCTTCCCAACATTTGATCATGTTTTGTTTTTCACTTGCAGCCATCCTAATAGGCACTAAGTGTCACAACTCACTGTGATTTCGATTTGCACTGATTTCCCTTATAATACATCACGCTGAGCATATTTTCATGTCACTAAATGTCTGTTCAGACCCTCTGCCCTGCTTCATTTAATGTTTTGTTTTTAGAGTCCTGGGGATTGAACCCAGGCCTTTCACGCTGAGCTACTTCCTCAGCTTTTATGTTTTAGAGGCAAGGTCTCCCTAAATGGCCAAACTGCCCAGAGTGGGCTTGAACTTGGGACCGTCCTCCTCATTGTCTTAAGAGTGCTGGGATCACAGGTGTGCACCACCTCATCAGCTCCTGTCCTGTTTTTTAATTGGGATATTCTCTTATTGCAGTGGTGTAAGAGTTTTAAATACATTCTAGATACAAGGCCTTTATCAAATATATTTATTTGTAAATATTTTCTCTGTTTCAGTGGGCTATCTTTTCATTTTCTTGATGGTGATCTTTGAAACACAGTTTTGAACTTTGATGAAGTCCAGCTTGTCCATCGTTTATCTTTGGTGGTTTAGGGTTACAGCTATATTTCTGCCTAGTCCAAGCTCAGACATCTTTACTCCTGTGAAGGACGATGATGTCTCAGCAGAGGATCACTGCAGAGGTTTCCACCTGGGGCAACACCACCATCTGTCTTAGGTTTGATAAAGGTCATATTCTACATCTCTTTTAAGGACTGGAACTGACTGAAACACAAATGACTATCTCTTTGGATCTGCCATTTCTGCTATTTTACTGTTTTCTCTGTGCCCGCAGTGGGGGACCTGCACCTACATGGAGGACTTCACGTGGGCAGGCACCCTGAGTACTTGGCTCCCTGTTCTATCCCCAGCACCTGTGTCAGAGCAGTTGCAGCTGGACCTGAGAGACCAGGTAAAACAGGGACCAGGGATTGTGCCAACACCACACACAAGCCCAAGATGGGTCACGGGCATCAGGAGCAAACTGCCCATAGAGAGGAGAAGGTGGCTTTCTAGAGAGAGGCAGCAGCAAGAGGCCGGGAAAATCTCACCTTGGTAGAGTCCCTGCTCAGTTCCAAAGAAGCCCAGCCATGCCTTATTTCTGGGAGGTGGTTTTTCTTTGTAATAAGCCCTATTCTTCTCCAGTTGAATTTTCTGAACCAACTTGAATTCTCTGATTTTCACAAATAGGGAAAGTTGGGAAAACAACAGAGCATAGGCCCCCGTGATGATGAGTCTGAAGGCTATTCTCCCTGGAGTGAGTCACAGCTATCACTTCCTTGATAAAAACCCCTCCAGACCATGGGCACCAGCTTCCAAAATCTAACTCCTTAGGAAAATGGAGAAACGTCAATGTGACCATTAATCTAATATATCAACGTCACTAGATTAAGAAATCCCGAGCAGATGAGTAGAGCTCACTCTTGGGTGTGTCTGGGTGGTCACAGAGGTGTGGCCTTGGGTACTATATCTGGTCCCTGGCCCCTTCCTCTCTGGTGCTGTTCCCCTGCTCTGCTTCCTGGTTGCCATGAACTAAGCAGCTTTGCTCCACGAAGCCCTTCTGCCAGGATGTTCCTGTCTTGGAGCCATCTCCCATGGACTGAATCCCCAGAAACCACAAACCAAATTAATCTATGGGTGTTGGGTATTGTGTTTCAGTGGCAGGAAAGCTAACAGAGTCAATAAGTAATTACAATACCCTTGCCAAAATATTTGCTCCTTCCAGGCCCATGTCTGGGCTGGTTCTCCAGAGCCACTTGGAGGTCTCTTTAGTTCCTCCTGAGGTTCTGAGTCTAGCACTCTGGCAACAGCATGCTAGGCCTGGTGGGACTCTGATGTTTAAAACAAACATTTCCAGTCCTAAATATTTAAAAGCCTGTTCTTCAAAATACTCACCTAGGGAGGTTAACTGACTATCAACAAATTCAACAAATATTTGTTCCAACAATGCTGTAATGCTGATAATGGAACTGTTCTTTTGGAACTTCTTTCAGAGACAGGCAAGAAATTAATTGCTTTGTAGTCACAATTAGGTTGTAATAATAATTTTTAAAAGGATGCCTGTCTTATTCCCTATGTTTGGCTTGCAATGATTGTGCTGTCTCGGAAAAAAATCACCTTTAGTGGGTAACCATCTGCCAACTTTCTATGGAATAGGAAACATTTCAAAAGCAGTAGTTCTCAAAATGTGTTGAGTCATAACACTATGATTGGCAAAAATTTATAGTTTGTTTTTCCTCTGTATCTTTGTTTCTGCTGACCATTTACACTGTAAAACATCTAGGTAAATACAGCTTTTTGTTGTTGTTGTTTGACAATAATGACCTAACAAAGCGTTCTCTTCCTTGGCCCTTCATCGTTGGTTTGCCTAGTCGGATTCACACTTTTCATGATCAAAGATAGACAAAAGTTAATTGTTCCGATCTTTTATACAAAAACAAAAACGCTTTGACCCAATCAGCAGTATCTTCAAAATCTCAGGATACACTATTGACACTTCAAATGTATTGATTGTGACTCATTAAAAAACAAAATGAAGTGCCAGGGGTTTGGCTCAGTGGTTCTGCTGCCTGCCTTGCAAGTGCAAGGTCCTGAGTTCAATTGCTGGTACCAAAAAAAACAAAAACAAAACCAAAAAAACTGTGCAGGAGATTTAGCTCAGCGGTTCCGTCACCTGGCTTGCAAGAGCAAGGTCCGGAGTTCGACCCCCAGTACAAAAAAACAAAATGAAACTTCCAGGAATACCACAGTAATCATTGAACTGGAAGAGCCAAACATGTAAAGAATCACATCACAAAAATAGAGCTTAACTAGGACAGAAACTTAAAGTATTTTGTATCTATGCATGAAAATGGAAGAACCAAAGCTTAAAATATGGACATAAATAAATACTGGCTAAGCACATAAACATAATATCGAGTACCTACACATGCAGTCCAAAGTAACTCCAACCAGGGACTGTAAGCCACGTTAAGAAGGACTGGTTTCCCCTGCCCGGCCTCCGTCTCCTCCGACACACTCAACCCACAACTCCCCAGCTTCAGATACAAGATACGCATTCAATAGCACCGATTCCAACATGTGTAGGAATTAACCACACTGAGGCTGAGGAGCTCAGCAAAATCCCTCAAATACTTGAAAAATCAAAGCAGACACCAAAATTATTTCAGCTGAGACCCATAACGTCATTTAGTTAACATGTGTTTATTGAGCGCCTGCTCCGTGCCTGTGTCACCCAGAATAAAACACACATGTAAGCTAAAACCATGTTCTGTCCAACAACCCAAAATGCCAAATGACCAAAGGGGAAGCCACATTTGGCAAAAGAAAAAAGGAATAATTAAAAATTAAGATCTTCAGCATCTGCCAGTAGCATTTAACATTTTCATATAAAGTCTCTCAATTGAATAATAACCTACATGTCAAGTAATCTATATATTAGTCAAAATGTGCAGCTTTCTAAATTAAATTTCTCAGGGCTATTAGTTTTCATGAATCCAATAACAGCATGAGATATTTCACATGCACTTCCTACCCCTAGCGCAAGCCCACTGCAGTTACCTTTATCCTTCTTGTGCAGGTCTCACTAAAACTTAACCTAAAATGAAGATTAACAAGAACATAAGTGATTCATAGTCAGTTTAAGAATAACGTCCTGGACGTGGTTCCTGGAAATAAAGAGGAAAGAGTGGGTTTTCACAGTGAGATGTGCCACTGGTGTTCATAGGATGCCTTCAACACACCTTTGAAGGACATAAAAATTCATGTCAGACTGGCAGTGAGACACAGCTCATGCTCTGCCAAAGGGGAAAATTCATTTTTGCTTCAGTGAGAAAATTATATTGTAATATGAAATGAGTGTAATTGTTCCTGTACATTCAGATCAGGTACTGACTGCGCTGGCTAATTCTGCGATTTTCATTATTCCTATAAACAGTTTAACACTTTGTATCTTTATTAATCTCAGGAAATCTGAGTGGAAATTCCAAAAGTACACACGATGGCAACTTCTTTTTACTTACACATCACATCAACTAATTTAATCCACATGTTTCTTGAATTGCAGTTATTTGAATGACAGCGCCCTGCGGTGAAGAATGGGCTACAGAATTTAAGCCCCAACTCCATGGTGTGGGGGCACTCTTTATAAACCCTCTGCCTCTCTGCACCCTCAGCTGCTGGGGCTGCGTGTGTTCATGATGACAGTGCCCACCTTTGTTGCCAGGAAGGTCCAGGTGGAGCACAGCAGCACCCTGAGAGGTAGTTCCACACGGCAGGGGGCGAGCCTCAGAACTCCACGCAGAAGGTCTTACACCTCAGATTGTTTTTCAGGTGATGAAAGGCATTTTAATGCCTTGCTCAAGGTCTTACACTCAATAAGCCACGGGGCTGGGAATCAGAACGGAGAACCCAGTGTGTCTCACTACCGTCCTGCGTGTGTCAGTACACTCGTGCTTCTTAGAACTGTACAGTGATGCACACATGAGCTGTGCTTTGCTCCTGCTGCTAACTGGTCTCCACCAGTCCGCACTGACAGAGGAGTATGATCTGCAAGTCTGTCTCACTCCCCTCACTAGACTGAAACCTCCTCGAAGGCATTGCTCATCTCTGATTCTTGTTATTCATCTCTGCATCCCAGAAACACCCTCATGCCTGTGACCAAACATGTTCAAAGGGATGGAGACATGAAAGTTCAGCATTATTTCTGGAGCAACTGGCACAACTCTAAGCAAAAAGACTGACTAGTTACTATTTTTAATCATTGATTAAATGTTTTGATTTATATAAAAAACCTCATACTTATGCAAATCCATAGCATTAAGCAGATGTGGACAGGGTGGCTATGTGATTTCTCAGTATCCAAACATACGCTCAGTCTAGAGAGAAATTTCGAATAAGCGGAAGGCGAGGCGGCTGCATTTCCCATCCCTGGGGCCGAGGGCAGGAGACGCCCCTCACTCCCTCACCTGCTGCCTTCACCTATTCTGGTCTGTCTCGAAGTCCCTCTCTGCTTTTCATGCTCAGGCTTGATGAATTTCAGCCAAGAGTACCTCACTGAAACAGCACAAATTAATAGCTTAGAAGTCTTGCTCAGTAACTATCTAGCTTCAAAATTATCCTCCCACATTTTAAAAAATCTTGTACGTTTGTCTAGTAATTATGAGCATAATAACCCTAAGACGGCTTTTATTCCACGGGAAACCTTATGCACGTGACAGGCTATTTTGGTGCGACGTGTCCAACAGCACATGAAGGGACAACTGTAAGTCACCCTGAGAGGTCCACACTCTGTGTTAAGAAACTCATAATAACGCGAGTGAGGCTATAACCTCCCGTTCAAACAAAGCTGACCGTGTAACCTAGCAGCGGGACATACAAGGCCTCCTCGAGGACTGCTGGGTCAGATGTTCCAAAGGAAGCAACATCCAGTATACAGATGCCCAGGACAGCAAGCCTGAGATGCCGCTGTGGAAGAACCGAAGGATATATACAGTCTCAGGCCTGCTGGTTCTGAACGGAAGATACTCACTTTCAATCCAGTCCAAAGGAGCCCAAGGTTTTGATCCCCACCTCGAAGTCTGGTAGCCCAGCCCTCAGCACTTCGGACCCCTGGCTTTCCCCAAACGTCACACTCCAGAACATGGACCTTTCCTTGTACCAGCACCGTCGCCATCCTCATTCCATGTGCAGCTCAACGCCATGCCATGGAGAATGCAGCTTCCATCCCTCACATAACACCTCCTGTAGGGACTTGACAGATGCTGCTTTAGGGCTTTAGGCAGGGATAAAAGCTATAAGCTACTTACAAGTTGGCCAGTGTTTCTGTCCGCTTATTCAAAAAAATAAGCAAGTATCTTTGTGCTGTGCACACAGTAGGCACTCATATACGTTTTAATGGATGCTTTAAACAGGGCTCATTTTGCCAAGGATAAGCAAAGAGATGGTGGTCCCTATGGCAGCACGAGCATCCACCTGTTCAGGAAAGGTGAAGTATAGACTCTTACAGAAGAGCAAGTTCAATCATCTTCTATATCCTCTTCCAGCCTCTGGCTCCATTTAAATTCTGTTGTTCTTTGCACATGTGGCATTTGGTACTAACACAGGTGAAATGAACTTTTTGGCTAACTCTATTTCTGTCGTTTTTCAAATTTCTTTTTCACAATTCCTTTTGTACAATATTAAACCAAGACTTGATTTTTTTCAATGCGATTCTAGTCCTATCATATTCTAACCCAGTATAACACTCTACCCTAATTTTCTCTGTTTCAAACATGTACAGTATTCAACAAACAATTCTGATTAAATTTCTCTACTATTTGGACTTTTCAGTTTAAATTGTACTGTTATTGGTTACATAACTCATTATTCTCCTTAAAAATTTTCATTGTTTGCTCTTCAAATTCCATTTCAATCACTAGAATTTCTTTTTAACACACCAACATGTAGATTCTAGTTTGTTATTATGACTTTGCCTAGATTTATTGTTTACATAAATTTAAGCATAATTAGATATGAATTTTCTTAAGTATTCTTTATAATTAAACAGAATTCTAACTTATCTGTCAAACTGCTATTTTCTGCTCCTTGTAATAATTAACTTGAATCATTTTTGCCCCAGTCTTTACCTCTCTAATCCACCTTTTTCCTCCTCTTCAACAAGCTCCCTTAACATTCACTGAACTGCAATACTGATTTTCCCTTGAAAACATGTTCTTTCTACTCACTTTCTCCATGATGTTATTACTGTAAAGTTTTTTTGGGGGGGTACTGGGGATCGAACTTGGGACCTTGCGCTTCTGAGGCAGGCGGCAGAACCACTGTAAAGTTTTAATAATGTTAACAAGAAAACCATCAAGTGATTTTTCATTCTTCTTTCACTTATTCTTTCTGTTTTAGAAATGATTTCTAAGAAATGACTTCCTCCTTGGGTTCACTTCAGCTCACTTTCCTTGTCGTTCTCTTGTGTCCTGCGGCCCCTTCCCACCCATTATCTCAGCTACAATGTGACCTCCTGGCCCCTTGGTGACCGCTTCTCCCGCAGTGTGTCTTAAAGTAGTCCTTGTCCAAACCTCTCTCACCGGCCTCCAAATACGCCCCGCTCTCCCCAGCCCAGAGAGCTCGGCACTCAGCTTCTCCCTTCCATTCTGCACAGAAAACCCAGCCGTCACCAGCCAGCCAGCCAGTCCAAGGTGCTGGACACAGCTGCGGCCATTCTGCTGGCATTCTTCAGCCTCCTCCACTCCACCCTTGTCTTTCCCAGTTTTCTGCCTTCTCCCCTGCTCTCCTCCTTCTCCCCTCCTCCTCAGGCACCCCTTGGCTCCCAGACTTCCACCATTCTGTCTCCATCCTGGCCTGTGACTTGGTTTGGCTCACACTACCTTTGGAAAGGAATTATTCCTGGACTATTTCCTTTACCCTTTTTCCACTCACAGCCTTCGGGCCTATAACAAGTTGGCAGATCTTCCACATCAAGTATCTGAGGTACATTTTAAATTTTATACCTGTACTTCTTAGGACAATAGTAGCCAGACACTCCAATGCTGAATGGAAGAGATGTTTCCTTCCCTACTCCAAAGCAGCCCTTCTGACCAGCTGCAGAAATATGTCAAAACAGCTCCCAAGGAGAACCCGAATGTCAGACAAATTAAATGTTTTGAAAATGAGAATAACCACTTGGTGCATTTCTCAACAGAGATTGAGAACAAAGGAAAAGAAAAGAGACGGGGAAGAAATAAAATCAGAATTCAAGCTGAATAAATACAGGAATTTCTAGTTACAATGTAAGAGAAATATATGTAAACCTAGGTCTCTGGTGAAGCCAGGAGTCATAGCAGATACCTAAGGTTTTTACAACATTTCTAACTTTTGCCTTCAACTTCTGACAACAGCCAAACCCTCAAGAGGGAAAACGGGGTATAAAAAGGCCATGGAATGATAGGAATGATGGGCAGCAGACAGGAGGCTTTGGAATAATACAAATAATTCTTTAATAGAGTGTGCTTCAAAAATAGTCAACAAACAACAACAGCCACAACAATAACAAAAACAAAAAATGCACTGAACAATGCCAGCGCTTTATGGGACTGGACACCATAAACTGCACAGTACCCTGCAAATGGTGGCTCTTCATTATTACTCAACAGCAGGATAGTTAGTTATCTGTCATCCACTGTGGGGTAGCAGAAGGTGCTGACCATATCCAATCCACAACGACGAAAGTAGCTACTTCTTCTCTTCAATCCATGCTGTCCCCTTGAGAACTAAGCTCTTATGCCCCAAGTAGTAGAAATGAGAGGCATCCAGAAGTAGAATTCTATCTGATCTTGACTGTCTGCCTTCAAGGATCAAATAAAAATATGTGTTTATAGAAGTGGAGCAGC
Organism: Heterocephalus glaber; assembly: GCF_053883595.1. Taxonomy (NCBI): domain Eukaryota; kingdom Metazoa; phylum Chordata; class Mammalia; order Rodentia; family Bathyergidae; genus Heterocephalus; species Heterocephalus glaber. The sequence continues at coordinate 30,121,260 of NW_028258312.1, forward strand.
TGCTTCACTAGCTCGGAGGCCCACTTCGAGGCCACAGGAGTTTCCATTTTTCGTAGTCCACTGTTCCTGTGCTCTCTGAGAAGAACCCAACTGAACAGTGAAGGTATATGAAGGTTTGGGCGCCAGGTCCCCCAGGGACAGCAGCATCACTTCCCCAGAGAGCCCCTCACAGCAGCTGAGCAGGGACCATCGCAGTGTCTCAGTCTAAGAAACACTTAGGAATTCTTCATTATGGAGTCACCTCATAAATATGTGTTGATGCTGCATACAGTTCATACTGTGGGTATCAAAATGAGTATGACTAATGTAAAAATTTATTAAAAGTCATCTAAGTATCACAAACACAGAGAGTCATAAATGAAGCTGCTCATTTTGGAGCCCTACTGTCTAGCTCACCATCTTATAGTGGACGAATAAACAAATAACTTAGTATAAACAAATAACTTCAGCTGTTGAGATGACTGAGTGTAGGATATGATATGATACAATACAACACGGAATTGACTAGGCTAGAAAAATAAGAGGAACTCAGAGCCCAAGGAATTTTCACTTCAATAAATAGAATAAAGAGTTCTAAAATTTAAGTGAGTTCATAAAAGAAAAGGTAATGTCAATTTAAATGGGCATCACTTACTTCTTCCTTTGCTTTCTCTATATCAAAAATTCAGAAGAAAAATTCAGAGAAAACAGAGAAATTAATTTTTACTAACAATGCAATGCAAAAGAAATTCTAAGTATCCTCTGAAAACAGGGTTAAGTGAACTATTTTTGAAGCCCCCCAAAAAAGACCCCTGGGTGAAAATTTTATAATTTTCTTTCTAGGTCAGAACGCCCTTAGAATGAGACAAAGAAAAATCTGGACCTGGAGCGAGAGGATGAGGACGACATTAGGAATCCAGTCACCACACAGTCGGAGATTTGTTCAACTAACAGATGAGGAGCCAGAATAATCAGATATTAAAAGAAAAGGAAATGGTCTGCAGAGAATAAATGAGAAATTATGACTTGGGAGTAAAGGGTGATACATTTTTACAACACACATGGGTTTAAGTTAGGTGGAAAAGAAATAAAGAAACTATTAGAATATAATAGTGGGAGAACCATTTTTCATGTTTCTGCATAAGAAAATATTTCAGTATGCTCTGCAAAAATTAAACTTGATTTTTTAGTGTATTTAAACAAGAACCAAATGAGCTCTGATTGATATGGATTTTAAAATTCCTAATCCCCATTCTATATAACACAGAATTGGGGATGGGGGGAATACTTCCACATTAAATAAATGACTTGTTTTGGTCTCTTTTATTGAGCATGAAGGAACAGCATCTTCAAAGTATATAAATAGAATCCAAGAATGCTAGTGGTGTGTGTGTGTGTGTGTGTGTGTGTGTGTGTGTGTGTAAGAACAGAAGGTCGGAATGAAGAAAGGCGCTAAGAAAGTATGTGATACCATTAAAACGCAACTGGACCCCCAGGAACACTTCCGGAGCTGCGCTGCAGGGGGCGCTGTTAGCACGCGAGAGCAGAGCATGCGTGTGAGCTCATCGCCAGCCGGGCAAGACACACTCGCAGCTAGAAGCAGTCATGTCTCAACACCTCTGAGTCCCCAACGCTGACAAGCTAAACAACTTGTTTTGTCTCTGGGAGCTCTTCTCTGGTGATTAACTGCTTGTGGTGAATACTAATTACACGCAGGTACAGTGTGGGAGAAGGGGTCGGTCCCCTCCCTGCAGCAGGGCTTGCCCCGGGGCACCTCTGCCCTCACCTGGGCTGTGACAAACAGGGCCTCTACTCTTACACAGCACAGCTCCCAGACCAGAAACCGCCTTTCACCTCTGGGCTCCAAACCGAATATAATTACAACAAAGGGGCCGTTTAAAGATCCCTGCAATAATCACAGGGATAAATGTGCTGCAGGAGTCGGTGAATTAGTGAACTATCAGTGTCCTCAATTCCCCGGGTCCCATGTTGAAAATTTACCCCAAATTGTCAGTTCTTAGGAACTGCACCTCAAATTAAAATCTTCTCACCAGGGAGTCTATGAGAATTTGTTCTTGTGTTTTAAATCCAAAGTGCTTGTTAAACCGCCAGCACTGCAAAATTAGAGACCATTAAACAATATAAGGCAGCAAGTGATTAAATCTACCAAATACAGATTCAAAGCAGCTTAAGCTACTTTTTAATTAAAAATAAAATATCATTGGCTAAATTCAGATGTCTTAGCTCTCCAGAAAAAGTTAGAAGGCTGTTCAAACTGCAAACTGCTGCCGACAAGCCCTGGTATAAAAGAGGACTGAGGGCAGAGGGCAGGCTGGACAGGGGCTCGGCTGGGTCTCTGAGCCTAGGTCATGCCCGATGCTGACCCACTGATGTCCACTGCATGTGGGGTGAGGATATCAGGGGCCTCTATTTGCAAAGGCCTGGAGGGGCCAGGGTGCTCTGCCCTCCCAGGAGGGAAATGAGTTGAGCAATAGCATCTCAGAAAGCTGAGGCGCTGGAGAGGTACAGATGGCCAAAGGAAACGTCAATGCTGTTTTTCAAAGACAGCTTAAGCTGACTGATAAATGTTTCTTGAAATAGTCATTAGCTCTTGGGGAACCAGGCACAGGAGCTTTGGAGTTAATGGGATCACGAGGTTGAAAGGAATTTTTATTGTCCAGTTAGAAGTAAATAAACATTGCAGCTTTAAGTTGTTCCTGCTTGTTTAGAGTAAAGAAAAGAAAAAGGGCCTGGGGCTTAGTCAATTTCAGGCAAGAGGCCAAGAATCTGAGGATCAAACTTCAGGCTTCGATGATATCATTCACGCTGAAGCCTTGATTCTCTTCCTGCAGCATGAGAAACTTACTGCTAAAACCTTACTCACCCACAGTTCTCTTATTTTTAAGTCTATTTTTTTCCTCTCAAGCATGATTTTCCAAATGTGCTTTCTGCCTTAGATATAAATGTTATGAATTTACTTTTAGTCTCAGACATAGTCTTACCTAAAAAGCTTGCTCTGAAGTACAGTACAGGCACTTGGTAGCTACAGGAATATAAGACGTGATACTCATATTTAACCACTTCAGATGCTGCCTGGGTCTCAATCACTTCCAAATCATCCGAGGGTAGGTCTAAGGCCTCCTGGAAGAAAGCAAAGCAAAATCCAAATGTATTTGTCAATAAAAAAAAAAGTACTAGCATGAAGAGGGAAAGATGAGATTTTTCTTCCTGCAAAATTACAGTTAAATAAACACAGGGCCATGAGGTAAGGAAAAGGGAGTTACCCATATTGATGTTTAACATTTGAGTCCTGGGTAAGTAGTACAACCAAAAAACATTAGCATTAAGTCATTCCAGATTGGTTTTTGGGAGACAAAGCAGCTCTGAGGAAAGAAACAGGAAGGGGGGCAAGAAGATCTAATGCAACAGCAACTCTAAAAATCTTTGCTGTACAATTTTAGCAACACGATGATGGCTATACAAACCACCTTCTCCCCTACCTGCGAAAGCTAAAAACATCCTAAGAGTCAAATGAGAGGCTGTGAAATGTCCCTAAAGAGTCTATTGTACTTTCCAAAAGATGATTCACTGCGTGCTGAACAATTCCCAGCTCCATTTTGAATAAGATACTTACTTTGCAAGAGGTTGAGATTTTTAGGTATATGTTAAATCCTGAGATGATTGTTTTCTTATTATTGTGCTTTCTTTGGTAGAGCTCTACAATAACTCTTGATTTTTTAATAGATGGCAAAGTGAAACACAGTTCCGTAAGCAGAGTTGGTGATAGCCATGCTGCGCCTCACCTAATCACTCCTCACAGGTTGATTTTTTTTTCTTTTACTATGGGTGGAGGTTTCTTAAGAATGCATCTTAATGCTTAGAAGCAATTAATTGGACATGTTGAATCAGAGTCTGGTGTCGTGCACATGCACTTATTTATTTTGGTTGATGAACTTCCTTTGAAATTAAATTAGTAGAAGATGGGTTTGGCTCATTTCTGCCTCTCATTAAAACAGTAATGGCAACAATGAACAATCAGAAGGAGCCACAGGGAAGACTTCAAACTCCATCAATATGAAAGAAGGTTGGCATGCAGATAAGTGAAGCCAGAACTGCTGTCCAGATCTGTATCTCTTTTAGTAACTCCCCACTCCCAGCCAGTCCACTGGGGAGATGTTACCAAGGATAAATCACAATGGAGAATATTTACTTTTCACTGAATCCCAGGAAACACTATCAATTAAATACAATACATTAAGTAATGAGAGAAATGACTGAAATAAATACTCAAGATATAGAAAATTAATGCAGTAATCACTTGGAACAAAAGTTAGGTAGAAGTCTTGAAGACATTGGTGTAGGAAAAAATTTTATGAAAAAAACCTCAGTTGCCCATGAACTAGCACAAACAATCAACAAGTGGGATCTCTTCTTACTAAAAAACTTCTGCACAGCAAGAGAAACCACCAGTAGTGTGCAAAGACAACACACAATGTGGGAAAAAATCTTCACCTGCTCTTCCTCAGACAAAGCTCTACTGTCTAGAATCTATAAAGAACTTAAAAAGATCAGATCTCCCAGATTTAAAGACCCAATCCAAAAATGGCATCTGAAATGAACAGACATTTCTCAGACAAAGAAGTACAAATAGCAAATAAACATAGGAAAAAGTGTTCACCATCACTGGTCATTTGAGATGCAAATGAAAACAATGCTGAGATTCCACCTCACTCCAGAAAGAATGGCTGCTATCATGAAATCAACCAGTAACAAACGCTAGTGGGGCTGTGGGGAAAGAGGAACCCTGCTCCACTGCTGGTGGGAGTGTAGACTGGTACAAACACTGTGGAAATCAGTATGGAGATACCTCAAAGAACTAGGACTGGAAGTCCCATTTGACCCCGCTATTCCACTGCTGGGGATCTTCCCCAGAGAATTAAAAGAATCATACCACAGTGGTATATGTGCACCCATGTTCATAGCAGCACAATTTGTAATAGCTAAAACTTGGAAGCAACCCAATTGGCCATCAACTGGAGACTGGATAAAGAAAATGTGGGGGTTTTTTATAAAAGTGAATACTACTCAGCCATAAAAAATGAGAAATTAGAGACATTTATAGCTAAATGGATGCACATTGAGGCAATACTCTTAAGTGAAATAAATAGGACACATGTGTAAATACCAAATAGTTTCTCTAGTGTGAGAAACTGAAAGTGTAAATAAGGACTAAATAGTATAATAGATAATGTGAAATAGGAAGAAAAGGGGCAAAGGGGAAGGGGAAGTGGGAGGGGTAGAGGAAAGGAAAGAAGGGAATGGAATTAATAGGAGAAAATCGAAAATGGAAACAAAGTCTTTGTAAATAGGGAGGGATGGAGGGGTTGAAGGGAGGGCTGGGCAAGGGTGAAAAATAAGAACCAAGAGAGATTATGTAAAGGTGCAAATTTCCAATGATGAATGTCATTACATTGTACACCGAAAATGTGCCAATAAAACAATATTAAAAAAAGAAAATGCAGTAGTAAGAAAGAGCTTTTTCTGTTTATTTGTTTTTCATTTTCATTAGTCATGACTATCAAGATTCTTCTACAGCAACTCTTCCAACCACATTCTTTCTTTTCAGTCAGTAACTGAGTTGCTTAGTATTTATAACTTTTTTCCTCTTAACATTATAATAGAATTGTAGCTTGGTGCTATGGTTTGGATCTTAAATGTACCCAAAGGTCATGTGATGAAGGCTTAGTGTCCGGCCTGTGGTGCCCCTAGGAAGCAGTGGACTTTGGGATGGGGGACAAGTGGAAGGAAGCTTGGTCATCGCGAGTGTACCCTGGCAGGGGACCCTGAATCCTGGCCCTTCCCTCTCTTATTACTTCCTGCTGCCCAGAGATGCTATGATGTTCTGTCTGCCACAGGCCCAGTGGCACCAGGGCCAAGCAACCATGACCAGAAACCACCAGCCAAAATGAGTCTTTCCTCCTCGGAAGCTGATTTCCTCACTGTGACAGAAAGCTGACCAGGACATGTGGTGACAAAAAGGAAATGCAAATTCCACAGAAACATAAAATTAAAAATGAAATTCCCCTCATCCCAGCACTTCTCAATATTTGTAATCATCTTTAAAAGGCTGGAGTACATTCTTCCAGACATTTGTGGTTTTTGGCACACAAACGCATACACACATGTGTACTCCCAATACCTCCTTCCAACCGTCCACCCCGTTAAATCATGCAGTGTACATATATGCTCCTAGAGTTTATTTTGCACTTGTGGACATCCAATCACCTGCTGCCACATCAGGGCTGCGGACTAAGTGCCTTCCCTCCATTCCATGGTATGATTATGTTGCAGCTGTCTTTTATGGTTCTGTTTGAACATTTCCACCTTGCTGGAAATTTAGGTTCTTCTACTACAAATAATGAACATCCTAGCTCAAATGTCCTTACACACTTCTATTTTTCGATATTACAGATTCCAAAGGGTGCAATCAATGCATCGCAGAGCATGTACATTTTACATTTCAAGAGATCCTTCCGATCTATCCTCCCAAAAAATGCTACATGAATTTATATTTCCAGAAAATAGGTCCAAGGATGCCCTTTTCCCATATCCAATTAATACTGGATATTATTTGCTTTTGATTTTTGCCTATGTGATGAAGTTCTAAATGTCATTTTTTTGTTCTAATTTCTAGTTTCTTGGTATTAGTTAAGGTGAACATCCACTTATATGTTTACTGGTAATATTAAGTATAGATTTTACTCAGTATTTTTCCAACTCTGTCTATTGTACTTTTTACCAGACTTTTCTTACCACCTCTCTCCTAGTAATTATAAAAGTTCCTTCATTATGCACAAACATATATTATTAAATTAACATTTAGATCATTAATGCATGTGAATTTTGTTTTTGTGTATAGTGTGAGGTAGATTTCTCCCTGATGCTTTTTAATAGTCCATCTTTTTTCTTACTGATCTTAAATGTTACTGTTATCATAATTTAGGGGTGTGTGGATGTTTATTTATTTTTTGGTACCAGGAATCAAACTCAGGTCCTTGTGCTTGCGGGGCAGGCAGCAGAACCACTGAGCTACATCCCCAGCCTGTGGATGTTTATTCTTTTGTGAGCTACTTCTCCTCTTAGACCATCACTGCAAACCTGAAATTCATATGGCATCTAAGGAATTGGGTCATTGATTTCTGCAGAAAACTGTAGGAATAAGCTGCCTGAGCCTCAGCCTTTTCGGGGAGGACACGAGTTCTGGAAAGAATGTTCTTCACACAAACTCAAATCAAGCATTCAAAAATGTGCAGGACGTGGCACCAAGTCACGGATCCAGATCCTGGAAGAGGCACAAGGAATAGGAGGGAGGGGACAGAACAAGTTCCTGAAGAGCTCCCATCACGTCACTGTTCTCCCTGGCAGCTGAGTATCTTTTACAGGATATGAAGGCCAGGGTACCTGTCCTCTACTTGGGACACATACTGCATCACCCAGGCCAGCTCTGATGGGCATTTGTGTGCAGAGACATTTTTGTGTCCTTACTTGTACTATAGTGAATCCTTGGCTTGTGTCTGGTAACATCTTCCTGTTATTGATAGTCACCTCAGCCCATGCAAGTATCACCTTTAATATCACCCAATCTGGAAATCTCAGCCTTTACATATTCTCTGCTTCCCTTTCCAGTCAGTGCTAGATAGTTTCAGAACTTCAGGACTAAGGTTCTTATCTTACTCATCTTTGTCTTCCCAGAGACTAGCACAGAACTGAGAACACTAGTAAGCAAACGTTTTTATCTCAGTCTGCTCCCACCACTTAGGTATATCACAGAAACTACAGAGGTGATTCACTGGTGACCAGACTCCCCACTCCTCATCTTAAATGAGGCAAATGGAAGAGTGAAAATGCAGAACATCATCAAGGAGGGTGCACAAGTGGCAAGTAAGCACTGAAAAAGATATACAGCATTATTAGGCATCAGAGGAATCCAAACCAAGACTACCCTGCGCTGGCCCTGTGCGTCTATCAGAATGGCCAACATTAAAAGTAGTGACCCCACCCAGTGTTGGTGAAGATGTAGGGAAACGAGATCATTCACATACTGCTGGCTGGAATATAAAATAACATCATGTCTCAAGAGAGCCATACATTGTTTCTTGTAAAACTAAATATACAATTACCACACAGCTCACCAACTGCACTCTTGGGCATTGTTTCCAGAGAAATAAAAATCTTAGATGTGAATGTTCACAGCAGTTTTATTCAGAATAGCCAAAACCTTGAAAAAGTTCAGATATCATTAGCAAGTCAGTGGTTCAACAAACCATTCTAGCATACTATTTAGCAACAAAAAGAACAAACTCTGGACACAAATAAACACCTGTGTGAGTCTGCAGGGAATTATGGCACCATAAGTGATGAAAACCAACCCCAAAAGGGCAAGTACTGTATGGTTCAGTCCTCTGTACCAAAAACCAAAACTACAACTGTATGATTTCACTTACACGGCTGAACCTTGGTTCCTTCCATGATTCTGGTCATAAACTGAATTGGACTAGAACCAAATCAAATTCAATGGTTAGATTCAACGTTGACCTTATAGAGAAATTTGATTTGGTTCTTTTCCAGTTTGGTTTTTGACCAGAATTGTGGAGAGAATTGAATTCGGAAACCAAGGAACCATTGTATAGTAATTTTTTGTTTGTTTTTTTGAGACAGGGTCTTGCTATATATTTCAGGCTGGCCCTGAACTTACAATGTAGCCCACGCTAGCCTCGAGCTCACTGCAATCCTCCTCCCTCAGCCTCCTGAGTACTGGGATTACAGACATGCGCTACCACGCCCAGCTTGAAATGACATTTTCAAAATGAAAAGCAAAGAGCAGATTAGTGTTGGTGGGAAGGCTGAGGGAGGTGGGCCTGGCTATAAAAGGGCAATGCAAAGGACACTTGAGGTGGGAAACTGTTCCATCTCTGCCTGTGGTAGTGGATACGTAAACCTACGCTCATGGCTCCGTGGGAGACCACCTGCCTAGCATGCATGAGGCCCTGGATTCCATCCCCAGTACCACAAATAAACAAAGGGACACATGTGAGAGCATGTGGATAGACCCGAACACACAATTGCACACACAAGGAGCACAAGTAAAACCCAAGTAAAAAACTGTGGCAATCTGAGTAGGATCCCTTTATTATGTCAACGTCAATGATCTGGCTGTGATATTACACTATGCTTTTGCAAGAAGTTATCCTTGGGGAAAACTGGGTAAAAGGTATATAGGATCTTTCAGATTACTTCTTATTACTGCATGTGAATTTATAGTCATTTCAAAAATTGTAATTAAAAAATGAAAAGCAAAGAAACAGGCAATTTGAAGCTTGTTAAAAATGAGATGAAATTTCTAAGACCTCTAGGTGCTAACAATACAGATGGCAGAGGGATCCTGTTAATCAAGAGAGGCTGATGCCTGGGATTTGTTTTAAAATATTACAGGAGAGTAGTAAGCAGACAGAAGGACAGAGCAGATAGGAGTGGCTGTGGATCGATGGCTGATGGGGTGGCTTGGTGCGTCTCTAGGTATTCATTACACAACTGTTGACCTGCGTGAAGATTTACATTCTTCAAAGTTAAAAAAGGCAAGGTTAAAAATTACTGATACCCTATTACAATATTAATAGTAAAAGAAATTTGCATTCTTCCACCTAGTCACACACTCACTGCTGGGTTGTCCAAAGCCACCTGGACGGTTGGGGGCCCTCGGGGTCTGTCACTCACTTCTGCTGACACCGCGACTCCTGCAGTTTGTACCACAGTGAGCTCCCTTCTAATGAGGACTGTGCTGAGTTGGAAAGATATTCAGAACACCGTAGTATTAACATAAACATTTTAGTTTGTTAGGATTTCATTATTTTTCTTCTCTTACATGATTTTCAAAAGGTTGGAGAATGTTTAATTTGATATTAGAAAAGATGTCATACTCCATACATTTTCCTCAAAATGTTGTTGTTTTATTTTAAATGAGCGGATACCTGTGTTTAGAAAATTACATCCATGGAGCTAAAAGATTAAGTGGTTCATATTAATTGTAGAAACCTTGATTTTATTGAATTCAATTAACAATAAGTTGACAGTGATCTCTCATTTAGAAAATCTGATATGAATTAAGCCTCACAAGGGAATCCCATTAAGAGGGATCACACCAGAAGATGCTCCATAGGTACTTGATTGAAAGCAAACCTGAATGCACACCAGGCTTTGAAAATGAGATCCATATCTCTGTTTCTCCTACAGGGCAAAGTAATTGAAGGAAGAAACTTTCCTTGTCTCACTAATAATCTCTATTACTATGACTGAGCAAACAGAAGGGGCAAGCTTTGTTCACTATATCCCTGAGGAAAAGAGCAGCGATTTGTTTATCTTCTGCCCATCCGGTCTTGGGTTCCAACCTCACACGAGTGGGCCAGCATCAAGGCCCAGGGCCGAGGGGCTGGGGATCTTCGTGTGCCTGACCACGGGTGGATAGGCCAGCTCATCCCAACGGCAGAGCCTAGAGGTGCCTCGCAGCAAACTCTGCTACTTGCTGTCTTCAGAGACGATGAAGACTCTGGGCCTCTGACAGACCCAGTGGAAGAACTCCTCCAGAAGGGACTGCATGCCAGTATTCACAGCGAGTGACAGAACACTGTGGGCCTGGTGACAGTGCCTCTGTGCCCTGCTTCCCTGTCTCACCGCAGAGCGCTCTCCTCCGGGCTCAGCTCCTAGCCTGGCCTCCCGCACGATCTCTGTGGCTTTTGAGTGAGTGAAGGTCACCAGCACCTTCCCCAGCCCTGGCGTGCCCCAGCGATTGTGAACCTGTGTGTGGCATGGGAGAACGGGGTCTGTTGAGGCAGGTGTATGTGGCAGGGAGGCCCAGGGCTCCAAATGACCCCAAGGCCTTGTCTTAGCGAGGGCCCCGTCCATGGCACGATGACCACCACAGCTACTGACTGTTAGGAAGGAAAGGAGAGGCCGTCCTGTCCTGCCAGGAGGGCAGGCAGGGGCATCACAGGCCAAGGCAGGCTCCCAGAGAAAGGTCTGTCTCCGGACGGAGCAGGGTCAAGTCCTAGGCCACACAGGAGGGAGGGCACCGAAAGCCCCCACACGCTGGCTCCATGGTGCACACAGGAGACAGCAGGACTGGGAGCTGGAGTCCACAAAGATGACGCTGGACAGCACCCAGTGTCCCTGCTTAACAGCAATACGTAAAACGCAGTGTTTCCCCAGGAAAAAACCTAAACTCAGAGGACCTTTTGTAAAGCCCCTTACTGGGATCTGAAGCCCCCTTTACACTGAGCTACATCCCTGGCCCTTTCTTATTTTTTTATTTTAAGACATGTAACACAAGCAAGCATCAGTTACAAGAGCTCGCAGTTTCTCTAAACCCCTTGATGTGTACCGTACCACTCATTCCCCTGCTCCAGAAAAGGCCCAAGGGCACCCATCACTGCAGCAGCTCAATTCCTGATAGCTAACTCTTGGAAATGGCCTATATGTCCATCAACAGATTTTTAAAAAGTACTATGTATGTACAATGGAGTACTACTCTGCTATAAAAAGGATAAACTTGAGTCATCTGCAGGAAAATGGATACACCTTGAGATCATAACACTAAATGAAGTAACTGAGGCACACAAGCTTAAATATCACATGGTTTCTTTCTATGAAAGACTCAATATCCTACAAAAGTACGGTAAAGTACGAAATAAAAGATAGATAATAGGAAAAAAGAGACAGAAAAAAAAAGGTATTGTAATCGAGTTTGGACAATGTATATAAAAGTGTACCTTGGGTTAGTATGGCTGTCTTACATATTTTATACATTCTTTGGCCTAATAAAAGAGGCTGGACAGGGGAGGGAAGAAGAAGCGAACTGAAATGAGTTACGTACCTGTACCAGTCCCCTACAGTGAATGTAATTCGTGTATTGCACACACCTACTAATAAAAGTAAAAAGAAAAGAAAAGAATAAAAGAAACCTGTGAAGCCTTTGGACCCCAACCCAGGGCTCTTCCTGCCTTCCAAGACCATCAAATTCTTGGGGAGGGGGAGGCTGAGACAAGTGTGTTCCTGGACACATCTCCCGCCCACAGCTCTCATGCGGAAGCCCTGGACTGGGATGTGGGCATCTCCCTGACGGACGATGCTCCTGAGGGTGCCGATGGGCTGGGCAAGAAGCCTGGCCTCGCCTGCACGCAGGGTCCAGCTGGGACCCTGCCTCTGCACTCTGTGGATTACAAAGTCAGGGAACTGTGGCCACCAGAACCTTGCGTTTCGCTAGCAACCAGCTTCCCTTCACTGGCTGCTCACCAAGGAACCCAGCCCCTCCAGGGACTTGGATTGCTCCCCCACTCCAGTCTGCTGCCCCTTTCCTTGATCTGCTCCCATCCGAAACCCCTCATTCAGCTTCCCCTCGTCCTTCTGATTTACACTTGCTAAAGTATCGTGACCAATAGTGGCTGAGTTATGTTATTCCTTTTCCAATGACTACATTAAATAACACATCTGTGGCCAATAACTAATCAACTGGAATTTTTAATGGTGGAATCTGGGTGCAAAAGAAGGATAAATTTTGTACCACCAAAATATGGGCGTCACCTTATGAGACATCTATGTTTTAACTCCAGAGCCGAGAAATTCTTCCCTGTACCTTGCTACAGGCTAAGTCAATTTCTTCTAGATTTATCCTTGCAGAAAATTAAGAAGCAAGAGTCATCATTTTTTGATATAATATCCTCTCCAAAATATGAAGAAATTTATCACCTTCAGCTTTCCCTTCCTTCTATTAAACAATCCCAGTTCTTGTAATTTTTCTTGTATCCTTAGTTCCATGGACCTGCATATTTTTTCTTAAAGGGCCACAGAATAAATATTTCAGACTTTGTGGCCATGTGGTCTCTGTAGCTGTCGCATGAAAGAAGCCACTGGCAACATGTAAATGAACAGGTGGGGAGACCCTACGCCAATGACGAAAATAAGCTGTGGCCCACAGCCCTGAGTTCACCTACCCCGCATCCATTCCAGGGCCTTATTTAGTACAATTGTGTTGTTTCCTAAGCAGTGAGCAGAACCTTGTTGAGGACCCGTGGCTCCTCTCAGGGCACTCTCTTCTTCTTCTCCCCATCTTAGGATGTTACATTAAGATCCCCGAGGGGAAGAGAAATTCTGAGTCTTAGAAAGGATGACGGTAATAAATTCAATGGGATGAAGTTTGGCTGAAGTTCTTTTCTAAGGGATGATAACACTAGCCTAACTTAAACAAGTGAGATTTTTAAATGTCTTGATGAATAAGCTGCAAATTCTTTCAGCATTTGATTAAACTTCTATATCAAATCCAGAAATGTGTACATTTCACCGCCAAAGTGTGAAAATGATGCTGTCCTGCTAAAGAGACGGAAAGGCAGAAACCCCGGTAGCTTTGAAGGACTCGGAAGCCGAGGGCACAGCGCTCTCCACAGGCGCGAGAACTTTCACGGCCGGATGCACAGGACGCAGAGGACGCACAGGACACACAGGACGTCCCAGGCCGCCCAGTGAGCCACACCCCCTCCCCATCCTCTGCTTGCTGTCATCCGCAGGCACTCACAGATTTCCGCAAGTGATTGTGCCAGGGCAAAGACAAGGCTGCTGCTTTTACATAATCCTATTTTCGCAGGAATCGGAACAAGACAAAGTTCTCATCTTCCTGCGGGATGTAGGGGACACTCGAAATCTGAGTGGAAAGGGCACGGAATTGAGGTTGGACTCAAGCTGAGGAGGTGGCTCTCACGCTCAGGAGGGGGGCAGATTGTCCGCAACTTCTCACCCGTTTCTTCACCTGTTAAGTACTTTGCCCTCTCAGTTGTTTGATGTGTATGAACCAAGATGACCATAAAACTACCTGGTACCCAGGAGCATCCTGATTACCATATCCACTCATCCAACAAATGTGATAGGGAACCTTCCATGTTCTAGATCAAGGGTCCCCAGACAGTCTCCCAAAGGGCCCAGGAGGAAAGACTTTGGGCTTCACACCCTCTACATCTCTGTCCAAACTCCTCAATTCTGCTGCTATAGCATGAAAGAGCCTGGATAAGATGTAAGTTAGTGAGTCAGGCTTTTTCCGAAAAATGTTATTTATGGACACTAAAATTTAAGTTTTGTATAATTTTAGTGTATCAGTATTGCTTTTTGTTCGATACTTTCTCAACCTATAAAATGTAAAGATCATTCTTAGCTCATGAGCTGTAGAAAAACAGGCACCAGGCCAGTGTTGGCCAACCCTTAATCTAGACACTGTCCGGGATCTGGGGATGGAGGGGAGGACAGGCACAACATCGTGCCCTGGTGTGAGGAAACACATTCAACAGAGAATCATGTCAATAACTAGAGCAGTATAATTACATGAGCTATTAGGGAAAATGCATAACATCCCCGAGTATATATAATTTTACTTCACTTGTACATTTGGTTTGTGAGGTTTTAATCTTTTCTCTCTAGTTCTTTCAAGTATAAACTGCTTTTCTGTAGCACTGACCTTTTGAATATACTAATCACCCTGTCCCAAGGATTACTTTTAGTGCAAGATCATACTACCTACCCAGACAGAGTCTTAGAAACTGTTTTTGTCCAAGTTCACCAAGTCTAATCACCTAGAATTTGTCACTTCTGTCTCTGCTAACCATCCGCGCTTCTTCCTAACTGCTGGTATAGCCTAGAAAAGGTCTCTGCTCACTTTGTTCTGTTCACCTCCTGTCCTTTGCTGCCTGCAACGGCTTCATCCTTGGCTTTACACATACTCATATACATATGTGCCCTTGCTCACGAGTGTCCAGGAGCACGTGTTCACACTCATCCAGACCTCTAGCAGTTCCTAGGAACCCTGCACGGTGCCTGCACTAAGGACACACTGGAAAACAAGCAGGCACAGGCTTTACCCTCAGGGAGAGTGGGTGGGTGAAACACATCTTGCTGCATGAGCAACTCTCCGATTAGAGTGCTGCAAGTGCCATGAGGACATAAGAATGCATCCAGGAGCCTTCCTTGCTTGGGGTCATGGAAAGCTTCCTCACACAACAGCCCACATGTTCCTTGGAGTGCAGGTGCTGCACTTCTGCCTGTCTCAGCCACTTGTGGATCCCCAGCAAACTGAACAACCTCTGGTAATAGTAATCATTCCATCGGTAGCTGTTGAATGAAACAAATAAATGGAATGAGTACAATGTGACACTTACCACTTCCATCCTGTATATGGAGGTTTCTTTTTAGCTCTTCTGTAGCCCTTTTGTACAGCCCATCAACTTTTTTGATTATGACTCAAGGAGTCCAAACAACTAAGCAGTCATTCCCAGTATGTGTATATTTACCTCCTGATCAATTATAATCTTGTACTTATGTATTATATACAATTCATTGTAAAATACATCAACAAAGAAAATTGCTAAAGGACAAGACAAAGGTGAAGGAGGACCCTTTTTGGTGTAAGTATTTAGCTTGGCCATGGTGTAGGACTGACAGGTAGCCTTCCTGCCCAGCTGTCTGCTCTAAGCACCAAATGGCCTTGGTTGGTGCAGGTCCTCACGGCTCACTGGACATTGCTATGCCTTGTACCTAGATGTCTCCCCAAAGCCTCATGCAGTTATAGGTGGGGCTTTGTGGAGGTGGCTGGATCTATGGGTGTGTGATGCTGGGATTAAGGGTGCCTAGTACTGGATTAGTCTACTGATTGATTTAGCATAGTTCTGGGTGTGAATAATGGGAAGGCCCACCCTGGCTATGTGTGGCACCACCGGAAATGCTTGTAGCCCAGATGAAATAAAAGGGAAAGGGAGGCTTGTTTTCCTGCTGCTGCTTGCTTGCTCACTGCCTTCAGGCTGCCATGCTATGAACTATTTATCCTCTGCGATGCTCTCTCCCTTGGAACCAGCTGACTATGGACTGAAACCTCTATAGACTGTGAGCTGAAATAAAGCTTTCCTCCTTTAACTTTTGGATATCAGATATTTGGTCCCAGCAATGAGAAAAGTAACAAAGACAGACATCTTGCCCATTTAGCACTCAGATTCTTGGGCCAGTGCTTGAAGCTGAATACAGCTGCAGGAATTTGATTTTAAGATGCCCACTGAAAAGTGAGTACCTCAAAATGATCATGCATGTAAGCAGTGCACAAGTGAACACACAGATGCCCCTGGCTCCAGAGTCCAGCTGCTAAGCACCAGCCAGACCTGAGCACCTGGGAACCAGATGCCCGGCAGCCCTGCTTGTTACTACAGCTCTATGAGCAGATGCTCTAATTCAAAGCAGACGCTGAAGAACCAGAGGCAGTTTCTCTTCTCTGCATAAAGAATCCCATTCTGAACTGTACATAGACCAAGAGCCCTGGGTTCCAAATGTGTTAATCCAACAGTAAATGAAGGGTTACAAAAAATAAAGTTACTGTATTTATTAATGGTGCAGGTCATTTTCTGGACAGGAATATACTTAACTGAAAGCAACCTGAATATGCACATTTTGGTTTTGTTTTGTGATATGGCATTTCTAAGCTCTGGGTCAAGTTATTCTTCCAGGTTCAGGTAGGTAATTGTAAAGGTTACAATGAATGGGAAAGACCCTCAGGTCCACATGGAAGAAGTCTATAACTGGCTGTGCTTAGCAAATCATCATGCCCACAATTCAATCCCCTTCTCAGTTCTAAGAGGTTAATTTCCATGTTCCCAGGTGCTTTTTAATGAGTTTCTGATCAATGATCATTTTGTCCTATTGTTAGGCATAACATACGCACAGGGTGATGGTAACTGTTAATCACAGTAAATATAAGTCCATATTAAAATAATTTCCTTAATTTCAAATTTGAAGAAGCTAATCAACTAATCAAAAGATCTGATTAGACTTTGTTTTTACATTCTACTACATTGTTGTTGTTGTTGATTACTATTTCTTTGCAAGAATCTTTTAAAACCTCTAGTCTGAGCTGGGCATGGTAGCACATACCTGTAATCCCAGCACTCTCAGAGGCTGAGGAGAAGGATTGAAAGCTTGACCCAACTGGGGCAACCTAGTAAAACTCTATCTCAAAATTTAAACATAAATAAATAAATAGACTGAGGGTATAGCTTGGTGTGAAAGCCTTGGGTTCAATCTCTAGTACTATGAACAAAAAAACGGCAAAAAGAAAAGAAGAAAAGAAAAAGCCCATAGTCTGACAAGTAGGAGTTGTGTTAACTGACGTTGGATGAGATCCTTGCAAGGCCAGGGCACAGCCAAACCACTAGCAGACACTGAAAGGTCATGGAGGGCACCCAGTTGGCCTCTGCCTGTCTTCTGGGTCCTGGTTTCCTTTTGGAAGCATTGAATATCATACGTGACACCTGATCTCCAGACAAAGGAATGGAGTGGGAACACCAACATGGATCCATACTTAAAAACTGTACTAGTAAAGCTTAATTTTCAAAATATCACAGCTAATATACAGAGCAGTTCTTCTGTTACTTCCCACAACTCAGTGGATTGTTTTTGCCAGTCCCGTGGAAGCATTCATCCACTGTAAAAGATACGTTGGCGACACAACCATTGTTAAAGTTATGAAGAAGGCAAACTGATCTTTGGCTTCCTCTTCACCTTGCTTTCATGCCTTGCTCTTCTGTTTCAGAACAAAGCTCTTAAATTCCTCCTTCTGATCTGATCTTCTCAAGAAAGGGGCTTGTAGACTTACCAACATTAAATGGCACAGGCTGTTAGGATTAGTCCCATCAACTCTTTGCCTTTTAGGTCAAAGTTCCTTGAACGGAGAAATTTTAATAACTCATCCGTCATGCAGTTTCCGTCACACAGACTGTGGTTTGGGTAAGTGATGGCGGCTTCCCTAAGACCCCTGAGAACACATCCTGGGGATGACAGTGCACCACAGTGGGGAGAGGCCAGCCCTGCCAATGGCTGTACAAACACAGTACGGACACCACCAGCACCGCCTGATCTCTCCAAGGCAACAGAATCTACTCCTGGAAGGAACTACAAAGAGTGGTCAAAATTACAGTGAATATTTAAATCAGAAAACATTTATTTCAGTAGTAAAAGACACATTGCCATGAATCCCCCTCAAGATCCACCCTCTTACTTCAAATATACTCATCCTGTCATTCTTGCCACTTTCTGAAGCAGCTCTGGAGTCCTCTTTTCTAAGGGTCTTTACAAGGTGTGATAAATAATATAGTTAATGCTGCTGCCCAGTGCCAACCACCAGAAAGGTAGCTTGTAAAAACCTGACACTGTGTCCTTACCCAACTGGATCTGGCACCATGTGACTTCTCACTGTTCTCCAAAGTCAAAATGACCATGAAAGAGAAAAGTTTTGAATGGATTCAGGACATCAAGGCAGCCAGTATAGCAGAACTAAAGACACTCACAAAAGAGGACTTTAGAATTGCTTCAGAAAATGGCAAGAATGATAGAATAAGTGTGTTCAAAGCAAAGGAGTATTGTGAGAGAGATTAATGGCAATGTGCCTTTTACTGTAGTGATTTTTATTTGTTTTTTTTTGTTTTTTTTTTTTGGTACCGGGGTTCAAGCTTGGGTCCTTGAATATGCGCAGCAGGCGGTGAAACAACTGAGCTAAATCCCCGGCCCTTACTGTAGTGATTTTTAAAAACTGAAACACACACTATATTTTTCAATCACACCTCATATGCTTGACTTCCAAATAGTGGACCCCATGTCTCCCCGTTACCAAGCCTGGGCATTCTACCACTTTTTCTATTTGCAATGCTAATGATAAATCAACATTCAACAGAAGTTTCCAAAGAAAAAAATAAAAGAAGCTTAAGCTGGTAATACCGAATTAATGTATTTTCCTGGTTACTTATAATGGTAAAGAATTATTTGCATGGTAAGAAAAATGCTAATTTTATTAAAGTGCTACTAGATGAGGCTTTTAGACTGAGTTCTAGCACCCTAAAACATTATATGACTGACTTGATTTGTCAGTTCTAACTTCTTTCGAATCATTTGCCTGGGTAGTTGCCACACTTGGAGGAAAAATCAAATCCAAACTGACTTGTTTCCTAAATGAATTGGGAAGTTGTCGTTAGGAAGCATCTGCTACTTTATTGCATCCATGTAAAAGCATTCTTGTGCCTCCATAACGGACTATTGAGCAGATGTTGTGGAGCACTCTACCCACAGCAATACGGTATCATAAAGAGAGAGGGAGCTACAACGTCATTAATGATCTCAGTTCCTCTATAAATGAATCTCTCTTTCTTTTAATGGATTAAAAGTTGTGTCAAGAACTTCAGCTTCTAACTCAAGCAACTCACTTGCAAGGAAGTGAACACAAAAGCATACACGGCAATTATGAGAGGTCAAACCCAGCCCTACAGCATCACAACCAAGTCCAGAAGAACAGAGAACGCCTCTGCACACCACAGCACAGCTCCTCCTGCCTGCACATCGTGGAGAGCCTTCTAGGAGGGTCCATGTCCCTGTGCCTTAATGGTCTTCAAGCCCCGGGAAGATGAATTTTCTCTGAGAATGGGGCAAATGTTTAAAATCATCAGCAGCTCATATTTTGTAAAGCTTAGTTTGAGCGACAGTGAGCAGTGATGGGTGTGAGTGAACATGCACAGTGGTGCCTATGAGCCAGCCCTAGTCCTGCGACTCCGCAGAGGGCCTGGAGAAGTGTGTGAGCAGATTGTTCTTCCGTCCACGATCCAGGCTCTGTGGGACTGTATCTTAGCACACATTTCTCTCAGAAGTAACCCTGGAGGCAAGGACTGGGGTGCCACAATCTATCTGAAAAATGATTTCAGGAGCCCAGGTGTGAGTCACGGAAGTGAGACAGGAAGGGAGGGGCGGTGCGGAGACTAGGGTTCCATGCTGGGCAGCAGGACTCACTCCCATGGGAACCTCTGAGAGCAGTCATCACTGAAGGAGCCCAGGGCAAAGGAAAAGAGAAGGCTGGGGGAGGCACAAAAGGCCAACCTTTCTCACTACATGAGTGTTTCTGATACTGAGATTCTTGGAGCCTTTTCTTAGCATGGTCTATCATGCTGAACAGTCTTCACACTTTCATTTAAAGTATCAGAATTCCACACCTTCAAAAACTTTCAAGAAAATCAAAACTCAACTCCAAGGTAAAGAAAGTATGAATATGAATAATGTCTCCATTTTTTAAGCCATCTCATTAAACTAAGACATATATAATTTCTTTGCCACTCTCTCAAGCTCAGATGCTTTAGAAACTCAAACCAATACTCCAAATTATTGGGATGTGGAGTCTTAAACATTTACTCATTAAATAAACACTTATTGAGTGCAGAATCTCTAAGATGTGGTGTATTGGAAAGACTCTAAAAAGGAAAAATAGGAAAGAAAAGAACCCCCAAATTGTTTGTGTAAGAATGGTGTAATTAGGTAAGGGAGCCAAGTTATAGAGATTGCATCCACAAGAGATGTAACACAAAAATAATTATGATAATGGCTGTATGAGTGTATAAATGTTTGTGGAATTACAGATAGAAACCTCAACCCTAACTGGAAAGGATTCAGGAAGCCTCAATTTAAAAGATGACATTTAGCCTAAGCAATGAATGACTGTAACTGGAGGAAGTGAAGCACAGTTACTCGAGGTAGAAGTGAGAGGAATACCAAAGGTGCAGACACCGAAGCTCATGGTAACTTAGCAAAATTTTGTTTGTTCAGAATATAGTGTTGTATAAGATATTTGAAGTAGGACAGAATACTTACCTTGATAATAAACCAGACAAAGAAAGTATAAGAAAAGAAAACTACAAACTAATATTCCAAGTGAACATAGACACAAAAGGCCTTAACAAAATTCCAGAAAATTGAATCTAGCAGTACGTAAGAAGGTTAAGACATATTCAAGTGGGATTTATCAAAAGAATGCAAAGTTAGCTCAACATTCAAAATTCAATCAATTTAATTCACCAAATTAAATGAATAAAGGAGAAAAACCATAGGGCTTTTCAATAGATGCAGAAGAAGCATTTGAAAATTGAATACCATCCATGATTAAAAACTTGTGGCAAACTAGGAACAGAAGGGATTTTCTTCCCCCTGAATAATGTGCACACAAAAATTCCTTCAGGGAACATCGCTCTTAAGAGTGAAACATGAAATGGTTTCTCCTGGGACCAAAAACTAGGCAAGGAGATCTATTCTCACAACTTCTATTCAACACTGTTCTGGAAGTTCACCACAATAAAGCATAAGAAGGAAGGGAAGGCAGGAGGGAGGGAAGGGAAGGAAAAAAGGAAAAGAAGCAGGCAACCCATTTTTTGTTTGTTTGTTTGTTTGTTTCTTTGTACTGGGATCAAACTTGGACCTTGTGTTTGCGCGGCAGGCGCTGGAACCACTGAGCTAAATTCCTGGCCCCGGCAACCCATTTTTAATGTGTTAAAAATATGGTTATACACTTCACAAAAGAAGGTATCAGTGGCTAATGGACACATGAAAAGGTGAATATCACAATGGGCTACCATTAGAAAAAACTTAAAATTATTGAGTATAATAAGTGTTGGCAAAGTTGTAGAGCTGCTAAGCCTCTTCTACACTGCTAGTAGAAGTGAAAAGTGCTGCAGCCATTTTGGAAAGTAGTGTCACATGCCTGCAATGCCAGCATTCTGGAGGCTGAAGCAGGAGGTTTGCTGTAAGTTTGAGGTCAGCCTGGGCTACACAGCGAGTTCAAGATCAACCTAAAACTACACAGCTAGACCTTGTCTCAAAAAAAAAACAAAATAAAAAGTTAAACACAAATCTGCCGTATGACCCAACAACTGCACTGCTAGGTTTTTATCTGGAGAATGAAAACACAAACCCATAGGAAGACCTGGACACCAATAGTTGCAGCACTTTATTCACAATAGCCAAAACTGGAAAACAACCCAGCTGTTCACCAAGGAGTGAAAGAATAAGGCATATTCATCAGTACAAAAAGTATTATTGAACTTTCAATATGCATTATAACATGGATGAATCTCAGAATACTTCTAATTGGAGAAGCCAGATACAAAGAATATATATTATTCTACTTAAATAAAATAAAAATTAACATAGCAATGAAAAATATAACAGTTTTTACACAGGGCTAAGGGATGGACTACAAACAATACAAAGAATCTTTAGGGGTAAGGTATATTCAGTACAAAACCTTGGTTGTGATGGTAGTATATAAATGTCATGACAAATTGTTCACTTTAAATAAATAGAGTTGATTATACATAAACTACTCCCAGAAAAGTTAATAAGGAAAATCATTTTTAAAGTGTTGGGCAAGGATGGAATACAGAATGTGATGAAACAATAGGTTGAGAAATGAACAGTGTCTGTACGACTAAAGGCAGAATAAAGTTCACATACATGGCATGGTGCTTTATTGACAATGTTGTTCGCCACACAGGTGGGTGAGCAATTCTGATGCTGCTATGCATGTGACCCAGGATGGGATGACTAAGTTAATGGATGGCAGAGTTGGAGCCAGGTTTGAGGAAGAGGTCAGAATAATCTGTGTAGTAATGCACTGGAGTTACAAACATTGGTATAGACTTGGGCTCATCTTAATAAACTAGGAACAGTTACATACAGAAACACTGATAGATATATGGAGACGCATAGGTTGGTATACACATGGGCCTCCTTGCTCTGTCAGCTGAGAGGATCTAGAAGGAATGGCACCCTGTAGCAGTGAGTAGACCTATCACTTAAATCTTGGTTTGTAATACCATTCTCCAGTAAAAGTCCAGCTGATTGCAGGACTGGAATAAGCAATACACAAACTGAGCATGGAGCAGTGTCACAGCAGAAAGTAGGAGTGGGAAAGAAGAAAAGGAAAGAGAGTGGGAGAAGGAAGGGAGGGGAAAGAGAGAGAATGGAAGGAGGAGTGAGGGAAGGGAAAAGTAGGGAAGAGGAGAAAAGAGGGGAAAAGGTGGGGGAAACCCCACAACGACAGGGGTCTGCTGGGGGAATGGGAGTGAATTGAAAGAAGGACCAAGAGCCAAAGCTGAAACGACTGGAGAGACCAAATAAAGTGATACTGTTTTGGCTTAGAACTCAAAGGATAATGATAGACAGGCATGAGCTCATAGTAATACCGAAGATGACTGAATAAATACAGACAAGAGAAAAATCTCCTTGGCAGTTGAACGGTGAATAGTTTATGAGGACACAGCACCCACAGGAGGGTGTGTGGCGGCTCTCCCTCACGCCTGGCCTGGGCACCTTGCTTCCTTATAATGGCAGGAGGCACGAGCAGGATAGTGGAAACAATGCCAGTTCCCAGCACCTCAACCTCAGGCTCCTTTTAGTTCCACCCAAGCAAGTACATGGATCTGGTAGCTGAGGAAGACACGTCCCTATTTAGAGAGAGAAGGGTGGAGGAAAATGATGTTTAAAGGGTCATTTTAATCAGCTACTGCTTTGGAACCCCCCTTCTCCCACCAAAATATGTTAAGAGCCAACCCTGTGTTGACAGAAGAACTAGAAGGCAGGATGGCGACAACAAGCTCATTCCTATATTCTGAGCCTTTGGACTCTAATCTGTCTCTTCCTCTTAGTGTATAAGAAATGCATGAAAATGTCTTCCACACAAACATGAGCCACCGAAGTCCCCATCACGACTAACAGCTACTGCACACATCTGTCTCTCTGCTCACTGTGCCGGACAATGCACCCTCCACCCTCTCCCAGAGCCTTTGCTCCTCCTCTGGGCGTCTCCCAGCCAGAACGGCCCCAAGACATGCACGTGAGGCACAGTCTGCCCTCCTCCATGTGAAGCCGCAGCTGCCTTGCTCTCTGAGATGTCACTCCCTTCTCACCGTTGCATTGCCCCAACTCACCCCTCTTTTCCTCTCGCTGAGTGTTTGAAAAAGATAAGGTTCCACGGGCGTTGTGGTTTAGATCTAGGTATTCCTGCAAGTCTCATGTGTTCAGAGGGGGAAGGTTACAGGAGGTACTAACTCATCAGTGGATCAATCTCTGGACAAGTTCACAGCTAAATGTAGTGTTAGAAGGCGGGGCCTTGTCAGGAGGTTGGTCACTGGGGACGAACTGCAAGGGCATATTCTTGGCCCCAGCTCCTCCCTTCTCTCTCTGCTTCTTGGCTGCCATGAGATGAGCAGCTTTCCTCTGCCACGGGATAGTTGCCATGCCAACCATGGACTGGCACCACAAAACTGTGAGCCAAATTAAACCTCTTCTTTAAATTGCACCAGAATCAGATATTTTGTCTCAGTGATAGAAAGTCTGAATGATACAGAAAATTGGTACCAGGAGGGGGGGCATTGCCGAGGCTGTACCTGACCATGTGGGGTGCTTAGTGGTACATGTTTGCAACATATGCAGTCTACTTGGGGAGGGGGTACATGTACATACCGCTTGGTTCTTTTTATATTAATCCTCTGCCCCTTCCCTTCCACTTCTCTCCCTCCTCCTCTAAATCCCCTTTTCGCTTCCTGTTCTTGCTGATATTATTAATCTTATCTCATGTTTGTCTCATACAATGTTTACATTCATTGAGGTCATTAGATTCCTGTACATGGCATACCTTTATTTTACTTACTTCCCTTTCCCCTTCCCTCTCTCCTCTCTCCCACATTCTCTTGGACCCCTTACCATTTGCACAAGATCTATCCCTTGTTTCCTTCTATCCATCCTTTATTTTGCCTTTTGTTTGTGCTTTGCCTTACTCAAATGAGAGCTACTATATGGTATTTCAGCTTCTGTGTCTGATTTATTTCATCCAACATTATATTTTTCAGTTGCATCTATTTTCCCACAAATGGCTCAAATATGTCCTTTTTTACAGCTGAGTAGTATACCATTATGTATAGAGTCACGTTTTCTTTATCCAATAGTCTGCTGATATATATACAAGCTGCTTCCTGACCATGTGGCTTAGAAGCCTGTAGAATTGGTTTGTGGGAGGTATTTGGAAAGCTTTGCAGATTTGGGATACAGAAAGCCTAGAATGCCAGAAGCAGAGCTTCACAGGTGATTCTAGTCAGAGCACAGAAGACCAGAATGCTGAAAGAAATGTGGAAGTAAAGCCCAGGCTCAGGAGGTTTCAGTTGGGAACAAGGACTCCATTGGCTGTAGGGCGAGGGCCTATGTGTGTTACATTCTGGAAGAAAACTTATTTTCATTTTACCCATGTCCTGAGACATGTTGGGAGACTGGCATTAAGGGTAGTGGACTAATCCAGTGAAAAAAATTTTAAGACAGCCCAACATTCAGTCTGTGGCATAGGTACTGCTGGCTGCCTTTACCCAGTTTTATAAGAATCAGGGGCAGAATATGGAGCAGAAATATCTTAAAATTTTAAATTTTGGCTCAGAAGGAATCATGTGTAAAGTTTGAGGCAAAAGAGGTATGGTTGCTGAAGAGATTAGTATCATTAAAAAGGAACCAAGTATTTTTTTCCCCATTAAGTTTATTGGTACATTTTAGGTATAAAATACAGTTGTATTCATCATTGGGATCCTGTACCTTTACATGAGCATCTTGGTTCTTTTTTCTTTTCCTCTTCCCCTGCCCTCCCTTCACCCCCTCCACCCTTCCCTATTTGGAAAGACTTTGTTGCCATGTTTTTCCTTTTCTCATATTTTTCAAAGATAGTTTTGAAGGGTACATCAATCTGGGTTGGAGGCTGTTTTCCTTTAGGGCTTGAAATACATCACTCCAAGCTCTTCCTGCCTTGAGGGTTTGCACTGAGAAGTCTGCTGTGATTCTGATGGGCTTTCCTTTGTATGTGATTTGTTTCTTTTCTCTCACTGCTTGCAGAATTTTGTTCTTCTGTTGGATTTCTGAAATCCTAACTAATATATGCCTATGTGTAGATTTTTTTTGATCAAGGCTATTTGGAGTCCTATATGCCTCACTTATCTGTATGTCAAGTTTTTTTCACCTCCTTGGGAAGTTTTCTGCCATCACTTCTGTGAACAGTTTTTTTATGTCATCTGCACACTCTCCTCTTTCTACATTTACTCCAATCAGTCTTATGTTATTCGTCTTTGCATCGTCTAGCAGCTGCTGGATTGATTTCTTGTGTTCCTTTACAATTTTAAAGCAATTTTTCTTTTCCTGGTCACTAATTGCAATCTTTTCTTCTATATCTGAAACTCTATACTCACATTGGTTCATTCTGCTGTACAGACTTTAGATGGAGTTTTTAATCTCTTGGAAATCTGTTTGTATCTGTTTTATGGATTCCATTTGTTTCCTATGTTGGGATTCCATCATGTTCCTCAGATCCTCTATTTTTTTAATCTGTGTCCTTTCTAGATTTATTAATCACATCTTGCACCATGAGCAAAATCTTTGCTGTTATCGGAGTAATTATTTCTGATTTCATTTTTCCCGGATCCTCTTTTGTTGCCAGTTCAGAGAGTCCAGGTGGTTGAGTATCAGATTTTTCCATCTCATTTCCCTTTGGGGTTGCTATAGGTGACCCAGAAGTCTGCTTTTGTGGCTTGTTTATGTGTCCTCTCATTTCCACGGGGGGGGGGGGCGGTGCTTCTGGCACCTGTGCGGCTCACCTTCTCTGCCCTAGGAGCTTGGGATGGCGGCAGGGGAGCTTCCTTCTAGGTGCTGGAACCGGCTCAGCTTCTCTGCCCTAGGAGCTTGGGATGGTGGCAGGGGAGCTTCCTTCTGGGTTCTGGGACTGGCTTACCTTCTCTGCCCTAGGAGCTTGGGATGGTGGCAGGGGAGCTTCCTTCTGGGTTCTGGAGGAACCAAGTATTTTTTATTGGAGCAAGAAGTAAGATGTCAGAAGGCATCTCTGAAATCAATAAGACCCTACCCACTGTAGGCTCAAGGGTGTAAAACTGTAAAGCTTATAGTTGAGAAGAGGGTCCTTGGTATGTTTGCTCAAGAAGGGTCTCCTACTGAATTGGTTCTCTGGGATCATTTCACTGTACTCAGTAATCCTGGCACACAGAGGCTGCTGTAGCCATGGCGCAAGGGGGTCTGGGTGCTGCTCAAGCTGGCAGCTAACCAAGGCATTGTCCACATGATCTGGTTTTATTGGAATGCAGTAAATGTGCCTCACATGAATCACCAAATTAAATAATCCAACCGTATAAGTATTGCTGTTATCTGCTCTCCCTTGTATACTTATTGCCACTCTTATTACCTCTTGCCTGGAATATTAAAATTGGCTCCTTACTGACATCCTAATGCATGTCTTAGCCCTCTCCAGTGTCCCCTCTCACCAAAGCCATTCTCCTAGCATATGGTGATGCAATCACAGAGGTCAAACTTCTGTCCCATTTCCAGCATGGCATTTAAGGCTCTTTGCTAATAGGAGTCCCCCTGCCTGCATCGTCTGTCCTCATTCTGCATCCATTTGTAGTTCTCCTTGTCTCATATGGCCCCTGTGTCTTTACATATGTGATGCCCCATCAGGAAGAGCTCTTCATGGAATAGAAAAACCGCCCATCCTTTGTGTCCAGCTCAAATCCTACCTCTACTAGGACATCTGGCAGGCTCTTAGATACTGCTTCTTCCACATACTCATTGTAACAGTACATATCTTACTGAGAGAAATTAATTTGTTATATTTTCATTGTTTGCACATCAGTCTGTCTATTGGACTGGTAGCTTGAGAAAAGAAACTCTTTATTTTTTGTAACACCACACCTGGCACACAGATGTTCAGCAGGTTATCTGTTGAGTGAATATATGAAGTCATTCCAGAGCCTGTTCCAATGCTGTCATTTTCTTACTGCACTTGTAAGCTTTTCTTTATCTTTCTTTTCAGTTATAGGTTCATGCATGCTACGCAAGCAGTCTGCCACTGAGTTATCCTTCATGCTGCATTCCTAAGTTTTATGTATTCCAGAATATGCGTAATAACACTACATTCACTGGGCATAGAGAGAATTATTTTGAAAATAAAGGTAAAGGTATTAAAACTAAAATAACTTCTACTTTATGAACTTTAAGGCAAATTTAAGGTTTCAAAAAATAAGCTACAATAATGACAATGCAAGAAGGTATAAAGAGTGTCACATGGGAGTTGTGAAATGATAACATGATACTGTCCTCTGGGCCATTGAGAGTTCTCTTTCTTTTCTTCAATGGCTCTATGGTGTGTGTATGTGTGTGTGTGCGCGCGCGCGCGCATGCCCCCATCTCTTGGTCACCCCCAACTCTTAGTCAGAATTTTGGATTATAAAAACATATAAGAATAATCCTTAAGACAAAAGAGGATGCTTCCTTGAGCAAGAAGAAAACCCCGAATCCTATGCATAAATTTTATATCCTCATTACTGTTTTCCCTTTTTTTTTTTTTTTTTTGTCTAAAGTAAGCTATATCTGTTGGCATCTCTGGGCACTTTGCCCAGCTTAGCTTAATTTTTTCATCTGTTCAGTCTTTTCTGAGTATATTGTGACTGATACTTGTAAATGATAGTTTAGCATTTTCTTTTTATTTTTAAATCCTCTCCGAAGTAGGATCATGACTGGGACTAACAGAGGGTGTTAGGCAGGAAACAGTTCTCTGCACAGTACACAGGTTTTAAATAAAGGACACATTAAAGTTGAAACCCCAGAACAATATTCTTAATTAGCTTAGTAATCACTGTCCTCAAATCAAGTGTTATCAGACCAAAAAACCCTTTAAAACATGGCAGGCTTCAATAACCAAAGCATATTTAAAAACAGGCTACTAGTTCCTACATCCTATTCTACTTTCAGTGCTCATTAGAGGGCTTCCAATCACACCCCCCAAATTCATTAGCAACACCCTTATTGATACTACTTTCTAGAAACATGCCAAAAATATTCTCAACTTCTGAGTATACTAAAGAAAATTCACAGAGTGCAGGGGAACAGGACATGAAGTAGTCCATTTTTAAACTCAACCGTTCCCTTTTGTTTTAATAGTGTTTAGGGCTGAAGCGGGCTCTGCAGGCTCCACCCCCAACTTCCAACTCTAAAATACAGCCCCATAAATAAAGCAAAATATCTCCCTTCCAAAAGAAACATGGTCTACTTCTCAGCTTTGTAAAAGGCCCATCTGATGCATGCTTCAGTCTGAGCAGACAAATCAAAATGTGTGTAAAGAAGACTCTTGGGTCCTGTGTTGCCTTCTCAGTGGCCTCTGTGGAGAGGAACACAGCACTGAAGCTACCCACAGGATTCCTCGGGTTACAATTTCTGTTACACAAAGCTGAGGAAGTAAGTATAAAAGAATTGGTAACACAACTTCTTAGAAAAAAAAAGCACACTCAGATGGTATAACCCTTACTCCTGGATCCTTTATGGGATTATGAAGTCCCATTTACTGAGTTAATCCTATCATTTCAACAAGTGATACAACAAATCCTACCCATTCAACAAATATTTTGAATATGACCTGGTGTGATAGTTAACTAATTGTGTCAACTTGAGTATGAAACGCCCAACTAAACTGGATCAGGAAGTTCTGGGTGTGCCAGAAGGGATTTACTGAAGAGAAAAGACCTACCCTGGGTGTGAGTGGCACCAACCAATAGGCTTGTTGTCTGAAGGGAATAAAAGGGAAAGCAGAAAGGAAGGCTGGTGTATCTTTGGAGGAGCCCCAGTCTTCACCTTCACCTTCACCTTGGACGTTATCTTCTGGCTGCCAGCACAGACCCATCAGCCTCCTGATATGGGCTCCAATAGGACACTGCAGTGAGCTCCAGGACTTCACTAGATCCTTGGGATCTTCAGCAAGCAGACAGCCCCTTTGCACTCTTCTATTGTGAGCCAATTTTGTAAATTCTTACACATTTGTATATCTTGCATGAAATGTTTCTCTAGTAAGCAATGACACATATATAGACATAGTTCATAATATTTTCAAACAATTAAAAAGCAATAAATATGACGTTCCTGTCAGAGGTATCAGACACCTTCAAACCTAAATAGCGAACACTTTTCCTCCCCCTCTGGCTCAGGCCACTTGTCCTCCAAAGCACCTTCATGTCTCGATCTAAATCTTGGCTGAGTTACAAGAGTTTCTTTGAGGTCAAGTGTTTAGTTTTCTGCTCAGCCAAGGGAGACCGAAATATTGCATGAAAAAGAAGAATATACTATTGACAAAGGCAGCAAGATTTGTTAGAAGTGGCTAGGGCTAATAAAAACAAAACAAACAGAAAGCATAAAGGCAAATATTCTTTTTATCTCATCTTTTATCCATCTCTAAAATCAGATGCTATCAGGAAATCAAAGAAGTTATCAGATTATTGTCCCCTCATCAAGTCACTTCTATTCTGCTCCAGGTAAAGATCGCCCAAATCAAAACCCTGCACTTTCTTCCGAGAGATTTTCCCTGGCTGACGAGTCTACTTTCTATTCAGCACATCTATACTGTGAGCTCTTCCTTCACGTGTATCCCAAAGGCTCGGAAACCACAGGGTCATGGTACCTGGGCCAACTGCTGTGGCTGGGGTGAGCCAGAACCCAGTGGTTCTGACCTGGCCACCAGCACCTTAGGGACTGTCTGCAACATAAAGCACCAGAGGAGTAAGTGGAGAACCAGAAACTCTACATAGGATTGCAGTGGATCAGACAGTTTTGAAGCACAGGTAATTTTTATATCTTGTTAACGATCTTTCCATCCAAATTTACTGATCACTTAGAGGGGACAAAAGACAGTATTTGTGGGGTCTATGTCAACGGAATCTACTTTACTCAGAACTGAAGAGCAGCCTGTCCATTTTGGGAATTCAGAGCTGCAGAACAGATATTCATGGGCAGGAACACGCGCGCACGCACACACACACACGCACACTATAGTAAATGTGGTTTCCTGTAGCCAAGACATTCTTCAAGTGTTTTAATTTCCAAAGAAGAGGGAGGGAGGGAGATATTTATTTATTGATTGATTGTCTTTCAGTTTTCTCAGGCTACTTGAATGCTAACTAACCTAGTCAACTGCTAAAATAATTTGTTTTTCCAAGGAAAATCAGAAAAATAAAAGCAAAGCTGTGATCTTTATTGTTTTTAAAAATGCGTGGTAATTCAAAAAGCCTTACAAATCAAAGAACTACAGCTTCCCCATTCCATCACACATACTGCTATATGCACAAATGTTATAATAATACCCTTATGCATTAACAATCATTTATAACAGCTAGAAATTCATGTGTCTTTTAATTGCTTTAAAAGTGCTGTCAGAATTGAGAAGCAAAATTTATTCAAGGAAAAGGGGCAATGGACCATGAAAATCAAAAGAGAAAACAGTTGAGGACATATACTTCACCTCAAAGTAGAAACATCTGTCCAAACTTTGGTTTTCTCCTCATATAGCGTATGCTATACAACAATCGTTAAGACTTTGTAAACTGAACCATTTTAGTAAAGAAGAAATTTTATTTGGATTTCCTAATGTAAGGTGGCAGAAAAATCTCCACAGGTTAAAGTAATTTGACCATCAATTAAAGAATTTAAACATAAATTCTGAGGCAAAACACAGAGTAGTAGAATACTCTAGGAATTTCTAGCCCTCCTAGAACTCATCTAGGGATCCACATCTCACAAATAATCCATCCCAAGACATAGTCTTCCTTGAGCACTCTCCTCTGTTCCTTTTGACGACAGTATATAATCTGATTTTGCCCTAAAATCCCAAGCATCCTTCTTAGATGATGTATGTTAGGGTTTGGGTCTAGATGTCCCCTCAAAGCCTCATGCAGTCATAGGTGGGTGACTCTAGAGTGTGTGATGCTGGGCTTAAGGGCATGTAATTACTAAATGGCTACACGTGAATGATTGGTTTGGCACCGCCCTAATCCCAGTAGTCTGAGTAAGATAAAAGGAGTAGAAAGACGCTGTTTAGGTCTCTTGTTGCTTTTGCTGTCTTCCACTGACGTGAACTGTTTCTCCTCTGTGATGCTCCTCCACCATGTGCCACTCTGCCTTGGAACCAGCTGATTATGGACTGAAACCCCTACACACTGTGAGCTAAATAAACCCTTTCCCCTCTAACTTTGGGTGTCAGGTTTTTTGTCTCAGCAATGAGAGAAAGGTAACCAACACAATTTAGTTAGCTCTCCTTTCTCTACTTGCCTCTGAAACATTTGTATTCCATAGAGTTCTGTCTTTAGCAATTCATGTCTTACTTCTAGTAACTGCAAATATTTCTAGGGCCTCAGCATCTACTTATATCCTAAATATGAATCTCTAAACAAGACCACGCTTCTGAAGTTTAGAGAGATTCAGATCTCTCTATGGATGTCCATGGGCATGTCTGTTCAATATGTCCAAAATATACAATTTATTACCTTTTCACTGAACCCGCTCATCCTCAAGTATTTCATGTTTTAGTTAGAAGTATCAACATTCATCTAGAAAAGTACCTGTCAAGATTGTTCAAATGAATGAAAATGGTCGGTTGGTCAACAACTATAAATTGAGCATACTAGCATATCTTACACTGCACCAGGTATTAGGGAATAGAGACATTAATTAATTTTTAACATTAATTTCAAGCATAATTACAAAGGAAATATAACTTGTCCACTCACCAAAACCAAAAAACAAGAAATCAGCTTCAGTATTTTTCCTTCTTTCACCATCAATTTCCAGTTAGCTCCCAAATCTTACTGGTTCTATTTCTGAAACTTTCCTGATTATTTCTTCCTCTCCATCATTACTTTCTCTTTTTTTGGTACTGGGGATCCAACTTGGGACCTTGCGCTTGCAAGGCAGGCACCAGAACCACTGAGCTAAATCCCGGCGGTCCATCATTACTACCTTTCTCAAGGCAGAGCATTACTTTCCCTTTGACTGGCCTCTTCTGGACATGCAGCATCACTCCCTCCCTCCCTCCTCTCTCCCTCCCTCCTTCCTTCCTTCCTTTCCTATTAGCACGTGTGTAGTATACCATGTTGACCTTCCTTGTGGGGAATTGGTCCTTGTAAATAACTCATCTTCATTCCTTTTTTTCATCCCCTTTCCCTCCTCTCCTCTACATGGTCCAGTCATGGTACTGCTATCTTCCTACAGCACAGATGTGATCACATCAGAATCCTCCTGGAAACCATTTACAGATCTTACTTGGAGTGAAGAATATAACTCATGAGTATAAACCATGGTCACTTGAAAAACATGTAGAATACTTACTATGTGACTATTCATTTATTGGTAAGGGAAGTTCTTGTTTAAAAATAGCCCTGAGACTAGAAACATTAAATACAAGTCATAAATTATTTTTTTTAAACGTAATTTCTATTTTTTTAAAACTTTTTTTTAAGGTTCTGGGGATTGAACCCAGAGCTTCACACAGGCTAGAAAAACACTGTGCTACTGAGCTACACCCCCAGTTCTATTTTTAAATAAGTAATATTATTCTCTATTTTAACCAATAATCATTTTAACCCTCATAGTTGCATTACTTGAATAATCATAACTACTATCACTTCCTTACGTCAAAATCTTTTTGAGAGCATATGCAAGGAAATTCTGTAACCCCTGTGAACATAAGGCAAAGCCAACCTCCCTTTGGAAATGGAACACAAATTTGAAAGAAATGGACTGAATTAGATGACTTCAACATGCCCTTCTAGACCAAAAAAAAACAAACCTGGTTATTATTATGATCATTTTAGATTAAATGGAGACAATTAGGCATAGCAGAAAATGTCTTTCACAATGAGAAGGCCCGAGTATGTGAGAAGCCAGAAAGGTTGCTTCTGAAATGCAGCCACCCCCTTCGAGGACTCAGTAGTCCACACCCTGGCTTGCTCCCCAAACTGCGCTCAGCCTCTTGGCTTGTCCCTGGAGCTGGGCCTTGCTTCCTCCCCTCCTCAGGAATCTGCGGTCACTCCCTTTCCCCTGGTTTCCCTCCCAGGCTGCAGCTCCATCCAGCCCTCACCCAGGGCCCACAAGCGGCCTGATGCCACCATACTGCACGGCAAAGCTGCAGGCATTGCTCCGCCAGTGAACAGTCCGAAGGCATGCTTTATGTGATGATGGAGCACCCTGCGGCTCATACTTTTCTAGATCGCAGAGACTCACCCACACACCAGTCACACTGGACCTAACTTCACAGAATTCAGAAATGAGTCTCACGGAAGGGGACAGCATTCCTGCGGCATCTTCAGTCACCCGCAAACACAAGACCATTCCTGCTCCTTACCCCGAAAGAAGGCTGACAGGCCACAGCCTAAAATGCTCTGTGCTTTTAGAGTTTTATTGGGAATCTATTTTGATTCTGAAATAATTTTATTCAAATTCCCAAGCTACCCTTAAAACCCAAGTTAGTTCAAAATATGGGTAAAAATATATACAGTGAACAGGAGGAAGAAACTATTATTGCTATTTGGGGCTAACCTGGAAGTCAGGTACAGTAATTATGCAAAGCATAACCCTCACATATAGAAATGCGTCCCTCAGAACAGAGAAGAAGGGAGGGGAGTGTGGTTGGAAACATGTTCCCTGTCTCCTTCCTCCACTTCCGCCATGATGGAGGAACAGCAGCAACAAGAGAGGCAGAGCACTGCAGAGCCCATCTTGTGCCCCAGAGAACCCTCTCCAGACTGAGGTGCAACACTGATCATATGGAACATTTTTAGTGAGTCATCTTACATAAACATCACACAGTCTAACAAAGGAAATGCCTTATAACTATTTATGTCAAGCAATATGAAGAATTTGCTTGATTATTTCCTCCTGCATCAAAAGTCTCAAAAGAAAAAACAAATTATGTAATGTAGGATTGCTGCAGGGTATCGCTAAGCCACTGAGTTGCCAAGCTGAACCCTGACTTGCAGTCCTCCTGCCTCAGTCTCTCAGAGTGCTGGGATACCACACCTGGCTTCAAAGTTTAACAAAGAATCAATCATAGATTAAAAGATTACTAGATTTGACTATAATTATTTTCCAAAGTATGCAATTATGTCAAAAACACTGCATACAAAATTATAATACAGAAAAACAGGCAAAATATTTGAAACATAAAATACAAAGTGTTAGTTGGCATCTTTGATAAATGATCTCATAAACCAGTAAGACGTTCCTTAAAAGAAAAATGAATAAAATACAAACAAATGCAGTTCATCAGAGAAGAAATACACAATGACTAAACAACTGGGAAAATTTCGGCCTTCACTGATAATGCAAGAACAGCAAGTCCAAACAAAGAGGTGACCTTTTCCTATCACACAGCAAAATGGGAAAAAATAGTTCACTGTGACTGGTAATTTCTAGCACTCATTTTCAGAGACAGGCTTCCTAGCTGAGCAGGGCAATCAGCACCTGAGGTAGAAGCAGCACTTTTGAGAAGGTGCACAACACACTCAGAATGAGCTGCACCAAGGACTTTATTAAGGGGATGGATGTGAAAAGTTGATTGCTGTGTTGTGTTGCTCTGTCTCTATTCTATTTCACATTAAGCTTTGTTAAACCTTTTAGTCTGCTCGTCTGAATCTTCTCTGCATTGCTTCTGAGCATTGACTCATTAAGTATTCTTCATCAGATTCAAAGCAAAATATGCTTCTGATGAAATATGCACTCGCATGCTCTTTGGCAAGCTACAAACCAAATTAGAAAAATCATCAATCTGGTACTAAATGTTCTGGGGAAATGGTATATGCCACTACACCTTCCTTATCAGAAAAGCGCACATATGGGTTGCAATATGTCAACAAACTGCGCCTGCAACTTTCCTCGCTCCCAATCTAAAAATCACAGAAAGATCAATAAAAGAAGTTATATTATTATATTTGGATTAATACCCAACAAACTGAACTCCTTACTTCTCAAATTGAAATCATTCAAAAAGACTCTGAAAGACACTCAAAACGTACTTGAAATGTACATTTTAACAGCTACATCGGCATCAAAGTTAAAAATAACTACATCTGATATCCCAAGGCTGATACTGATTTTAATATCACTCACCGCTTGCACAATATGTTGCTCCAAAGTTTGCTGTTAACTAGCCTATGAAATCACTCTGTCACTTTGAGTATGTACCTGTGTTTAAGAAAAGCTACCCTTTAAATCAACATAACAAAACAATCAATTATCGCTAACCTATAACCATACATGCAGAGTGTACTTTCATGCCACAGTTGTGTCATTTCACATTATAATCATTTTTAAAGGTTCTTAATAATTATAGCATTAGTGTGCAATAAATCATGCATGTAGTAAAGAACATTCTTTCCAAATCATAGGAATCAGGGTCTCTAAATGCAATTCTGCAATTGATCATTTAGTAAAATTAACAGAATTTTGCAAAATGAGACTCAGTTATACAATTACCCCTATAAAAGCGTAAGTCATTCTATTTGAAAAATGAAATATATTAATCAAAATTGTAAGCATAAAACCAATCAGAAATTATTTTTTTAAATTCTGGCAAAAGTTCACTATGTTCATTAAAGATTCTAAACCACCTCGAACATATTTTATAAATAATGGCTAACAAAAATCATTAGAATTATTCTTTAATAAATACTTCAGAATTACTATATGCAGGGCTGGGGATTTAGCTCAGTGGTTCCACTGCTTGCCTGGCAAGCACAAGGTCCCAAGATCGATTCCTGGTACCAAAAAAAACCCCCTCAGAACTACTATAATGCAAAGTTCTGGGCTATGGACCATGGAGAACAGGAAACTATTTAAGACAAACAGAAAGATGAATTAAATGTCTTTCGTGGACTTAAGGAGGAAATAATTTAACACCAAAGACATACATATCGTAAGCCACAAAAATTCACAGTCTGAATGGATGGTTCAAGTTTATCTAATCCAGTATCTACCTACTTGTGAGGAATCCAGTGTTCAAAACAGGAAATTTTCTTTCTGATTTCTCAAAAGTTGACCTTTAAGCCTACACTGAATAAATTTTTCTTCTCTCAAATGTTTCCACGTGTGAAATGCCTCTCTGTCCCCTTTAACCATCTTTCCTTTGCAGTGTTGGTTTTATCATGAATAAAACACACATCCATACACAAATATCTATCATCCATCATGTGGAAAACATTTCACCTATTCCAATTTGGCCTTTCATACTCCTATTTTGTGCACATTATTTTGTTTTTGTTTTTTCTTGAAGGAAAAACACACAGAGAGATGCCGCCATTGTGGTTTCCATCTCGGGAGGGCATGCAGGCAGAGCACGGGGCACTGGAGCTTTCCAGTACACCACCAGACATGGCCCTGTGGCTGTATTTTACATTTTTAATTATTCAGCCCACCTAGGATTTTATTCAGGGGCACAGTACGAAATAAGGCTCAATTTAATGTACGCTTGTAACAGTAAAATTGACTAGAGACACCAGAAAATAAAAACAAAAAGAATGGGAAAAAACTAAACAAGGAAATCACACGCCAAACTGAGAACGACTGGGCTGCCTGACTTCTCCCACCCAAGACCAGAAAAACGTCTGCAGAGTTCTAAGGGAAAGAGCCCAGGGCCCAAGAGCAGACCGAAGAGCCAGCGTCTGTGTGGGTCACACCCAGCAGAGGGCCCAGCAGAGGACGCCCCCAGGAGACAGGGCCACCACATGGGCTTCCTGGAGGACACGGCCTAGGGGAGGAGCCAGGCGATTAGAACACCAGGCTAAATCGCAATTCATGGATGGAAAATTCAAGGTAAACATATCATGATGATAGAGGGTGGGGGGTAAATAATATAAAGAGCAGTAAAGTAAAACTGCAGGCGTAACAAGCAAAAATAAGGAAGAGGCAGGACAGTAGAGTATATGTGAGCAACTTCCAAGGTACACTGTGCCTTAAGACTAATTCTAAGCTAGTTATTGTTACCATCACAATCATTCTTTTTCAGTATCTGAGACTGAGCCCGGGGCCTTCACACTGAGCTGCTCCCCAGCCCTTTTATTTTTGATTTTGAGACAGGGCCTCCCTAGGTACCCAGGCTGAACTTGACCCTGCACCCTCCTGGGTCAGCATCCCAAGCCGCCACAGGCCCGGCTTCCATCCTTAACCTTTGACAAGCAGATCTTCCAAAATATATTCTACTTTTTATAGTGAAGAAGCACTTATTTGGAAGTCCTACAGTTCTCTTCAGCACCTTTAGTTTCTTTCCCTGTTTATAAACTTAAGTGCTTTTTATTTAAAATAACAGGCAAAAACCAGCCACAGTTGTGCATTCCCACTAGTGCTATAATCCCAGGTGTTGGGGAGGCTGATCAGGAGGATCGTAAATCCAAGGCCAGCATAGGAAATGGAATGAGAATCTGTAAATAAATAAATAAATAAATAGGACTGGGGATGCAGCTCAGTGGTAGAGCGCCCCTGGGTTCAGTCCCCAGAACCACAAAAAGTATAACAAAATAAGACAGAACAAAACAAAATAAATGAATAGGCACAGTATCATCTGCAGATCAATGGGAAGGTAAGAGAAAAGAGAGAGGGCAGAGTTAGAAGGGGAAGGAAGCTGTGATTCCAGCTGTCTACCACATCAGGGTGTTTGTTCAAGGGAAGATGTCTTAATCTCTTCTTTGTATTTGAATTTTTAGTAACTTTGTTACTATAGAAAATAATAGTGATTTTTCGCTCATTAAAAAGATCAAAAAGGATGAATACAATAGAGAACTACTCCAGGTGTCCTCGGGTCCTCGTGGATCACGTGGCAACTGTGCAGATGAGTGTGAGCCACAGCAGCTCGTGCATACCATGGTGCAGTCCACAGACCTCAGGCCGGCTTCTGGCGGCAGAGCTGAGGGGCGGGGCTCTGCTTCTGTCTGTGCACAGCTGAAGCCCTGTTCGGCCTCCCTGGGGCCCCTGCGTCCCCTCAATGCTGGTGCTGATGCTCCTCCCAGGCAGAGGCCGGCGCCCTGCTCAGCTCTGGGGACAGTGAGGCCCCCGCTCTGCTTCCCCTCCTCAGCTCCCATGGGGTGGCGTCCCCTCCCGTCTTTACTCCTCTTGCTGTAACCCTGTCTCAGGATGATCTCATCCGCTCCCAGCTCCAGCTCTGACTTCTCTTTTGAGCTCCAATCCTAAAACTCCAGGAACATGCCAGTTATCTCCACAAGAATGCCCTGGAGTCTCAGGTTTGACCTGGCAAAACTGAGTCACCCCCGCCCCCCGCCCCACCTGTCCCTGCCGGTCTCCCACTCAACTCCCTGCTTCTCCATTCACATCTCCCTGGGGACAGTGGCAGAGCCAGCCTGCTTCTTGGCCATACACTGGAAATCTGGGAGTTGTCTGCAGGGCCTTCCAAGGCCTCGTGTCCACATATTTTTACAGCTCCACAATGTCTCCAGCACCGCATCCCTCCCACCCACACTGACATCACAGGAGTGATGAGCACAAATCCAGTTAGGACTCAGAGCCCTAGGATCTAAGTACCAGCTCGGCTCTGAATGTGCCCCAAGACTTGGACATGTTACCTAATATTCTGAGTATGAATCTTTAATCATAGGATTATTCTGAAGGATATATATATGCAGACATACTTTACACACACACGTGCACATACAGACACGTTATCTATGCACATGTGACACACAGAGAAATGCATATTGTATAGGGCCACACCTTGTATATAGTATACATGTACAGGTGTCGAGATCGCTCTCTGTATACACAGACTCAAATGTGCATGAGTGTTTGTGACGTATATACATAGAAACACAAATGAAAGGCGGCAGGTGCAGCATTATCATCTAGGATACTACAGTGTTTGATCCCATCCAGTATAAAAATGTCCCTTAATCAATTTGAGTTCTCCAGGCAACTTTTCACCATGAGCCAGGATCATTTGTGTCTTCCTAATGGTCTCTCGTTGCCAACAGAATAGAATGAAGCTGCTCTGCCCTCCTACCCCAGCCCACTTATCTGACGGCGCCTCCCAGCGTGCCCCCTCCATTACCCAGGTTCTGCCCAGCGCCAGCTCTACAAGTTTCCCCCGGTGCACTTCCATTTATGTTGCTCATCCAGACTAGAATTCCCATTTCCAGAAAGCTCTCCTTCAAGGTCCCGTTAATGTCACCTTCTCTCTGTCACCTCACTGATTCGGGATCAAGACCTGGCCCATGCTCTGCCTTCATTATCATTCTGTCCTGTAAATGACCTTTGCATCTCTTTCTTGTCAACTAAATGATAAATCCTTGAAGGCCAGAGTCTGTGGAGCGCTCCCCTTTGATTCATCACATGCCAAATATCATATACACTAAGCATTTAACGAATGTTTGCAGAATTGCATTGCAAAACTAGGGCCCCATTAACTCTTTTCATTTCAAAGAAGCATTTTTACAGTTTTAACTGTACAGTGCAAGTGTACACTCAAAAAATGATTAGCTGTGGACATCTTTTTAAATGCAAGTGAAAAAATGTTTTTAATACATTATTAAGCTTTAAGTGAAACAAAAATATTGTTTGGTGCGCCCTCTGCTGGCCTTGCAGCAGCAACTACAAAATGCTGAACAATAACAGCACAAAGGAGTGAATACAGAAGCGGGTTATCTGCTCTCCAGGTGAAGAACAAGGGTAGAAATTTTCCTCATGTGCGGGCTAATGTGTGAGCCGTGCCATCTGTAAAACTGTTTGTCTTTGAAAACTGTTTATAAACAGACAGCTGATTTTCTAATTTTGACAATTATAATTTGTCAGAATTCCTGTGCATACCTTTGTTTCCTAACTAAGCCACCTACTTTATCTGTATACACAATTTTAAATTTTGGGTGAAATTGTTAAGAAACAAAGTAGGATATGATCTGTTTGCTTTCTAATTAATCTATGTATTTTTAAAAATCTGATGAAGAACCTAAGAGGTTAAATTCTTCTTGTGTTTCTAAACAGAGTTATTCTGAGTACCCTGAAGGCATTTACTTCCAAAACAGGAAGCCACAAAGAGGAATACTTGGTTACACTAATGCTATGCAGATCTTTGGGAACATATTTTCCTAAACACTTGCTGAAAGAAGCTTTCTATACTGCATACCATCACAAGGAGCTGGAGAAATCTCTCCAAATACACTGGCTGCTTAAACTGACCGGTCACT
This sequence comes from Heterocephalus glaber, assembly GCF_053883595.1. Taxonomy (NCBI): domain Eukaryota; kingdom Metazoa; phylum Chordata; class Mammalia; order Rodentia; family Bathyergidae; genus Heterocephalus; species Heterocephalus glaber. The sequence goes on from NW_028258312.1 coordinate 30,162,209, forward strand.
TCTTTGTTTTCCTCTACCTTTCTTTCTTTAAAATGGCCTTCTGCTTACTCATAGAAGGAGGGGTGAATCAGGTTGTGGATGTTTGTTCACACACTGTAGTCCAGCCATTTTGCATATATGTGGACAAGAGCTATGATACAGCTTATGACAGCCAGTTTTGTAAAAAGGATACCACTGTAAAATTAACCCCAAACTGGCAGAGGAATCCTTAAGATTGGTGCCCTTTCTAATAAAGTCTTGTCTCATATGCTTTCCATTCGACTATACAATCTCTTTAAGCCTCCTCACCTTGTAGTTGAAACAAAGAGCAACAAATCACAGGCAAGTGAAAAACGCAGTAGATGCAGGCAGCTGAGAGGAGTGGAGGCCAAAGTGACCTCTAACGCTCTTGGCTGCTTCCCAACCTCTCAAATATGGGTTCAGATCCCTGGAGACTAGCGAGCCACGGGCTGGGATGCTGTGCCTAGACAGGTGAGCTTATACGGTAAGTGTAAGGTGTCAGGCAGTCAAAACGCCAGGGTGAATTTGCTCTTCCTTCGCCATTTGATTTCATGTATCACTTCAATGCCATTTTTAAAAACAGCTCCTTTTCTTAGTTTCTTAGTTTATATTCAGTTACGTTTTAAAGAAAGCAAATGATCACTGAGCAATTATCCTTCTGTGCTAGAAATTAAGGTTTCACGCACAATCTTGATTATCCATAAAGATGAAGTGCAGTAATATTAAAAGCACTAGTCTAGTTAGGAGAAGCCAACTAGGAAAGAGAGTCAATATACAGGGATCCGCTTGGAGTTACTTTCAAAGAATTTATGAAAATATTTATTCCTTTCTTCATTTTTAGGCACAAAGAATTTTGTTGAAATCAGATATGGTAAGTCAAAATATTATTTTTAATCCATTCTGCAGTGCTTGGAAATTATTTTTCCTTAACAAGTCTCCATGTGAGCCAGAGCAAGGTTTTAGCCACTGCAGTGGGCAGCTGCTGGCACTCTTAAACCCAGAGTCTCTGCAGGGCCCCTCAACTGCACAGCCCAGAGGCGGGCGGACGGGCGGGTGGCCCTGTGTGAGGTGGGCGAACCGGACAGTGCCAGCCACCCAAGGAGGGGCAGAAGAGGGGCAGAGGGCTGAGGGTGTCCCCAGACTCACTCTGCCTGCCATCCAGGGCACGGCAGTCTCCAAACTCATGGAACTGCACAGTGGCATGGATGACGATAGCAAAGAAATCCTTATATTCCCAGAGATTTCCCAGCAATTCTCCACTAAACAATGACTCATTTCACTTTAAATCATCCAACCAACATTCTATTCCAAATGATACAATGAGGTTTCAGAGCTGTAAATTAGCTGGCAGCTAGACAACATCTAAAAAGACATTTTGAATTGTGCGAGAAATCTATTCAAAAATTGTGATTCATTTTCATTTAATGTAATATAAAGCCAATGATGAGTGAGCACAGGAAACTTATGATGTGGTTTGTCACAAAATGGAAACAGTAGCATCCAATAACAGTTATGCTCTGTGGTTCTCGATCTACCCTATTACTTGATTGATTCCTGTACAAGGAAGCACTCATTTCACCGGGCTCCAGCCGTGTAGCGGTCCCTACATGCCAGGTACAGTGACATCGGACACTGACTTTACTAGGCGTCCCTCCTGATAACTTTGTCCTTTCTAGACAGATGCCGCATACACTGATCAGAAAACCAACTCAACAAGGTCATGTTTAGTTCAAAACACCTGCAGCATCAGGAAATGCTAGACATCTTTAAACAAAATACATTTGAATGAATATAACTATATATTCATGTTTTTCCCCTAGATAACAAAAAATAGACATTCTCTATGATGATTCAATGTGATACAGCCCTTATCAATAAAGCTTAACTTTAGCTCCCCTTTAGACAAGTAGTTCTTTGAAGGTTTTATTCTCATACTCTTGGTGAGAACTTAATTTAATAAAATAATGGTGATTAAGAAAAAAATCACTACTTTATAGTTGTTGTAACTCTCTGTTCTCTCTATTGCCCTCTCTAATCCCAAAGTGACAGCAAATACCAGGGCAGAGTATGGTTAACACTACCACTCACTGTTAGTAGTTAACATTTAGTAGCAACACAAAATCAAATGTCAAATTGGTTGTTAGAATTGTATAGATATATTGATATTTTGTAATTGTACAAAGTTAGATCTAAAGCTGTCAAAAATGTATAAACTGATAGTCAATTTTGAATTGAGGTTTAAAAATTTCAGTAGGTATAAGGAGGGGAAGAGGGGTTGAAGGGAGGGATTGGGAAAAAAAGAAAAATCAAGATATATCATGTACAGCTACAAATTCCCTGTGATAAATGTGATCACTACATATATCTAAAGTGTAACAATAAAACTGATTTTAAAAATAAAAATTTCAACAAGGGGTTGATCTACCTCATCTACTGTGGACAGACCATAGGCGCTTTCAGAACCATTAGGCAGGAAAGAGTATAGTTATGACAACTACCATAGACCTTAGAGATCTGGCAGAATCCTCTGCACGCTGGACATACAGACACAACACATACCCAAAGGTCCACCCCTTCTCCTCCCGGGCAGGGACCAACAGAAATACACACACATGCTCATGAGCAAGACACCTGACTGTGTCTACAGCAACTGTCTTGGTAACAGCCACCTAGTGGAAAGAACACACATGTCCATGTTCCATGAAATGTCCAAACACGATGTGTATACTCATATAATGGAGCTGTATACGGTGAGCAGAATACACAGGTACATGCTGCCTGGATGAGTTTTACAAAGAAAAGAAGAGGGGGAAAAAAAAAAAGAAGAGGACATGTAGCATATGATAGGCTTGTGTAAGTCTAAGGGATGGGCAAAATGAGTCTAAGTGTTAGGGGTCAGTTACTAGTGAGCCCTGAGGACTGAAAATGACTGGAAGTGTGGAGAGGGCCCTTGGTCCAGTACCACTGTTT